>NC_088183.1:2476666-2783000 GCF_028769735.1 Zonotrichia leucophrys gambelii
GGTGAAGAGGAAGCATTCCTTTCATACAATAAGTGCTACCTAAGGTGTGCTCTTAATATTTTCAGGGTTATTTTTGCACTGGTAACATTCATTCCGCCTTTCCTTAAAGTGGTTTTTGACCTGGGGGGCGAGGCTGTGGTGGATCTGGAGACACATCCTCCAGCTGAACTCCCTCCTTTTCCCAGTGCCTCCCATTTACTGCTTCCCAGCCACTGCTACCATTTCAAAGGATCCTTTCAGAGGCAGTTTCCTCACTTTCTTCGCCATGACTCTTTTTTAGGGCTTTTCAGACAAGTGCACTCACACACTGCTGTGCCTCGGGTTTTTTCCTTGCTTTCTTTGAGCTTGTCTTCCTCTTCCCCTGATCCCCCAGGCCTTTCAATTACTTTTTAATGTTCTTCTGGCCTTCTTCCTGAAAAGTTCTGTGAGCATTACCTTGCCTGTGGCCCTATCCAGACAGGCTTTGAGCAGGCTATAAAGCAGTTGCTCATCTGGGATGTTGAAATTGGAGTCTCTCTGTCAAACATCCATAGCACTGGACCTTCTGCTCCTCCCAGGCACACTGTAAATGGAAGGGGACTAAGTTCAGCATCAGGTTATGTGGATCTTGGCTCCCCTGCCATCATTCCAAAGGGGGAAATAGGTCCTGTGTGATGGGTAAAGAGGGGAGGTGGTGGCTGGGTGGAGCTGGTCCCAGGTCTCCATTAGGGGAACAGTGGGGAATGGTGGAGGTCGAGGAGAACAATTTAAATTTCAGGAGAGGTTGGCAGACAAAAGCAGAGCTAGCATTTGTAGAGGACATGAGTTCATTAGCAGTTAATATTTGTGTTTAGGACCGTTCTGAAGAGAATCAGCTTGTCCAAACCACTTACTCCAAGCTGCAAAGTTCCTCTCCTGGGACCTGTGCAGCAGTACCTTAATCATTTATAGAGAAGCCCTGTAGGATTCCTTAATTTTGTTCTATTTCAACCAAACATTTTGTTGTTTTTGTGCCATGAGGATTTAACACCTTCATCAGGGCTTTGCGTTTCCTGCCTTGAACCCCAAGCTGAGGGTAGAGGGCAGATTTTGGAGAAACGTGCCCAGATTTGTACCAGGTTTTGATGGCGCTTATCCCTCCTGCACAGATTGTTTGCCCATATGAAGCAATTCCCCACCTTGCCCACATTAACATTTCCTGATGAGCCAGTGTGTTAATTTTGTGCTCCATGGCTCTCTGCTCACGGGCTTCTGCTGGCAGAGCGGCTGCCTCCCCTTCTGTTAAACCACGCCGTGCTACCCTGCCCTCAGCTCTCATCAGCCTCTGCTGGCTTTGGGAATCCATCCCCCCTTCCCCTCTGAGGCAGCAGCACATTCTCCCCCCCAGATTTTATCCAAGAGGAGCCTTTTGTATCCCCATCTCTTTAATTAAACAGAACGCCCTGACTCGATCGAGACATAAAAGGCATGGCACAGAAGCTCCCTGGCAAACCATCAAGCAGCGTCCCCCATCTGAGCTGATAAACTCAAGGAGAAGCTGCCCTTTCAAGCCTCTGGAAGACTAAATACCAAGCCAAGATGTGATACTGCAAGGCCACGATAAGAAAGGGACTAAATCAAGAGTGCTGATTGCGAGGGAGGAATAAAGGGAGAGATGGAGCCCCGTGTGTGCACCTTTTATATAAAAATCCTCGCAGGGAATCAGGTGGGAGCAACAGCTCTTCCCCATCCTGGCACGAGCTCTGCTTCCCATCCCAGATCTGCTGTATTAGCAGGGATGGAAGGAGCCAGCAGGGGGAAATGCCAGGGAAAAGATGCACTCAATTAAAAATAGAGAGAAAGTCCCCAAAGCTCTGACACGGTTTTGTCAGACAGGACTTGCAACAGATGATTCCTGTGAGGATTTCTCGCTCTTGGGAAACGCTTTGCGGTTTGTCATCGCCGGGGAACGGGCAGCAGGAAAGGCACAGAGAACAGAACAGGCCCAGGGGGAGAGGGTGTTAAAAGAGCCACAGCTGAAAAATCAACATGGAAATTACATTAGAAATGTTTGCTCTGGCTGTTGGCAACCCGGACATTGCGACAGTCGGAGGCAGGAAGTGAAACTGTCTCTCCACAGCCAATTCCAGGAGCTCAAATCCTGTGCTCCAGCCCTTCTTCCCCTCAAAATCAGGGGCACAGTGCAAGAACCTCCTCCCTCCCCTCAGACAAGGATGCTCTGAGTCTCCTGAGCTCTGCAACCAGGAGGATTATGCGCTTCTTTTAGAGAAAATGTGAAGTGCTGCAGTTGTTTTCCCTTGATTCCCGGAGCCGGTGCTTTAAGAAACATCCCTCCCACCCACCTGCCCCTTCCCTGCACCTAAAATGTCACGAGTGTTCCAGTAAACCCACAGGGATTGACAAAATCGCTGCACAGCAGCGGCTCTGTGATACCATGGTGATGGTTGCTACTGAAAATCCTTCACTGGGTGGGAGCAGAGCCGTGCCCGAGCGAACAGCCCGGCTGCTGCCTGCTAAATTTAGATTTTCCACCTCTGGTTCTTCCCCCTGCCCTGGTTTAGGAGAGCTCTCAGTAACAGCAGCTTCTGCTCGCTGCTGAATGCTTCAGCAAAGGGGCCAAATGTGTTGTCAAGAAGCCAAGGAGCCACAATCAATATTTCAGTGGCTCTGTTCTTGCTGGGCCCAGGTGAAGCACTGCCTGCTGAAGCCAGGAGATTTTCCTGCTGCCTGCTCTCTGGGGTCCCTCTTCCCCCAGAGCTTGCCTCTCAGTTTCTGTGGGGCAAGGCAGAATTTCCATCTAAAAACCACATCAGGATAATCAATGCACACTGACACAGGTCTGCTCCATCACCCAGTTACACCACAGGGCTGTGTTTGATCCCTATAAGAGAACAGGTCTGTACCTCCAACATCCCTCCCTCTCCTTGTAGTAATTTTACTTTGCCTATTGTGCCTCTGTGAAAATGCTGAACTTCAGCAAAATCCACTTTTGTATTATTTTATACAACAACACAGTGACTTGATGATTCCATTTTTGGATCACTTCATTCAAGCTGCTTTTCCTCAGCTTCTCTATGCAGATGCTGTCTCCTCTGTCTGGGTAATGACAAGCTTTTAGTGCAAAGTATGTCTGAAAGATGCCATTATGCTCCATATTCTTTGCAGTGCATGAGGACATCTTGTTACAGCAGCCTTGTTTCTTATTAACACTCGACTTAAGCCATCCAGACTGGCGTGCTGGGGGAAATGAGGGGGCTGTTATTTATTCTGACCTATTTGTCTATTAGTTGCAATGACTATCTGGGAATGCATGGGAAGAAGAAAGCTTCAGATCTTCCTCTGCAGACATGTTGGAGCAGCTCGCTCTTATCAGATCAGCAGAGCTCAGACAGAGAGATAGGGCTGCTTTGCTCTCAGCGTTTTGCATATCCTAATGAATCTCATTTGCTCAGCCCCCAAGGCAGGTCATCAAACGAGTCTGTCCTGCTGCCCAAACCTCAGAGGGATCTGGGGGTGAGGATGGTAAATCCAGGGGTGGCAGCAGGGAGCTGGGCTGGCACCAAAGGCCAGGCTGGGCACTGGGGCTCTGGTCAGTGGGGTGAGCCAGCCAGGGCTGTGTGTGCACACCGCTCTGGGTACCTGCCCCAGAACAGGGCTGGGCTTTGTCTGCCTCCTGCAACAGCTGTTTCATTCCTTAAAGCTCTGCCTTAAAGTTTTTTAAAGGAAAAACCCATTTTTCCTTTACATTTGCTGGTGCTTGGCAGGATGTAAAGCATGGACACGATGGCAGATCAGACTTTGGAGGCAGACAGGCGGCTTGGCAGGATTTGTGCCACGCTTCCAGAGCTTGAACAAGCATTATGTTAATGTCCTGAACTTCCAGGAGATGTTATCAGGGTCCTCTCTTCATGTACAGCAGGGCAGGATCCTGCTGAGCACCACTGTGGGGTCACACCTTTGGACTTTCCTCACCCCTCCTGGTGCTGAGCACAGTTATCCCTCAGGGAGTTGCTGTCTCTTGGCTCATCTCAGTTTTTCCAGCCCTCTGACATGTTCCAAAAGCACAAAGGTGATTAAACTCCCCAGCTCCATGGTTGCCCATTTTCTGAGAGTCCACCTCCAGGCACACACAGGCCCTGGGGAAGCCTGCAGTTCATTTTTCAGGGGTCATGGCTCATATCAAACAGCTCTGGAGCTTGTTTTCTATTTTTAAGCATGTTAAAATTGCCTGTGAACCACAGAGCTCGTGGGGCATTTGGGCTCTCTGTGCCAGCTCTGTGCCAAGTCCAAGCCCAGTCAATCAATGTCATTTTCATAGAAAAGGAAAAAAAAAGTCCCATCTTGGAGTCTGTCAGCTCCCTTAACCACTTTTCAACTACCTGCACATCAAATGCATTCTGCCATTCTGATTGTTTGTGATAACTTTAGGCTCATTTTTTATGCTGCTTTCAAAGTTCACAGGAAATCTGTTGATATCAGAGATGTGCCATCCCTTTATTGGGTGCTCTGGGAAATGTCTGAGGACAGCAAGCACCTGAATTCCCCTGTAACTCCCCAGAGATTTATGTGCCAGGGTAATGAGAATGAACACTGAGCAGCAAAGGGACACCGGAGATGTATAGCTCTGCGTATGGGTTTGGAAGAGAATGACCTTTGAATTCCTGGCTTGTGCTTTGAATAGGTGCATGAGGAGAAAATAACTGAGGAGCTGCACAGCCAGAACACAGCAATGTGAAAATGAGCAGTGTGGGCTGAAAGTGAAGCAGACATTTATTTATCAGCTTAGATGGGAGGTGGCTGAGGATGGTTTGGTGCAGCTTCTGGGACTGACTTCCATGTGAGCAGGGAATGAGCAGGGGGTGTTTTGGGCTGCCCTTCAGTCCTGGCCACCTTGAGGACCCTCAGGGTGTGCTGTGAAATTCCAGGAGCAATGCAGGCTTGCAGCACGCTAGGGGTGAGCTGGGGTGAGGCACTTTGGGGAATCTGACAGCAGATTGAGTTATTTGTCTGAACACAGCTCCTTTCACTCTCCTGATTGTTTTGAGCTCTCAGGTTTGAATGTGGAAGTGCTATCTCAGCTGCATCACTTGCCTTTGTAATGAACTTTCCAGGTGAATGCACGTCCAGGAGAGAGCAGAACTCCTTGTGCATTACAGAGCATTTGTTTTAGTGCAGCACAAGCACTACCCACAGCCTGGAAACCAGAGTCAGCAGAGTGTGAATGATGCCAGGGAGAAGCATTAAAGCCAATTCTGCTACAAGGGGAAGCTGTTGAACCTGAGATACTTTTTTTCCGTGATATTTAAACATGGAGCATGGTTTTTAGGGGAAAACACTGGGCCTTGCTGCCACTTACCACAGCTTTTAAATTGGTTTATAGCTTCCAAACTGGATTCTGCATTGATGGTATTGCCAGTACACAATCAACTGGCATTTGAGTCAGGGACACACTGTATGGGGTCTGTCCTGTGCCCTTACACAGACCCCCTCTTTGAACCTCATTTAAAAATGCCTCAGGAGTCCCTTAAATGCCACTTCTGGTTTTCTCACAGCAGCTCTGTGCCTGGGTAGTAGATGTCACAAAATATCAGTAGATAGGGGTACAATTTTAGCTCCCTGAGTTGCTTTCCAAGTGGGAAATAGTCTCTGCAAAGCCTGTGTGTAATGAGACATCTGGGGCTTACTCATCTGGGGTCTTGCAAGGGCCCTTTTGCGCCGTGGTTCCTTTTTGGGGTGACAAAGCAGAAGTCATCAGTGTCCATTGAATGGAAAGTCCCAGCCCCTCTTGCAGAGGTAGGGAAGGAGATAAACACAGATAACATTCAGAGAGAGCGGCACAGCCCCGTGAGTGCTGCAGCCTCCACCCACAGGTACCAACCCCTCAGCAATCAGCCATGCTGCCTTTGTGCCCCCAGCAGATGATGTGGCCATGCATGATTTATGCAGAGCAGAGCTGCCTCTGCCTGCCGGGGAGGTGGCCTTGGTGCCTCTCTCTGTGCTCAACAGCACAAGGCAGGAGCTGCATGAGGGGGTTTTGCACCTCTAGAAATGATCCTGTGGCCACCCTGAGCTCTCTCTGAGGGTTTCTCTACACTGGGGAGAGTGAGAAATAATGCTCACTTCCAAAAATTTAAAAGGTTTATTAAAACCTTATCAAAAATACAACAGAAGACTGAATAGAGAAAATATTACAGTGCTGGAAGCAGAGGATCTTTCCCACCATGTTGGAAGTTTCACCTTTTAACCCTTTAGCCCTTCCCAAAGTTCTGTCCATGACTCCTTCTGTGTCTGAGTTTGCTTCTTTACACCTTGATTGGAGGTCAGCTGTTGCCATAGTGAAAATCTCACCCTCCCAAATGTCCCAAACCCAGGTCACCCCTGATAACAACACAAAGGGGGTAAAACATAACTATAAATCTATAAAACAATAACTATAAATCTGTAAAACTTCTCTTAACATATATATATGTGTGTATGTATATCTATCTATATATATATATGTATATATATTTATATACATGTATGATATTTGCCTTTTAATTGTGAGACTCAGCCATTGCATTACTTATCTGTCACAGGAGGATGAGGAGGCAGCCAGTGGCTCTTCAGCCTCCATCCTGCCACTTCCAGGTGCATTTATTCCTTTTTTCCTGCTGGAGGTGTTTGCCTCTGGGCTGTGGCTTGGCTGCTCCTCCCCAGCATCTCCAGCCCAGAGTTTCAGGCCAAACCTTGGCTGTCACACACTGCCCAAGCAAGGGGCCAGTCCTTCTCCTCGTTTAAAGCTCCTCCCATCCTTCCAGGCACACAGCACGTCTGAATTCCATCACTGCAATGGTGTTACAGCATGAACTGTACAGGTAGGGCTCACCTGGGCACAGACCCCAGTTCTGCAGCTGAGGGAACATCCCCATTCCCTGGGTGAACACCTCAGAAGCTGTGGACAGCCCTGTCCTCTCCAGCAGCTCCATTTGTGACCAGTTTTGCAGCTCTGTGGGTCTTGAGTATCCTGGAGAAAATAGGGATCACCAGGAGGGAAAACATAAAGGGCTGGGCTGGGTGATGTGATAAAGCTTTTGTCTCCTGACATCATTTATGGATTGCTATTTAGAGGATAATACAGGGAATAATGTCTTGGACTCGTGGTTAGGGAAATTTGTGCTTTATAAATGGTGAGAATGTTTAAAATACACCTGGGTTATCCTGGCAGGTGAACTGGAAGCATTCACACACACACACAAGGTACACCTGGGGCAGGTGCAGGGTAAATGCTCCCTGAGGAGGGGCCACACATTGTCACTCACAGCAGGGAATAGGGAGAGAGCCCAAAACATTGGGGTTGAGCTGCTGTGGTGCTGAGTGCCCCCAGCACCCCAGCACAGGGAGATTTGGGGGAGCTGAGCTTGGAGCAAAGCAGGAGGGATGCTGGAGACCTGGACAGGCACAAGTGCACTCCCAGCTCTGCCCAGTGAAGGAAAACCTTTCCCACATCTCCTCTCCCTGTTTTCCTGTTTACTGGGATCCCAAAAAGGGTGCTTGTCCTCCCCAGCAGCTGCCAGGCCGTCTCCTCCACACTTCTCCTTGAGGAATTTCACAAATAGGTGGCTGAGGCAGGCTGGGATCCTGCCTGTGGAGCCAGCAGTGTTGGGCTTGTTGTCTTTACCTGCTGGTTTCCTTTGTGTGTGTGTTTGGGGAGGTTGCTTTGGTTTGGATGGCGGTTGGTTTTTTTTACGCTGCTTAAAAATAAACTCCAATCTGCTGCAAAAGTTGGCATTTCACTCCCACTGGTTGGGTGCTGACACATTCCTGTAGAGGAGTTTTGAATTGAGGAATCTGGGGAGTAGGAGGCAGGTTTGGATCAGGCAGAAGAGCCCAGGTTTGGTTGGTGGTGCTGGAGGGGCCACCCCACCCTGCCCAGCATACAGAGAATGTCCTTGTCCTTTGGGACAGCAGGGACCTGCCATGCCAGGCCTCTGGGGCTGGCTGCAGGTGTCACCTGCAGGGATCTGGGGCAGACTGTGACTGCTGTTCTGCAGGAGCAGGAGCTGAAATCAGCCTCCAAACCTCTGTGAGTGCCAGGTCAGAGCACGCGTCACAGGCTGGAGCCAAGGGAAGGAAACCTTGAGCCTTCATGGGATGGCAGAGATCAGCACAGGCTGTCCCATGGGCTGGGGAGGAATCATGGATGCATTGAAGGCACAAATGTGGCAGGAATGAGTGATCTGGGCTTGCCCTGACCCTCTCAGTGTGACTGTCTCTGGAGATGAAGCAGTGACACAACCTTGTCCTGCTTCTCTGGTAGATACCTGCAGCCTGTGGAGGGCACAGGTGACCTGTGGGATGTGTTTGGGTCAGGGTAGGACACCTGCAGTATCACACAAGGCTCCTGGGGGAAATTTTGGCCCCCAGGCATCCAAAACATCCTGCAGCAGGCAGTGAGCCAGGTTCTCACACCCCCTCAGTGTCCTGGGCTGGAAAAGGGTGGCAGTGACATGCTGGCCACCCTCTGCACCCACACAGCACAGCCTGGTGGCACTGGGACAGCTTGGCTGAGCTGCCAGCTCCTGTGCTTCTTGGGCTGGAATGCACAGGCAGCTTTGGCCAAGCTCAGCACCAATGGGCACAGGCACTGGGCTGGCACCAGCACCCCAAAACCCAGGGCAGGAGGGCAGGAGGGGCTGGGGGCAGCCAGCTGCTGGAAAGCCACATTGCCACAGCTCTCAGGAGGGCTCCACAAGGCAGCCTGGCATGGAAATGGGAATGCTGAGTGTGACTGGGTCTGTGCAGCTCGGGGGGCAGCAGGGCACAGAGGCTGACACCCCACACAAGGAGCAGGCTTAGCCCAACCCCAACAGAGTGAATGTGCTGACGGGGGGACAGGGATGGCAACTGGAAATGACTGAATCATATCATGCCAATCTGAGCACTGCTGAGAGCTCATGGGGCAGTGTTTGTGAACAAACACCTCACATCAGGAGCAGGGCTGGGCATTGTCCCACAGAGCACGGGGAGGATTTTGCAGTAGTGAGAAGTGCTGTGTTAACAACTACAAAACTCAAACTCTTCCATCTGTCTTTAAGGGGGCAGTTAAATGTGAGCAACAACAAAAGGCTCCTCTGTGCCATCCCACCCTGGTGCAGGCTGGAAAGGCAGTCTGTCCCCTGACACATTCCATACGTGGTCCTGGGAAGGAGTGCCAGCCAGCAGGACAATAAATGCCAAATGTCACAGTGCTCCTGAGATGGAGACACTTGCCCAATGGAAACTGGCCTGGAGCCAAGCTCATTTAGCATAAGCCATCAAACAGTCATGAATTAATTGTAATCTTTGACAGGTGCAGCAGGAATACTTTTGGAGAGGCTGCTGTTTGCCCTGGGTGCATCTGGAGATCTGTGCCCACAGCGACAGCAGGGAAATGTTGTCACACACTGTGCAAAGCCACCAAACAAACAGAGGTTTCTAGGAAGTGACTTGCATGCTTGAATGGCCTTCTAGCAAGGCATTTGTGGTGCTTCTAAATATATATTTGTATACAATTACCACTCCCAGAGCCCCCATCCTTTGCTGGGCTGCACCTCAGCCACCATCAGTGGCATCCTGCTGAGGGAACTGAGCAAAGTGACTTCAGGTGACACAGGGAGCCAAGGATGAGCCCAGCCCTGGAGCCCAGATGGGAGCTTTAAGCACAGAACTCCTTCCTGCTGAGTGTGTCAGCTGCAAATGTAGCACTGAAACTCTGCTCTTTCAGGCAGGATTTATGGATGGCACACACAGGAACTGTAAACCCCAGTGGCAGCAAGATGCAGGAGGTTTAAGTTAATGTTATTGCTGTACATGTCCAAGCAAATGTCTGCACATTGTATTTCTGCTCTTTCAGCCATTTACAGAGTGGTTTTACACCCAGCTCCTCCTGCAGAGGTGTGTAGTGATGTTTTTGGAGAACTTGTGCCTGTGCACAGGCTGCTGATCAACTTTTGCAGGCAGATCTGAGCTGGGTTGGTTCAGTGCTTGTTGGGGAACCCCTGAGGACATCACAGTGGGCACTCAGAGGATTTCTCTGCAATGAGCAGAGTTTGTGTGGCCACCTGGGAAAACACAGACAGGGACTGATGGGCAGGGATGGCTGATTCTGCTGATGGTGGCCCAGCCACCCCAGCAGGGGTTTGCACTGCAGAGCTCACTGAACACAGCAGAGGGTGGAGTGTCACACCTGGGCACTGGAGCTGTCACTGCACACAGCACAGAGACCCTTCCCCATCCAAACCCCACTGCAGGCACAGCTCAGCCAAGGATCAGCACGGGCACAGGGAAGGGCTGCTGGGATCGTGCAGGAGCAATCAGAGCATTCCCAGCAGCTCAGGGAGGGATCCTGCCCCTCTCCTCAGCTCTGGGAGGCACTTCTGGGGTGCTGTGCCCAGCTCTGAGTCCTCAGCACAGCAGGGCCAGGAGCTCCTGGAGAAGGAGAAGGGCTGGAGCATCTCAGGGAAGGCTGAGGGAGCTGGGGCTGCTCAGCCTGGAGAGGAGCCCCAGTGAGAGGGACCTCAGCCCTCGGTGTCCCTGAATGTCCTTGGGGGTCCCTGAGTGTCCTTGGGCGTCCCTGTCTGTCCCTTTGTGTCCCTGTGTCCCCCAGTCTGTCCCTGTGTCCCCCTGTCTGTCCATCCCTGTGTGCAGAGGTCAGAGCAGGCCCAGCTCTCCCAGGCCCAGCCATGGCCCCCGAGCCCAGCAATTCCCCTCAGAGGAGGCAGAGCTGCTGCTCTGGGCAGGGCCCAGGCCTGACAGAGCCCAGAGGGGCTCAGGGGGCTCATGGCAGAGCAGGCTGGGCCCTGCTGTGCCCTGAGCTCGGGGATGGCCCTGCTGGAGCAGGAGGTGGCACCAGGGACCCTCTGTGGTCCCTCCAGCCACCCTGGGATCCTCTGTGGCTCAGGGAAGCTGATGCTGCCCTTGAAGGGAATTCAGCCCCCAAAGGCACCTCAGGGCTGCTTCCTCAGAGCCAGAGGAAAAGGGGAGCCCTGGCAGGATTTTCCTGGGAGCAGAGACACCAGAGGGTGTGCAAGGAGAAGGAGCAGCAGCAGCAGGGACTGCCAGCACTTGGGACATAATAAACAGCACCCAGGCACTGCCAGGGAAAAAGGAGCCTTGTCAACAGCTCTGCCACCGGATCCCCAGCCTGAACCAGGGGAAACTGAAGCCCTATTTCCACTGGACTCAGACTGATGACTGGAAAAATGTTTCTCTGTTTACAGGAATCTGAAACCTTGTAATTCTCCTCTGCTCTCTCTCTGTGCCCGGCAGCCAGTGGGCACATTGGGAAAGAAGGGTTGATTCCTCAACTCAAAACCTCTGTAATTTAATAACAAAAACAGCTTAGGAACAATAGGAACCACAGCAGCAAGATAAAATATTTTAAAAGTCCAGGGTTAGAAAAGTTTGGGCAAAGTGCCCAAATCAGAGATGAAATCAGAGAAGCTGGGGTGTCCTGGGAGCAGCACCAAGAGGACAAACACCTGAGCCCAGCAGGGAAGCAGCACCTGCAGAGCAGAGCAGAGCTGGGTGAGCTCTGCTAGGAGCTGTTTGCTCTCCTGCAGCTCTTAAATTTCAGCACCAGAATCTCCTGATCCTGAAATTCTGCTGATCTGAAAAGCTGGGCTATGAGAAGCATGTGGCTGCTCCCAAAATGTCGGGTCCTGCTGGTACAAGGCTGTGTGCACAGCCCGTGGTGAACACAGGCAGTGAAAAGTTCAGGTATTTTTAGATGAAAATTCATCTGAAATGCAGTCTGTATCCCAGAAAAATCCTGATACTGCAGAAAAAAATAGGCCTCTCCTTGCCTTTACTAATTCATTTCCCAGGTCACTGTTGATTTGAGAAAGGGTTCTTGCCTCCTTTCTCAATTCTTGGGTTTTATTTCCAGGGAGGTTGTTGCATCTCTACTAGAGGAAAATTCCTAAAATTGCCATATCAATCAGAGGAACAGCTTGTCCTTCTGTTTCAGTGTTCATGGGGTAGAATAGAAATTATCAGGAAAACAGGAGGAGGATGTTTGGAGAGGCTTTCTCCAAGTCCCTCTTGCAATTGCTGTACTGTATTAATTCATTTAGCTTTGAGTTCAGGTAAAGCAGGAGCTGGATTCCAAATCTGGATGCAGAAATTTTCTCCAAACCAGCAAAATCCTGGTGACCCCTGCCCAAAGCTCCTGGGGTGCTCCAGGCACGTGTGTCAGCACCAGCAGACAGCCCCCAGTGCAGGAACAAAGCTCAGAAAGCTGCACCTTGCTGCACCTGCCTTTTCCTTATGTTTCCCCCCTTTTTGGAATCCTACTGTGAATTATTTTGTAGGTTAATGCTGAAAGATTCAGCTGCATTAACTCCTTGTTGCCTGTGCGAAAGTGGCAGCTGGGAGAGGCAGCAGCAATTTTAGCACCCAGAGGTCAAGGTGGAAATGGGAAGGGCTGAAGGTTCAGGCAGCTCAGCAGGAATTTACCTTCCTCAGACTTTCTCTTATTTCAAAGTCAGCAGTGTTAAATCCATAGTATTAATTGGGGACTGTGAGTGTTTGAACACTAGAGATGCATTATTTACCAGCAGAAAATTCTGGCAGGTCTGAAAATTCCCTGAGATCCTAAGTGAAGCAGGAACCTTTTGAATTATTCAGAGCCTGGATAGACAGCAATCATTGCTGCTGTTGTAACAAGTTTATTATTTTAAATTATTATTTTCTGCTACTCTCTTGTGCGCACTCATGCCTTTTTAATGCCTTCTATCTTTCTTTTCCCCCCTTACATTCAGCAAAAACTTACAAACTTTCACAAGTGTGAGTTTTGCAAGATTCCCCCTCCCTCATCCTGACACTTTGCTCCTGGGGGTAATTGGTTTTATTGGTTTTCATGGAATATTTTATCCACACCTGACTTGAGCAATTCCTGATGGTTGCCATGAGCAAAGTCCCAAGAAAGTGCCCCTGCCCTTCCAGGGGAAGGAGCTGCCCCTTTTCAACTCAGTTTTGTATTCTGAGGCTCAAGTTTTCTTCTGAGAGATTTTTCTTTCTTCTTCCCCTTTAAATCTTGTAAATAGGCTCCTCTGCTTCTTGGGTAATTACAGTTATTTTTGGAGCAGCGAATTCTCGTTAAGGCAGAAAGTATTTACAGCAAAAGGCTGTAAAGGCAGGTGGAGCATTCCTGCACGAGGGGGGAGTGGGGTGGGGTGGCTCTGCTGTCCCCCTGGCACATGAGGAGCCGCCTGAGATGTCCCCTGCCAGGTGGGACATGAGGCTGTGTGTGCAGGGAGCCGTCAGAGCCACACTGCCCTGACCTGAGCCTCAAGGACAGTCAGCTAAGGAGGGCAGGGAGTGGCCAGGGGCACCTTGGGCAATGTGTGACCTGTGCTGCCTTATCTGTGCTCTCCTGGTGCCGAGGGAGCAGAGCTGAGAGCCAGCGTGTCCCCAGGCAGGTGAAAAGGACAAACAGTCCTGCCAGGTAACCCACGGCTCTCTCCAAAGAATTGGGATCTCTTTATCCCTCCTGAAAGCCCGAGCTCCCCTCCCAGCCCCAGGAACAGATTTGCCCTGGCTCTGCTTTTGTGCAGAGAGATCCCTCCATAATCTCTCCTCTCCGTTTTTCCCGGCTTTTAAAAAGTGAATTTGACAGTGGGAAGCACTGCTGTTGTGATAGCCTGCAGACTGGACTCCTGAAAGAAAAAAACCCCTATTGTCATTAGAGAAGAGCTGAGGGAGCAGTGTTTGGATTGAGTTGGATCAGTCTGGGTGATAGGATTCAGCATTCAGGGCTCAGCCTCTCGTTTTGCAGCCGTGCAGTCCCACGAGCTGTTCCCCTGAGAATCCAGCTGTGGGTACCAGACACCTTATCAGAACTGCCACAGCCCCCAAGGAGCTGCTGCTGATTTTCTGCTGAATCTCTCAGAGAATTGCTTTTGAGATCAATTTTGCATCTGAACTTTTTGCAGAAAATCACAGAATAATTGAGGTTGGAAGGGATCTCTGGAGGTCACCCTGTCCAACCTCCTGTTCAAAGCAGGGTCAGCTTCAAAGTCAGGTCAGGTTTCTCAGGGCCTTGCCCAGTGGAGTTTTGAATATCCCCAAAGATGGAGATGGAACAGGGTCTCTGAGCAGTGCAAACACTCTCATTATTTATTTTCTATATCCCATCTGAGCTGTCCTTGCTACAGCTCATGGCTGTTGCCTCTCCTTTCTTTTCTGCGCATCTCTGAGAGGAGACAGCTCTGGATTTTCACTTAGGATGTGGAAGATTGACTCAAACACCTCCAGAGTTTCTGATGCTGCTCAAACCCCAGGCTATGCCCTGCTCCCCAATGCCTAAGTGCTCCTCTGCTCCACTCTCTCCTGCTTGCCAAGCTCTTCCCTCTCCTGAGGAGCCCCAAAATGCCCCAAGTGCTGAGGAGAGAAGGACAATCCCATCTTTTGGCTGGCTATGCTCTTATTAACAAAACCCAAAAGGTTACTCCTCACACAGTGAATTTATCTCAATTCCCATCAGGATGCCAGGCCCTCTTCTCTGTTCCCCAGGCAGACCCCACTGGTAAAGGATAATTTCAGCCTGCTGAAATGATCCTTTTCCAGACTGGGATGGGACTCTGGGCTCAGCTCTGCATGGCCAAAACACCTTGGAAATTCCCATTTGGGAGCTCAGCTCCAGGGGCTGCATGTGACAGTCACATCCCCTGCTCAGGCCAGGAGATTGCTCTGCAGTGCCTGTAAATATTGTGGAGAATCAGTCACAGGAGAAGAAATGGGAATAAAAACTGAAGGCTGGAGTCAGGCAGGCTGTGCTGCTGTGTCAGACCAAGGGGCTGCCATCCCCTCAGACGTGCCAGCAAAACTGAAAGTGTAATTGCTCCTTATCTCAGCTCTGTCACAATATTTGTGGCTCCTCTGAGTGCAGGGGAAGGAGATGATGCTGCTGGCACAGCAAAGATAGGAAGGTGACAAAGGGACTGCACTGCCTTGGGGATAGGAACCTGCAGGCAAGGAAAACTCCAACCTTTGCCCTCTGAAATATGGAAAAGCCAGAACAGGAGGCTTCAGCAATTCCATGAGAGGGCTCTTATGCATCCCAGGTACTTGCAGGTCCTGCTTTTTCCCACATGAGAGATTTGAAGAGGCTTTTCAAGAGCACAGATGGGGGTGAAGCTCAGTCCCATTGATTTTTAGTTTTTGAAGGGCACATAATTCCCTTGAGCATCTTTATGGGAAACAGAGTTAATTAAATTTATCCTGCTTGAGAATGGAGGGGAATGAAGGACTGTTGTGGGTAGAAGGATGTGCTGTTGAATTGCACCAAAATTGGTGATTTTGCTGAAGTTTCTCAGGTATACTTGGAGTGGAAGAGCTCCATTTGTGTGTCTGGAGCAGCAGCTTCAGTCCCTTTTGCTGGGCTGTGGCTTGCTCTGGGATTTCAGCATTTTTGGGATGCTGGGAAGAGGAGGCAGCTCAGGGCAGTGTTTTATGTAAGGTAGCACTCTGCACTATTTTAAATCTTTTATGATATGTTCTAGTATTTTAATAAAACGAGACACGCTCTTCCTTTTTTTACAGCAGCAGCAAAATCTGCTCTGGGGCTGCCCTGCTGGACAGCTTGTGGCAGGATTATAAAAAAGAGTTTATTCTGGGGTTATATTTAAATGCTACACGTGGGTGGAAGCAGCCCAGAGTTGTCCCATGGGTCACATCCAGGGTGCAGAGCACCCTTTGCTCAACTTTCTCCTCCAGAGTTGGCTGTCAACAGCATGGAGCTTGTTTTTCCCTTTCTTTTTAAATTAAATATCACAAAAATGACCTGTAGCTGTATCAGCTTCTTGGTAGAAGGTTTACCTGGCTCATAAGGAATGTTTAATCTCAGGGATGAAACTGTGCCTCACATGTGGGCACTGGCATTGCCTTCTCATTGCTTCTGCCTCCAAATAAACCCCACTTGTATGTTTGGGACATTTCCCCCCAATTCTCCCTTCATTTTGTCTCCATAAAGTAAATCTAGATATATTTACACAGCTGATTCTCCAGGGTTTTCAAGTTCAAAGTTATTTTGTGAGAGTTAAAATAAATGTGCGCCCCCTCTAATCACGTGAGCTGAAATAATCATGTGTAAACTTCATAAAAGTTAGCAAGAACTTGCTCAGGTTTGAGAGTTTAACTGTGGTTAAGTGTAATTTATCAGATTTTCCTGAATGATTCACCTCTGGGATAAAAATAAACCTGGAGTCACTTTGGGTAATTTACAAAGGAAGGGAAGCAGGGTTTGGAGTCAGAGCATCTTCTCTTGCACAGCCCTGATAATTCTGTGTGAACAGAATCTGGAGAAAAACAACAAGCAGCAAAATTTGGCAGATTCATGGGTGTTACTCTGTATTTTTACTGTAGCAGCTGATGATAAAAATTTACCCAGCAGGCTTTTAAAAATTCAATAATGATTTAAAAAAAAAAAAAAAAAAGCAAAAACAAACCCTCATCAGTGTAGGAAAGGACAGGGAGGGAAAAAAATACCTCAAGACAAGATAAGTCATTAGAGATGCAAGGAAACACTGCTGTTGTCTCCAGGCAAAATCTATGGGAACAGGGAGCCATAAATCCAGGATTCATTGCTCCCTCTGCTCATTAGCTGTGTGAAACTGTGACTAAGCTTGAAGGTTAGTTGGTGCAGCTCAGGATTATTGTCCTCACTGCTCTGAATCAGGCTGCCATGATTCACACGCACTGCCTGCCCTGCCAGGGGCCAGCTTTCCAGATTTCCATGGGTTTTTTTCCATGAGGGGGAAGATTCTGCAGCCCTGTGTGTCTTCTGCAGCCTCATGTGTTCTTCTGGCTCCATTAATTTCTGCCTGGACAAAAGGAAAATCATTTGAGTGGATCTCTTGTTTATGAAAGAAATTGAATTTGTTCTCTAGACTAGACTGGGAGTGTGAGAGGCAGAGATGGGAAGGATACGAGCCCAGTGGACATTTTTATTCTAACAATGAAAATATGCAATCTGTCTCAGCAAAATACAGCTGCTGAGCAAATTAACTTGTGTTGAATGCTTATTGGGGACCCACAGCTCATTCCTTTGTTCTTCCTGTTCAGCAAATGTGTTTTTCTGACTGAGAAATAACAGACTGGGGCTCTGTGGAGCCTTTCATCAGATGGTCTCCAAACAAATATCAATGGTTTGCTGGGGAGAGACCAAACCTTGCAGCATATCCAGCACCTGAGAGCAAGGTGGAAAGGCCACTGCAACTGCTGCAGAATGTTCAGAGAGCAGGGGATGTCCTCTGAGGGGACGTCTGCTGGTAAAATCCAGATATTTCTATGGTCACTTATGGCAACATTTAGAGAATATAACAATGAGGTTCTAATTTATTTATTTATTCCAAGCTAAGGTGCATGTGGCCACCAAAGAGCCAGATAACCCCAGTGTCTGTGAGGCCTGGCTCCCATCCAGGCCTTTGTTCCCCTTTCCCCATGGAGAGCAGCCCATCCCAGCCCCCAGCTGGGAATTTCCCTGACACATGGGCATTCCCTGGGTAACCTGAGATGGCAAATGGAGCTGAGCTGCAAACCCCTCATGCAGTGAGTGCCTCATGTCCAGTGGCCAAAGGCTTTGAGTGCAGCCCCTCCATGCTCTGAGCACTCCACAGGCACCAGGAGTCAACCAGGAGAGCCCTGGAGCTCTGCAAGGGACTGGAGCAGCCTCCAGTCAGGTCCAGAGTTAGAGCAGAGCCAATTTTCTTGTGTCTTCCATGTTTTTCTCATGTTTTCCTCATTTTTCTCATGTCTTCCTGATTGCTCCCACTCGAGTTCCTCCTGTGTGGAGTTAAAGCCTGTAAAAGGCAGAGCTGGCATTGCCCCTGTTTGTAATTTCCAGGCTCCTGTGGCTGTTGTGCTGTTCATTTCATCCACCACTCAAACCCAAGCCTGCAGAGTTTCAGCATCAAGATTTTGCTCTGCTGTTGGTTATTTCACAAGCTTGGACAGAGTCGTGGCTTTGGAGCTAAAGCTGCAAACCTGAGCCCCCTTTTCCAGCTGTCTGAAAGCCACAGAGAGGGAAAGGAAAACTTCTGGATTAAGAAATTATCCCCACAGCTCCCAAAGGGTAAGAGGACTCTCCTGCTGCAGACCAAGGCAGCAGAATCCTTAAATAGTGAAAATACCACTGGATAATCCCTTTGGAAGCACAGCCTGAGGAGAACAGCTCTGACTGGTGGTAACATTGGACCTGAGCACGTGTTCTCTTTTAGACCCAAATTCATTTGTAATGTGATTCTGCCATGGAGGTCTCAGAAATCTGCAAACCATCATCTCTGACCCAGCTGCAGACTGAACCTGGGAGAGCTGAGGTTTCATGTGGTGCTGCTGTGACCCAGTGGAGCAGAGAGAGGAGAACGGGGCAGGACTGAGCAAAGCACTGAGTGCAGCCCCAGAGAGAGAGAAAAAGAAAACTTCAGCTCTGCTGAGGGATTTACATAATGTCAGGAAAAGCGATTTAAATGCAAATAGCCTGGTAAGATTGTTAGAAATTTTGCAGTGGCTCTGGCAGCCAGGTGTAGCATAATGAGAATAAGAGCTAAACAAATATTTCCTTCCTCTGCGAGTTCATTTATTCACAAGCCAGGTTCATTTCTTTGGCAGGTGTATTTTCCCCTTCATCTTGAAGAAAACAAACCTGACAAAAACTTAGAAAAAGGTTGGCTAACCCCTCTTTCCTAAAAACACTCAGCAAAACTCACACCCACCTGCAGGCAGAGATCAGCCTCTAACTGCAGTGTAAAACATGGATTTACTGAATTTGCCACCAAGTTCCATCAGGTGAGGCAGGCATTGGTGTTTTAAAGCAAATTCCCTTCTCCTTCTGTTGTGTCATGGAATCATGGAATGGTTTGGGTTGGAAGGGACCTTTAGGACCATCCAGTTCCTGCCTTTCCACTGTCCCAGGTGGCTCCAAGCCCTGTCCAACCTGGCCTGGGACAATTCCAGAGATCCAGGGGCATCCACAGCTTCTCTGGGCACCTGTGCCAGGGCCTGCCCACCCTCACAGGGAACAATTCCTTCCACAAGTCAGAAACTTCTTCTGGCTGATCTGAGCTGACACTGCTGATGTTGTAACCGCAGATTTCTCACGGCCACAGATTCCTCTGTCAAGATTTTGGGAAGATCTTTTAAAACTCCCAAGGGTGAACCTGGGCTGTAGTGACATCCAAAGATCTTTCTGCCACTGATTGGAGCCAGTCAAGGTTTTATTGCCTCAGTTTCCCCCTCTATACAAACACTCCCTGGAATTCTGTGAGGGTCTCTTTGTTTGCTGCTGGTACAAGGGGCACCTGAGGATCTGTTCTTAAAAAAAACCCAAAAAACCAGGAAAGAATTAATTGCATGTATAAATTAATTACCATTCAGTGTCAAATCTGTGCTCATTCATGTAGCCTTCCTGCTGCAGTTACTGTAGAGGACACTTGCACTGGAATTGCACTGGAATGCACTGGAATTGGACTGGGAATTGCTGGAATCAATCTCTCCACAGCAAATATTTCACCTGCAGAGCCACTCTCTTCATGGCATTTTTGTTCTTTGAGAGATGCTGCATTCAGAAATTTGCTTGCTGGGCCTCCAACATCTTTTCCTCCAGAATTAAACCACGATTTCTAAGAGAAAAGAATTTTTAATTTCTACTTTCTAAGAGGAAAGAACAAGCTGCAGAAAGGATCCATTTCACTCTGCCTGTCTCTCAGTACCTGAGCACATTTAAAGCACTGCATCCATCAGGCAGAGAGGAAATAAAAACATCCTCAGAGCTAAAACCAGGGAGCATCTGCTGCAATTTCTGTCAGCAGAAACACGCTGTGCTTCCCAGAAAGGAGAGCTGCTTCTCCAGAATAGCCCTCTCCAAGATCACAGGCAGCCTAAATTGGTAGGATGGAATATTTTGGGATTCAGGAAGGACTCACAGTCGGTGTGTCTGTCTCGTGTCACCAGTGCAAGGGCTGGTGGGGAGGGAGTGGGAGTGAGGATATTGGAACACCTCCCTGTGCCCATAAGGATTCACACAGAGGGGTGGCAGACTTTGTGCAGTTTCAAAAAAAAACATTTGCTTGAGCAGGGACTTGCATCCCAACTTTCTGAATTTAGCTTTGGAGGGAGGGAGGCTTGGGCTTGTGCTGCCAGTGCTTTTTCTCCTCACAGACCTACCCAGGGAGCCTGACCTGCTGTGGCAGCAGCCAAAAGTGGCCAGAAGTCTCTAAAGAAGTGAAGTTTGGCTTTTAAGAAGTCTCCAGGCTAGGAATTTTTTCCCAAAAAACCTGTCTGAGAAGGCAGTTGGCGCCCTGGCTGCGCTCCCTGTGCCCAGGTCCATGCACAGACACCTTTGGTCCTTTCTGCTCCAGCCTGGCTTTGAAAGGCCTCAGTTACTGCCATGTTCCCACGTCACAGATCTGTCCTGGCCCAGGGAGATTCTTTGGGGTTGTTTTTAGACCTTCCACAGAATTGTTTCCCCCTTGTGAACTTTTTCTTTCCCCAGACTTTGCATTTTGCTCGTTGACCTTTCAGCCAACTGGCTCCAGTGGGAGTCCTTGGCTCAGGCAAGCCTGTGAAGGTGTTTGGAGATAAGGAGGTGACTCTGCACCTCCATGATGACATTATTTACCCTTTAACAGCCTTTGGAGCCATCCACCCCTCTCATCTCCCTCCTCAGCCTTCCCCAGTCCATCCTCCTGCAGCCACAGGGCTGGGGAAAAGCTCTCCCTGAGATCTGCAATGGAATATGGGAGCATTAATCTAATCTAGCAATTATCTTCCCTGTTAAGGGCAGGTTAAGGGATGGCTGACCACGGGGAAGGTCAGGGCACCACGTGCTGTTTGCACACCCTGATTGTTGGGTTTTTGCAGACATTTGGGGCCCAGGAGGAAGAGCCCTCCCAGAGCTGATGGGATCAGAGGGATCTGCCCATTGTGCCTGAGTTTCTCCTGCTCACACAGGAATGTTTGCCAAGGTGTCCACGCTTGGGGCTGCATTTTTGCATGCTCCATGTGGCTGTGTATTTGCTTTGATCTCCAGTGAAAATGTGACATTGCAAAGGGTGGTTTGCCCTTTGTTGGCTCTCTCAGGGTTAAAAAAAGGTTAATTCATGATCAAATATAAAATCTTGCAGAAAGATCTTATTTTTCCTATTTTAAGCCTTGTCATAGTTTTTCTCCCCGAGTGCTCAGTTGGATTTTGCAGTTTTTAAAATTTTTGTTGGAGTATTTGTGTGGCTGGATCTGTTCCCTCAGTGAGAGAGAAGAGGGGGTAGGGATCCTTCCTCTTTTTGGTAATCTTTAAGATTTTCTTATGCTTAAATCTACATGAATAGCCAAGAGTCTCCAGACCACAGACTGGAGAACCATCTTGTGTTTAGGAAAATTAAAAAGGACACAAATAAAAAATTAGTCAGGAGCAAATCATTGAAGAGATAAATTACCCTCTTAGAAGAAAAGTTTTCCTCCCAGGCTGAGTGGATTTCTATGGGTACAGTGTTGCTGGCTGAGAATAATTAAAAATATCTTTACAAAGCAACAGCCACTCTCTGGTAATAAAGTATGTTCTGCTACTCCTAACCCAGATTTTGCTGTCAAATACACTCTAAGGCTTTGCTTGGTTTCATTTTTCCTCTCTTATTCATTGTTGCTTCCTTCAGACAGGTTAATCAATACTCTGAAGGCTATTTTTAGATTCAATGACAGGCTGCCTACATCCTCAAGGCAGAAGGAAAAGTTTTCAGGTCCCTCTAAGCCCTTGGTGGGTTTTCAGAATATTTTTGTAGCAGAGGCAAAATGAGAAGAAATGAGAAATTTCCAACAGCACCATACTTTTAAGCACAGTTTGCTCCTAACAGGCCCAGGTTTTCCAATGTCTCGCTAACAGATAAACATGACTGAAGCTGCCATTAAAGTGCAGGGAATGGTTTTAAACCTTTTTCTGCTGATTTTCGGTGGTCCCTGGGCTGCAGGTGCTGTTCTGCTGCTGCTGGGCTGAGCATCTCTGAGGGCCCTGGCCAGAACCTCATCCCTGCCCTGACCCCATCCCAGTCCCCAAAGCTCTGGGTCCAGCTGGGTTTGGGGTCCCTGTGCTGAGCAGCTCTGGGCGCCCACCCAGGCCTGTCCTGCAGCCCCAGCTGCCCCCTGGCTGCTCCTCCTGGTCCCTCTGGGTGTCTCCCATGGATCCAGCTCTGTCCTGTGGCTCTCCAAACTCTCCTATCTGGGTTTTTGTGTTTTCCCCCCGTGGTATCAGAGCACAGGGCACAGGTCCAGTGTGGTGTCCTGCAGGCACTGCCTGTGGTCTGACTCCTCAGCCTCTGCAGTTCCTTTTGTCTTTAACCTCTATCTGTTTGCTTAGCTGGCTTTGGGCAGATCACTGCATCCTTCTGCTAATTACTGTTTAATAATTAGTGCCTATCAAAACACTGCCTTTCAACTGCCATTCATTTTGCTCTTTGCTTGCCAAGTCACCTCACCTTCCCCTCGCTGCAGACACTGTGTTCAAGGGTGACAGCATTTCTTAATTTCACATCCAGTTCCTTCTCTGTCCTGTACTTTACCCCCTCGGTGTTCTCAGTTTTACTTCCCAAGCCAGAAGAGACAAATCGCTCTCAAGGCAGGAAACACTGAATAAACTGAAATAAACTGAGCCCACAGATCTCCTGCACAGCTCCAGAGCTGATCCTCCAGCAGAACAAAAGCAAAAGGGATGGCAGCCAGGCTTGTCAGGGCCATTTGAGGCTGGGGAGACTCATTCAGGTTTTTTGTGGGAATTACACAGAGCCAAACATACAAGGGGTTAAAGGGAGCCAGCTCTCCATTCCCAGGATTTTAGATGCACTGAGATGGAAGAAAGTGGCTGAGGAATTCTAAAGTCAGAGGCAAATGACTCCCTGACCTTTTAGCCCAGTGATCACGCTGGCTGGCAAAAGCAGGGAGGGTTTGGGAGCTGTGCTGGTGCCTCTGAAGCCTGGGGCTGTGTCCATTCCCATCTCCCAGGATATCAGTGTCCAGCTCTGGAGCTGCTGCCTCTGCAGCAAATGCAGCTGCTGAGTGCCTGAGAGGGGCTCTGCAGTGACTGACTGTGCACCAGCAGCAGCTGGACACAAAATGGATTTTGCTTGCAGTGGAAATCATGGATCAGAAGGAAGCTGCAAGTTGATTTGAACAGTTTTCAAGGATTTCGGTGCTACATCTCATTAGTGTTAATTGCAGGCTTACACCAGTGATTAATCAAACATTAGAAATGCTGCAGACCAGAATCTCCATTTTGTGGGCTTTGAGGCCTTTCATCACTCCTTGCTGGGGGATATTTGATCAGTTCCTCTTGGTTTTACTTTGTTTTAATCAGCACAATCAGCCTGGCACTGGCAGCAATGCTGCAGAAGCCGTTGATACTTCCAGTGGTGGATCAATCAATGTTCTCTCCCTGCTGTCTGCCCATTCACACGTTTGTCCTCCAAAGCTGGAGGTGTCAGGACCTCACCCCAGGGCTCTCAAGTTGCAGCAGCCCAGAGCTGTGTCAGTGATAAGCACTTTGAAATAGTTACTGCACTGTCACTTTCTCTGCAGTTCTGAGGTTAAAAAAAACATCAGAAAGGTGTTCCAGCAGTCATTAAAACCAGAAACCCAACCAAGCAAAAAAAACCTCAACAAAACCTTGTTTCAAGGTGTTGTAGCAGTAATGTGGGTGTTAGACATAAAGCCAGGGACTGAGTGGGCCATGCTGGGCTCTGCCCTCACTCCTCTGACCCTGTGGGGAATTGGGGCTTGATCCCCCAGATCTGTCAGCAGCACTGAAGGTTCAGAGCTCAGCCAGGGTGGTGCCACTCACAGCAGGCAGGGAGAGGCTGGAGAGCAGCCCTGGATGGACCAGACTGTCCTGGGATGGGTGTGGGAGGGCTGGTGATGGAGCCAGGCTTTGACACATCTCCCTACACTGCAAAAATTACTGCTGGACCCACCCCTGGGACATTGTTCCCACTTTCCTCCAGTAGGCAAAAAAGATTTCCCACAGAAATGAGCCCAGTTTGGGTCAAAAATGCAATGCCTCCCCAAAAGATTCATACCTCTGAAATACACACACTTATCTGCCCCCTTTTCAACCATTATGAGCACAGGAAAGTTAAAACCAAAACCCCAAATGCAGATGTGTTCAGATCTTGGCTGGAGACATGCACTGTTCATCCCTGCCCTTATCACCAAGGCACTGCCCAGCTCCTGCTCTCCTGAGCACAGAGCTGTCTGGATCTGACAAAATGCAGATCTGAATGATCACACCAGTAAATGCTGAGTGCCAGAGTGAGCATCTCCTGCTTCCTGGAGATACTGGGCTGCATCACCAGGGCAGGACAGATAAGGGCTGCTCAGGGCAGCAGGATGTGGCTGCACCCCACAGCTGCTGATCCTTCCCCCCAGCTCCAGAGGGCTCCTGTTTGTCCCAGGCACAGAGGGACAGAGGGAAAAGAGTGCCCAGCAAAGCCAGGCTGCTCCTCAGGAGGGAACAAAGTCTTGGGGGCAACACACACGGACTCTCATAATCCCAATTTCTTCTGCAGTGCTTGTTCTCACATTAGCATCAACAAACAGGCTCTGACCTTGCCTGTTGATGCTTTAAATGCCCTGTTACACAGCAAGCATGGGAATGAGTTAGTCACATGGAAAGTACTTAGTCTCACATGGGCTGTTCATGTGCAGAGAGGAAAAAAAAAGCCCAGTCTCACAAATACAATAATCTCTGCAGGAATCTCTCTGTCCCCCCCTTTCTGGAATGATGAAATGCAGGCAGGATTTTGGCTTTAAGGCAGAACCATATCACGGTCCCAAGTCATTTTCAAAACACAGACAAATCAATACTTTATTCTTCTTAACAGCCATGGCATTAACTTTGTCACAAAGGCCACAAACTGCCTTAACAGACAGTAAAGAACCCACCTTTCAGCACACAATGCTTCTGCACCTCAGCAGGGCAGGGCAAGAGTCTGAAAACCAAAATCCCAAAAGCCTCTGAAGGCAGAGGGGGCAGAAAACAGCCCAGTGCATTTCCCCTCGTGGCTGGCTGTTCCCAGGCCAGAGGTGAGCTGCCAAAACACGTGGAATTTGTGGAAATGCAAGGAAAGAGGTGGCTTTTCTGGCTGGTTTTATCCAGAAACACACACTCAGCACACAGCCAAGCCAAAGGCACTGCAGTGTTTGTTCCCAGACCCTTTCCTCACTCATCTTCACCAAACAGACCTGAATTTCAGCCATAATTTAACAATAAATCTGCTTTAAGCACACAAATCAGCAGGCAGCAGCAGGTTTGGGGTAGGTGGCACAGACACTGTTGTTGTGTAGATCAGTCTGTGAAACTCTGTTGTTTTTTATGGATTTCACTCCTTTGTGGTGGCTCTGCCAGGTACAGAATTCACTGGTGACACCCAAAAAATTCTTTCCATGTCTCAGGGACACGGCAGCAGGTGCACAGACAACATAACCTTTCCTCAGCTGGGAAACCTTCCTGAACAGCTGCCGGGGGCTTTATCTGGGTGGCAGGAGGATATGAGGATTTTCTCCTTTGTTCCAGCTCCCAGAATAGCCCCTGGCAGCGGGGCTTGGCAGCTGGGGCTCAGTGTGGTGCTGGCCCTGCAGGGTTGGGATCAGGATTGGGATGTGCTGGGTGGGCAGAGCCAACCACACATCCCTGAGCCCACCTGGGGCTTGGCTGCTGCTCTGCTGCTTCCCCTCTGTGTGAGAGCAAAGCCACAAAGCTGAATCAGCCCTGGTTTGGGCTGTGGGGTCCCTCCCATCCCATCTCCGTGCTCTGTGTCCAGGAACTTTGGACTTTCAGGAGTCCCTGTTGTTTATTCCTCCAGCTGTGAGGCTGCAGCCCTTCTGCTGGTACAGATCACTTGGCTGATCCCCCTGGCTGTGCTGGAGCCCCCAATCCAGCAGCTCTGGGATCTGGGGATGCTCCTCTCTCACAGCCAGGAGCCAATGCCCTGTGGAACCAGGGAACCATGGCATTAACTTTGTCACTTTTTTCTGTTCATGGAAACCTTTGGCTCCTTCTCCAGACCCCACTGCTCCTGTTTCTGATTCCTGCACACACGTGGGTGCCTCTTTCCCCTGCCTTTCCCAATCCTGCTCCAGCCCTTTCTGCTGCCTGAGATGCTCCCATTGCTCCCTGGGCAGGATGGAAGCAGCAAATCCACATCCCTGTGGCTGCAGCTGCTCCCCATGGGTGTCCTTGCAGTGCATTTGTGTTTTAAATCCCTCAGAGAGTCATCTCCTTGGAAAACAGGAGTTAGAAAGTGCCTTTACCTGCAGTGCCTGGTGGTGCTTGTTCTTTCTGGAGCAGAAAACCAGGTTGTGCAGTGCTGCCACGACTCAGTGCTGCAGTGCATCAGAGAACTGGCAACTGCTCCTGCTTTCCCATCCTCTCTAATGCCAGCTGGCCTGTAATACTGGTTTTTTACCTTTTTTTCTCTCTTCTGGTACTAGAGTATGATTTTATGTGGGTTCAGGGCTTGCCCTGCTCTGTGGTGCAGATCCTTGTGCAGGATTCATGGGATGTGTGCAGGGCTGGGCTCACATGGAGGCAGGAGAGCTGTGGCACCACTGCCAGAGGAGCTGCAGAGAAGAGAGGTTGCACTTTTTTTTTGGAGCTACTGGGCTAAAATGTCAGCCTTGCCCCCACAAGTGTTTATTCAGAGATTGTCTCTTTCCATGCCAGCCCTTGGACTGATTATCTCAAGCAGCAGAAGTGAGGCCTGATCACTTCTGACAGTCCTCTAAAAGTGGTTCTGACTGTAATTTCCCTCAGCAAAGGGTTCCCCCTCCACAGGCTCCTTCAGAGAGGCAGATGGGTTTGAGAAATGAAAAGGGAAAAATGAAAAGGGAAATCTAATCCATTTTTAGTAATGATCCTCAAAAGTGATGTGCAACTCCCCTTCCTCAATGGGTATTTATATAACATAATAGAGCAAAGCTGAAAATACACCTGGGAACCCATGAGGAAAGCATGACAATACTTGCTCATGGCATTCACTTATTCCCAGGGTATTTGCCACTCAAGCAGACAGAATCCAAAGGGTTCTGTCTGCCATTAGAAAATAAATAAAATCTGTCATTTCAGTTCAAGTGCTGTAAAATCAGAGTATGTATTTTGTGTACTGAACTTGGAGGGTACCACTAAATAAGTTCATATAAATGCAAAGCCTTTCCCAGGCACTCAGAGAAGGGAATGCCAATGCAACATAAACAATATTCTATCAAATGGGACGAAGCACAAGGCTTTCCTTACTCTGGGAATGCCAATATACACGGAAAAGCGCTGACTTTTCATAGGAGATGGAACTGTTTTCTGATTGCACTTTGCAACTGAGCCCATTGCTGACCCTGTGCCAGCTGTAGGGAAGGCACAGCCAGCACCATGGCACTCCTGGCTCTTTATTGCAGAGGACAGGGTCTGTTGTGTGCAATTCCTGAGCAGGAGGGGCAGCTTTCCCTGCTGCCAGGCTGCAGAGGTGGCACAGCCCTGCTCACGTGGGCAGCGAGTGCTGCAGTGCCTCGCTTGCTTTTAGCCAGGCTTGACATTTAGCGTCGCCTTGGTGATTTTCTGGGTGCTGCAAAGTTAGCCTGAGCTTCTAAAACATTGTCTTGGAAGGCAAAATTAATTTTGTGACTAAAACCGTGCGCCAAATCAACCTTTAGTTGAGAGAGCAATCCTCCTCATTGCTCTCTGCCGTGCCAAAGATGCTTTCCAGATTCAGCTGATAGGCAGAGGAGTTTGCTGAACAGCAGCAAGGACATTTTAGCCTCTGAATTGTTTGCAAATTGGGTGCTTTGATGATCTGTGGTGGCTGATGGGGCTGGCAGAATCTCGATGCTGCTCACAGGAAAATCAGCTACAGAAGAAGCTTTAAACTGGAGAATGTTATTGGAATTGAGCAGGTGACTGGGGCAGAGGGCACCTCTGGCTCACATACTCCAAGAGTATTGGATTCTGAGAGTTATAGGAGTTTTGTTTTGTGCTACACTGGCTCTCAGCAAGGCCAGGGGCTGGACTTTGGCACTGAATGAAGAAGTGGCCAAAGTCCAGCCCTGTGCTGCAGAGGGTGGAAAGGGCAGGGTATGGAGAATTCCGTGCTCCAGGTGGTACCTTCAGCTTCCCCAAAAAGTGGCAATGAAGTGTTTGACAGTAAATGATAGAAGCTGTCTTGGAGGAGCAAAAGCTTCTCTAAAGCAATTTTTTTTTAATTTTCACCCAGACCCAAGGAAGTTTTGTCTGGCCGCTGCCCATCACAGGGACCATCAGGAGGGAAAAGCTTTTTTGGGCCCTTATCCTTTTGTCCTCAGCTCTTTCAGTCTGCCTTGCCTGATTCCCAAGACCCCTCCTTGTGTGGATCCTGCCCTTCTGAGCAGCACAGCCCCAGAGGGCCTGGGCAGACCCCATCAGCTGCAGGGTCAGGCCAAGTGCTGCTCACTGTGGTCACCCCTCAGCCCTGCAGAGCAAAGCCTGGTGACTCGTCACATGGAGAGGAAAATATAGAATATCTCTTTGTCTTTTAAATAATATTAATTAAGGAGCTTTTGGTAATGCAGTCGCCCTCCCCACAAACCAGTTCTCTGTGCTTGCACCCACCAGGCAGAGCTCCCCAACCTGGAGCCTGCTGTGATTTCCCAGGGAACTTTTGTGCACATCCTAATCACGTGCATTAATGGAAGAACAAAAACTACTTTTAGCCTCTTTCAGGGGCTGCTGTGTCCACAGCAAACTCCCCAGAATAAACAGCAGGGCCCCAGTAACACTGGTGTGCTCTCTGGCTGCTCAGGGGATCTCTCCTCCACAGGACCCTTCATGAGCTGCCTCCGGGCTGTGTTTGCACTCAGGGATTGTCCCTCCAGCCCCCTCATCCCTCCTCAGAGGATCTTGTTCACTCATCAGGCTTTTCCCTCAGAACCATTCAACCTTGCTGCTTTGATTTTGTAACAGGACAAACTCCATGTCCTAGCAGGATAAACAAGATTGCATGGCTAATGATTTGTGAGCTCAGCCTGAATGCAATTTACTGCAGAAATTCCAGCCTATGAGACTTTGTGACCTGCTAATAAAGCACTTTTGGCAGGGGCTGTACAAATACAAAGGATTCCACAGCCTCTGATTCCGGGTTCATATCACTCTCACAACTTGCTGAAATGCTGCTTTAATGCAGAGCTTAAAAACTAAGTGACAACTGTTGGAATGAGGCAGGTTTCACCCCAATTTGATTTCACTTAGGAAGTGCAAGGGATGTGCGTTTTTTTAAGATTTTTTCTTTTATTTTACAAATTGTCTGCTTGTATCAGAGTCCAAAAATGCCTCACAAGTGCAGTGAGATGCTGACCTTATCAGGCTCCAGGCAATAATAACCATCATTATGTGGTAATGCCAGGCTAATCGATGTCAGGAACTGTGGCTGGGCTTTATCTCTGCCTCCCTGGGCAGGGGACAAGGGGCACTGGTGCAGTGTGTCACATGAAGCTGGATCAGGCACTTCCTCAGGAGTGACTGTGGCTCTGTCCCCTCGGATGTGACCTTGGGCACGTCACTGTGCCTGGAGAGAGCAGACATTCATCCCTCTTTGTGAGGAGAGGAGCCTTGAGAGGCTCCCAGGCATTATTTTCAGAGGAGGTTCCTGTCCTGACCTCCTCGTCTGGTGCCGCTCCCGCAGGCGCCAGGAGTGAAAGGCAGAGCCAGAGCCAAGCACTGAAAATCACCAGCCTGTCCTCTCTCCTTTGCGCCGCTGAAAGGCGGCCCTGGGATCCCAGCTCTGTGGATTTGCTGGGATTCAGGGCCAGCTCCATCTCATGGACTGCACAGAGCCTCTCCCCAACTCACAGCCGCCGCTCTCCCCAGATTTCAGATGGCACGATGAGGAAATGTCTGGTTATCCATTTCTTTGTCAGAGTCAGAAACCTCTTCCAAACACAGCATTAGCTGACCAGGCAGACTGGGGGCTAGACAAACACTGGGCCGTGTGTTGGGTTCGAGTAAATACCTGCATTTGATTCCAAAGGGCTCCATTGATGAGAGACAATCGTCACAATGGCACGCTGAGCCACCCAACGCTGCTCCACAAAAATGCTGCTGCACCCTTTCATGTTTGCTGCTGTTCTTATTATTGTTGAGATCTGGAAAATTACCCATCAATCACTCCTTAAGCTGCTCGTGGAAGTTTTGCTGAACGCGGGGTCTGGGTTTGCTGCTGAATTCGTTAATCCTTGCTCCTGAAAAAGAAATAAAAGCCATGGGAAGCACATTGCACTTCCATTAGGCTGCCTCAATAGCTGTTATTTCCAGCCTGGTTTGCAAATGCACTGATACTGTCATGTGAGATAAGGCACACGATTTGGGATTATTTATTGTAGCATTTCCTACAGATGTCATTTTTTTTCAGCACTTTGGGTAGAGTTCCCTGCTATCCACATTGGTTGGTTTTCCAGCTTTTTGTTGCTATGGCAGAGAGCAGAATCCTGAGAGCAGAGTGCAGTTTGGATCAGGCCAGGTGTTCACCTAGCCCAGTTTCTTCTCCTCAGCAGTGCTTCCAAAGTGGATGTAGCATGCAGAGAAAAGTACATGAGTGGGCTGAGCAGGCACTGAGAGCTCCTTAGTGTCTTCTTTTAGCCTCAAGCAAATTGTGGCTGAAGTATAAATCCCCTGCAGTTGGTTTTGGTCTATAAGCTTGAAAAAAACCAGAGTAAAGTAGAAAGACATCTATCCTTAGAGTAATAGGTTATTAAATCTTTTATTTATCCTGCAGCATGCATAGCTTATAACACAAGGAACCCAGCAGGAAAGGAGTCAGGGACCCCATCTGGCAAACAAAATGCCTTTGGGATTAGGTGGGTAACTTGGGAGATGGATCTGAGGCACTGGGGTGATGATTTTTTAGGACTCAGTCTTGCCGTAGGTGGCAGGGAAGGTAATTATTGGGATTGGCAAGTAATATTAGAGGAGGCTTCAGCTGCTAATTGCAGGGTGATGAACTGGCACTGCAGTGCAGAACCCAGGGAGGGTTATCTATTTATTATCTATCTATCTATCTATCTATCTATCTATCTATCTATCTATCTATCTATCTATCTATCTATCTATCTATCTATCTATCTATCTATCTATCTATCTATCTATCATCCATCCATCCATCCATCCATCCATCCATCCATCCATCCATCCATCCATCCATCCATCCATCCATCCACCCATCCACCCATCCATCCATCCATCCATCCATCCATCCATCCATCCATCCATCCATCCCTCCATCTCCAGTCTCTCACAGCCAGGGAAGGAGGGTTTGGCCCCACCAGGACAGTGTGAAGGAAAACACTCCCAGAGGTGTGGGAAGCTGTCCTGAAGAAACTGAAGTGATAAGGGAATGGGGAGAACGGGGCAGGAGAGGAGCAAACATTTTCCTCTGCACCTCCAGCACTCCTGGTGAGCTGTGAGCTTAAGAAGGGTTGAACTGGAGATGGAGAAAACCCTGCAGATGTTGGAGTTGGGGTCAAAACCAGACATTTTCTACAGAGTCCTGAGATGTGATTTTCTCACTCCAGTCCCAAAGCAGAAGTTGCTTATTTCCTTGTCTGGATGTGGCCAAAACCTCATGACAGCAGCCACTTCTGCAAGGTTTGACAGATGATATTGTGGGACTTACAGGAGTGATTGATGAGACTTCCATCATTTTTTGGAAGGATCTCTCAGATCAACCCTTATGATAATAACAGCTCTGAAGATGAACGTGAATTTGAGGCTGGGTTTGGTTCCAGATCTTTCAGTCATTCTAAAATTAACTCCCCCTTTCAGCTCACACATAGGTACAGGGAGGAAAGCGGGGGAACAGAAAGCCCTCATGAAATGTTTGTTAATCAGGGAACGGAGCACCTGTGCTCTCCCATGTATTATTTCTATTTTCAAAGGCGAATGCAAAGTCCACTGGGTGGAATTTAAACCGCTGTCACTGAGCTAACTGCAGGAACACGGCGTTACTATGGAAAATTCCTGACTAAAGTCTGCAAAGAATTTCCTATGCAGAGGCTGTTTATTAATAGGTACCTCAGCCTCGCATCTGACATTGACAATTCTGCCCTTTAAACGCATCATTTTGCAAGCAGCGTGATAAAATGCTGCACTACATTTTTTTTTCTTTTCTTTTTTTTTGGAGGAAGAGGGAGCCTGTCCCAGCCCTCCCCCTCAGGCCTCTGACTGCTACAGTTTGCTTTGCTAAGCACAGGAACAAAAACTGCAACCATGAAATTATTTTAACAAGACCATGAAAAAGAGGGGGGAAAAAAAAAAGAAAAAAGGACGGCGACAACAACAACAATTTGCCCAAGTGATGCTTGGAAAAAAAATAAATTCCTCTCTCTAAACTAATTAAACTGTACTATGTGTCCTTGTGCAGTTCCTGGCGTTTTTCTGGTTCACTCAGTTTCAATAGATGCACAAGGACCGGAGCCAGAGCTCCTGAGTGACTAGTTCAGAACAAAAGCAGCTCTCCTGAGTATTCCTGAGCAGCCAGCAAATTGAGGGAAAGTTATTTTGGGTTAATCAATGTACTTCAGTTGCAATCACATTTAGCTTCTTACAGAGAAGCCTGCAAACAAGGAATTACTGTTCTGGGCTCAGCTATGGATGGCACTGGAAAGTGTTACTGGCTAGACTGTGCTCTTCTCAATGCCCCCCCTTTTTGTATTTTTGGTTGGTTTTTTTTTTTCCTTCCTCCTTTTTTTTCATTTGTGTCCTGAATTTGGTTTGGCAGTTTTATGTGTCCTCTCCATTTGCATGTGTCCCCCCCTCCCAATTTATTTATTTATTTATTTATTTATTTATTTATTTATTTATTGTTGGCACCAGGAGCCTGGGAAATTATTGGCAGCTGCTTAAAAGTCCCTGCAGGGGAGAATTCCTGCCGTGTTCCAGTCAGGCCTGCTGTGTGGAGCTGGAGCAGTTGCGCTCAGCTTCCCAGCAGTGAATCCCTGATTTGTGCAGGTGGAAGGCTCTGGGAATCCCTGAGGGCTGGGGAGGCACTGGGAAGGTGCCTGCAGCATCCCCAGGGACAGGCAGGGTGGGTCAGGCTCCCAGTGAGCCTCACAGCCTGTGCTGAGCTGAGCAATTATGGAATGGCTTCACACTGACAGAGAGCAGGTTTGGGTGGGATATGGGGAAGGAATTGTTCCCTGTGAGGGTGGGCAGGCCCTGAGAGTGCCCAGAGCAGCTGTGGCTGCCCCTGCATCCCTGGCAGTGCCCAATGCCAGGTTGGATGGAACTTGGAGCCACCAGGGACAGTGGCAGCTGTCCCTGCCATGGCAGGGGTGGGATGGGATGATCTTAAAGGTCCCTTCCAACCCAAACCATGGAAATTATTTCTTTTGACAATCACTTCTCCTCTGGAGTATCTGAATATTGGAAGATGCATTTCCCTTCCTCCAGGGCCTTTTGTTGATCTGAGGTGCAAAGAGCTCCCAGGGGTGACCTGGGTGAGGGTCCCTGATGTGACCCTGGGGTGCTCGGGTGCCTCCTGCTGCCTCAGAGCTGCTGCAGGGCCTGGCCCAGCCCCACCGAGGCTTTCTGGCCCCATGAGCAGAAGTTCTGTAGGTATTTACAGCCCTGAAAGCCATCATGTGTTAAATGGGCTCCCAAAGGATTGCTCCTGCTGCAGCGTTTCATTCATCCAGCCGCTCCTTGTCACTCAGGGCTGTGCTGTTCCACACAAAAATGCCAGCTGTCCTGGCACTCAGGCTGGGCTGGAAGAACCAGTTCAATAGATCTGTATCTGCCAGTTCCTGCTCTCCCTGCAATCCCCAAACCCAGCTCCTCCATCCCTCAGGAATCCAGATTTTCCTACCCCCAGTGAGGGTCCTGCCTGCTCACACCCAGGCCTGGTGTTTCATTCAGCTGCTCAGAACTTGGCTGGTTACAAGGTTGAAATGCTCAGAGCTGACTGAATTCATGCAGGATTTTGGGGTTTCCAAATCACAGGTCTGCATGTTACCTAATCTCTTGCAATTAAATTATATGGAAAGATAAAAATCCAGGCAGCTTCCCAGAGAAGTTTGGATGTTTCGCATCCCATCTGTCCTCCCAGGAAGATACATAACACTGGTTTATATCACCTGTAAGTGTTCACTTCACAAGGTTGCTCTCCAGGTCAACAGAACCCTGTTGGCAGGGAGACTTTTTGAATGACAAAACATGTTTTCATTCAAAAAGAGCCCCAGAGCAGCATCATTGTGCAACAGTGCTCAGAACCTGACTGTGCCTCCCTCCCAAACGGGGCTGCACAGCAATGGCCCAGCTCTCCCTGAATGGTTTAAATTGTGATTCCAGCTTCAGATACCAATGATTACGGATCTAAACCCCTGCTTTGCAGCTTTATGTGCCAGGATGGCTTAAGCTCAGCTGGCAGAGTCCCTGTGTCCCATCCTGGGCAGGGCAGGGTCCCCCCTTGGTCCTACAGAACACCTTGACCTGGCCCTCAGGCTGAAGGGACACACCTGACACAGCCCAGGGGTTAAACCCACACTGTGTGAGGCTCTGAGCCTCACAGAGGCAGGAGAACACGAGCACATCCAGATCCACAAACACTGCTTTTGTTGTACTCCAAGGAAGGGGAGAAACTTCTGTGGGTGAGACCTTCTGTTTCAGAGCCTTACAGTCCATCTGCCATGGAGTACATGTGAACGTTTTCTGGTTCAGCTCCTTCTGTTAATTTTTGTTTAGAGGGGCTGTTTAAAAATGTCTTTATCTGGGTTTGCTTGTGCCATGCTTGTAGGATTCTTGGGAGGAAGCCACATCTTGGAATCCCATAACTTTCTCAGGCATGTTTTTCACTGCTTACCGTGCTCTGCTGCCATTATTTTCTTGGCTTTGAAATAAGCATTTTTATCCTATCTCTCCATCCTTTTCCTTTAGCACCAAAAAGCAGCTTTCCTCCAGCTCCCTTGATTAAATGTACAAATGGACATTCTGCTTTCTGGTGCTGCCTCTGAACCAGGAGTGCAGACCTGAGTGCTGAGCAGCAGGCTGAGACAAAACTCTGCTTTGTCCTCGGCACTCACATTTTCTGAGACTGTTTTGTTGAGACCACATCAAAATGCAAAACAGAGATCTGGACCTGTAAGTGTGAAAACTTGCTTACTTAATTGCAGGTGGTTTTGAAGGGCTGTTTATAAACACTTGAAAACTGAGTGTTACAAGAGTCGCCGTGCCAAGGAACAGTTAAAACTTTGAAAAGTCTCAGTGATTGAGAGAAACTAAAGGTTTTGGCATGGAGACCAAGCTTTAGTACCTCCAGGCAATTGTGTAGGACCACATCAGTTTGGCCTCGAGTTGAGCCCCTGGTTTTGGGGTTTTATACACTGAAATACTTGGTCTGCCAGGGCCGTGTCAAGGCTTAAACACTCCAAGCCCTTCACAGGGTGTTAACCACACCTTTAAGGCAGCAGGAAACCAAGTCCAAAGACTACACACAGAGCTGAAAGCAGGAAAACTGGGTTTAATGTGCACTGGGAGAGGAGAGGATTTGATTTCTGAGCACTTGTGCTCCCTCGCTGCCCCCAAAGCCAGCACGTGTCACTGGAGCACAGAGCTGCCAGGTCAGGAGGGTTCTGCTCCAAGGGCTCCCAGTGACCAAATGCCCTCTCTGAGCTGCAGCTTTCCCATCCAAACCCTGCTGGCCTGAGCCCCAGTCAATGCCAGCAGAGCTCTGCATGGAGAGTGCTCCCCAAGCCTGGGGTGCTCTGCAGCTGCTGGGGCTGCCCCCAAAGCAGGAACAGCACCCAGAGGTGTCTGTGCTGCCCCTGCCCCTGCAGCTCCTCACGTGTGGGTCAGAGCCCTCTTTCCCTGCCCTTCACCTTCCCCTCTCACAGCTGCCTGCAGTCCCACCACAGCGAGCATCCATCTGACTCCAACCAGGAGCTCTAATTAAATTAAGCTGCTTCTATGACCAGCAGGTCAAATTTCTCAACTACAATTGACATTTCCATTCTTATTGTGTCTTCCTTATTGGATTAAGGCTTGATCAAGGGAGATCATTGACTGGGGCAGCATCCAGAGGGACAGAGGCACGTCCTGGAGCCTGCTCCCTGCTCGTGTGCTGTGAGAGGATCCCAGCCTGGGGGTCACACAGGGCTGTTTGCCACAGCCCTTCGCTGGCCAGTGCTCAACTATAATTTTTTCTTGACTGAAAGCTGTTAGCATTCAGGTAGGTTTATTTATAGGCTTGTTTGTGCTGGCTGTGTCATGGATGTTTATGATTTTAGCTGCTCTGCTCTCTCCAAGAATGTCCCATTCTGCTGGCAGTGTTCACAAAGGCCAAGGGGAGATCATGTCTTGACAATAAATTCTCTGTCAGGAACCCTTGCAAGGTCAGACCTGAAATATCTATAATGTAGATTGCATTATGTTTATTTTTGTGTGTGACACACATATATATATTCTGAATGTTGAAACACCAACACTTAGCTCTGCAGCCCCCAGCTTCTCCTGCAAAAAATGAAAACCTTCTGCTTAAAAAATGTCATGAGCTTTAGCTTCCCTCTTTCTATTTTTTTAAAGCTTTCTTTAATAGGGATGTTTGGGCTGAGTTTAAAAAAGAAAATTATTTAACTTCTGATTTATGAGGCTTAAGGGTCATGTTATTAAGCTTTTCTTTGCAGTCATGATATCTAGGAAAAAATGAAAGCTAAGACTTTTAGTTAATGAGAAGAATCCAGCAGAATTCATGAAAAATACCAAATTCCACAAGGCTTGAAGGAAAACTGCTGGGGGTGTGAACCCAGCCAATCCTTGGGGAGGGCTGTGAGGAAACACTGGCTGGGTTTCTGTTCCTGTGAGGTGAGGGGGAACAAAGGGAAAGGGTTTGTACCTCTGGGGCAGTGCTGCTGCCCAAACCTTGGTGTAAAGGAGGCTGAATTATTGATGTAACCATCCCAGGAACAGCAGAGCTTCCCAGGCTGGCAAATCCCCAGGCAAAGCTTCCAGGCCAGGCTGGACAGGACCTGGAGCAGCCTGGGACAGTGGGAAGTGGGAAATGTCAGTGGGAGGTGTCCCTGCCATGGCAGGGGTGGCACTGGATGGGATTTAAGGTCCCTCCCAACCCAAACCACTCCGTGATCCCAATTCATGGCACCTCCTCCTGCTCCACCTGCAGCCAGCGATCCTGAGCTCCCAAGGCAGGAATTCACAGCTCAGGGGTTCAGCTGTTGGTTTCCATCCCCAGCAGCTCCAGCCCTGTCTCCTGGATGGCACCAGGGCCAATCTGCTCCCTCCCCAGGCTCCCAGGCCATGTCCAGAGCCCAGTGCCAGCTGCCCCAGGGGCCCTGCACACCCGAGGCTGCCCAGCCTGGCCAGAGCCAGGGATGTTCTGTGCCAAACCAGGCTGTGCAGGCAGCTCCTCATTTCTATGGTAACGCTGCTCCTGCTCCTGCTCCTCCCTGTGCTCACACAGCCCCATCCACCATCCCCAGTCCCTGTGATTGCACCATTCCCACTCCTCCACCACTCAGGCCAGGTTTAGAAATGTCCCTCCTCCTCGATTCCTGTAGCAAAGAGGAAACAGGAGTGCTCAGAGTATGGGATTTCTCTGAATTATTAATTATCAGAGGTTTTCTGGCCAGGAGTAAGGCAAGCAGAGCATGGCTTCTCCTTGGGACTTTGCAGGAGGAAAGAAGGTGATGGCTCTGCTACAAATGGACTGGTTTAGCCAGCTTTGGATTGTTTTGGATACACTCAGGGATGCTGCAATGACTCAGAGAAAATTGCTGCTTTGTCTGAGAGACACGTTTACTTCTCAGGGTAATGAGTTGATCTCCTCTCTGATTAGATTTCTCTGCAGTGCTCCTCACCAGTGGGTGTAGGCAGCCATGGGAGTGGTGGAAGCTTTAACTCAAAGGAGAGAGCAGAGAGGAACCTGCTCTGCAAAGGGATATTAAAATAATAATAATTTTAATTTTTTTTTTTAAAAAGAGCTTTAATTGCAGCGTAAGCTGATCATACATAACAGCCACCTCTTCCCACCTTGGTCAGCTTCTTCAGCTCGATGTCTGTCTGCTCTGAGAGCAGCAGGAAGCTGAGGGGATTTACAGCCCTACCAATTCCCAACACAGAGGGTGCAGAGAGGCTCATCCCCGGCAAGGTGGGGTGGGAGCTGCCTCTGAGCAGGGAAGGAGCTCAGGGATGGCTCAAACCAAAGCACATCCAGCCCTGAGGAGCTCATCCCAAGCTCCAGCTGCTGGGGAATGTCACTGCTGAGTATTCATCTTCAATATTGTGATTCATTCCAGAGCACGGGAGAACTTTGTTTCAGGCAAACATGACATAAGAGTACAGCTGGCTGAATAATAGCGGTGACATTTTCTACAGCAATTAATTAGAACTGAAATTCCAGTCGGATCTGCCCCTCTTCAAAGGCCTTCTCCAGGCATTCCCACACAGGCACACAGTGCTTGCACAGGTGGAAATACTGAGCTCACGTAGGCAGAGGAACAAACTTGATTTGGGGAGTTTTTCAGCGAGGGAAAACTCCCCAGCAGTTTTATTTCTCACGTTACAGAGCAGGAATGAATTGCAACCGACACCTGAATATCAAATAATAATAATTAGAGGGTGAAAAGTAAAGAGCTCGTGAAATGGTTTTGAATAACAGACAAAAGCATTGCTCATGCAAGGGTTGTTTCAAACGGAGGGAGAAAAGGGCTTCTCCTGTCCAGGTCTCACAGCCCATGGGTGACAGGCCTGCAGGGTGGGTGTCCTTCAAGGCTTCCTCTCCTTTTCCATGTTCTTCCTCAAAATCCTCCCCAGCCCACAGAGCACTGAGAACCCCAGCATGGTTTGGAGCTGCCATGTCACCTAGACAGCAAGGCCTGTGATCTCTGCAGGCAGTGGGATAAGATGCTTTGCCTCCAGCCCAGTGGTTTCTTCTTGCAAGAAAATAAAATTTGGAAGGACAAGATTTTCCAAAACACCATTTTGGCTTAATTTTGAAAAAGGCACAGAAATGTCCAGACCATTTCAATTGACATTTCAAACACATCTTTTTTTCTTCTTCTTCATTTGTTGGGTTGTTTTTAATCTTTGTTTTGATCCAGGCTGACTCTTCATTTAAAAATGTTCTGGAGTTTGGTTATTACAAAGTCCAGCGGGAAACATTTTTTTGCCCAGTGCCAAGCTGCCTCTTTCTAACTTCTAAAATATCAAACAAAATTACTCATTGGTGTTTACAGGATTGTCAGCCATCTGAAAATTCCCAGGCCTGATCTGTCTGTACCCACTCCTCTCATCCATCCTTGCCACATTTTGGTTGAGAAGTGCTGATGCACCACAGCTCAATGGAGCCTCCTTCATTCCCAAGGTACATTGGGCCCTGTTAATAAATAATAATAATAATAATAGTAGTAGTAGTGGTAGTAGTTAATAATAATAACAACAATAATATTAGATTTGATCCACTTCCTTGGGAAGCCAGAAGTTGTCCAGCATTGTGTCTCTTCCTATTTCAAGCCACACCATTAAAGGTCTGAGGAATTCTCACTTTCCTGCAGTTTTCCCTCTCTGTGCTGCCCAGCTGCTGCCCCAGAGCTGAGTCCTGGCTGGGCAGAGGCTCAGTGCCAGCCTGTCAGGTGGAAATATTTCCAGTCATTCTCCAGAGGGTTTTTCTGGGAGCAGGCAGAAATTTCAGTCTCATTTCAGTCTCTATCTGGTACATTACAATCCCAAATCCTATTACTGGCTCCTCTGCACTCTGAAATTGCCTCTTCAGCATTTCAGAACACAACTAGTGAGTTCTAGCTCTGAGAAAGAAAACAAGGAGTTATATCAGGGGTTTATTTTATTTTATTTATCAGAGATGATCCTTTCCTCTCACAAAACGCATCCAGGTCAGGATGTTCCCCCAAGCTCATCCTGCTGGGATGAGAACTGTGCCTTCAGCTGAGGGAATGTTCCTCGTGGTAGGAAAAATGTTTTGCTCCCTCTCCCCCTCTCTCTGCACGTTCTCCCTGTGCTCTGACAAACCCAGCAGCAGCGAGCAGTGTGTGTGAGCACAGGGGATGTGTTTGTTCTCCTGCAGGGGAACAAATCAGAGATTAATCAGCCTTCTGCTTCTTTCATTGCCCAAGGAAACCTGCAAACCTTAAATAGCATTTGTGGTCTTGTTCTTTACGTTCTGGAGGGGATTTTTACAAATTGCTGAGCGCTTTGCTTTGGTGGGCAGGTTGGTTCTTGTTGCAGCATTGCTGGCTGGGGCTGTCAGGGCAGAGGATCAATAGCATTTTCCACTGGGAATGTGCCTCCCCTCCTTCTCCTCCAGGCCCCTCCAGCCTTTCTGACTTTGTGGATTCTGGCTCCAAGGCAAGCAGTTCCATTTGCTTTGGGAAGCAGCATCTTCTCCCACATAAAAAGTCAGTTTAGCTTGGGATTTTCAGTGCAGCCTAAGATGTGTAGGTGCCCAAACCCCCAAATTAGATTAATCTAAATCCCAAAGCAGCTCTGAAACATCTCTGTCAAGGTTCCTTTTATCACTAAGGGATTAAAAGCAGAATAAATTGATGATGACTTTGGGGTGGCTGATTTAATGCCTGGAATATGTTAGTTGCTTGTTTTTTATGTATTTCAGTGGGATGGATGGATGGATGGATGGATGGATGGATGGATGGATGGATGGATGGATGGATGCCTCAGCAGCAGGTGGGTTCACCACTTGCTCTGCAGGGCTCTGACCTTCTCTGGAGTTTGGGCAGCAGTGTGAGAGTTTGGGGGCACTGAAGCTGACATGGCAAAGAAACAAAGCTGGTGGAGAGCAGGCCCAGTGGAGCTGCTTCTCTGTGGCATTGCCACATCACAGATGGCACAGGGGTGTCACAGGTGGGCACAGAGCCCAGTGGGGCAGAGCAGGGTGCCCTGCACAGAGGTGCAGAGCAACAGGAGAGGTTTCAGGCAAGGACTAAGGCATGAGAGCCACGTGGGCAGGGCCAGGGGCAGGTGGGGGAGAGCTCTGCCTTCCCTGCAGGAGTGTTTTGACAGCTGTGGGAGCTGGGAACTGGCAGAGCAGGGAGAGCTCAGGGCTGTGCAGAGCTCGGGGCAGCAGCAGTGGTGCCTTGGCAGGGCTGAGGCAGCCCCTGCAGCCAGCAGAGCTGCTTCACTGCCCAAAGCTGCAACCCTCTCTCCTCACCTTGCATATCCCACCTGCGTTTCCATCAGCACTGCATGCCAAATGCCTGGGTGGGAGGCTGTGGAGCAACAGGAGGAGCGGTGGGGAGGCTTTGAACAGGTAATTCTGGTGGTGCTGGGCACACAGGAGGGGCTGGCTGCAGGCAAGGCAGCAGGCAGTTTGTGTTTGGGAGTGTGGGAATAGAGGAAAGGCTGAAATGGAACGTGGCAGCAGAAATGACGTGGATTCCACGTAAGGGTGAGTCAAAGGCTGACACAAGGAGGAAGCTGAGGCTCAGGCTGGTGAAGAAGGGACATTGGTGCCTTCTGCAAAATAAAAACACATCAGGAGAGAAGGTGTGGGGGGAAGGATTGAGCACATCCTTGGGTTCTTGGCCTCTGAGGAGAGTTGTCCTGTGCTGTCACCCAGTGAAGTGAGCCCTGGCCATCTCAGGGTAGGAGTTACCTGTATTGAGGTGGGTAAAACCCACCCCTGTCCCAAAAAAAGACAGAGACAAACCCAGAACCTCCCCACTGAGCATCTCCTAAGGCAGTCACTCACAAAACTCTTTGTGAAGAGCTCAGAAAGTTATTCCCAGAGGCAATATTCCTCAGGGGACTGTCACAGCACACTCACTCATGAATTCTCTACACGTAATAACAGGTGAGGAATGCACAGAATAAAGCTTTTTCTAAAGATAGCTGGGAAAAGCTGAGTTGTTTCAATGTGGATGTGCAGCTTTTTCACTCAAATCAGCAAAGCCAACGACAGGGCCTGAATCAGGACCATCCTGTTTGGAAAGCAGGGCCCTGGGAATGGGAACAGGAACAGGTACATAGGCAAAGTGGAAATCATTACACTACAGGCTTGCATGTGCATGGCTTAAAGAAGGCATTCAGGTCAGTCTCCACCCAGGAGGGATCCAAGCACACTCTGTACTGGGAAGGGAAAAGTCTGAGCCAACTATGTAATCATTCTCCACCTTATCATTGCCCCAACATGACTAATGAGCCAGGGACAGACTGCAGGGAATGAGGAACATGGAAGCAGCAGCAAAAACAAAGTAGGTGTTTGCAACGCCTCTTGTTCTGAACAAGTGCACTGAAATCATTGCCACGCAGCAAAGCAGGGGAAACGACCCTAAATCAGGGGTTTGGGTGCTTTTCTAACTTGTCCCCCAAACTGGTTTTTATCCCACTGGGGGGGTGTGAGGTGAGAATGAAGGAGCTGTTGTTCTAAAGTTAACTTTCATCTGATCATCTTGTCTCGAGCCTCTATTTCAAAGCCTTGCAGCAGACCCCAGAAGTGGGGATGAGATCAGACTGTGCTGTTCTGTGCACCAGGTGCTCAGCACATCCCCGTGGCTGCTGCTCCTCGTTTGGGGCCAGCTCTGAGGCTGGCAGGGCTGGGCTGTGCTGTGCCACTGCTGCTCATCCTTCTTTCCAAGTGCTGGATCCCACAGGTCAGGGGGGAGATCCTCATCTCCAGTTATTTATAAAGTGTCTTTTGACAGAGCTGTGAGTGAGGGAGGACTTGGCTGTACTGTCAGTGACCAGAGGTATAAAAAAAGCCCTGGCTTTCAGGAACACTAAATTAACTGCAAAATAAATAAATAAAATGAAGAGCTCACTCTCGTTATTGTGCTGCAGGCATCATTTATTAGATGCTGCTGTGCTGTGGAGTCCTTATCTCTCCCTCCAGATAGTGTAAATCAGAACTCCTGTTGCTGACACCCCGAGAGCATTCTCATCTGTCAGAGATTTAGCTGCCCTTTCCTCGTGTGTTTTCCTGCAGAGTGATTTTTTATTTTCACTTTAACCCTCGGCGCTCTCATCATTCATGGCTTACACTCTCAGCAAATAAAGGGCTGGGGAGGGATGCTCCAAGGTCTTTTGTTGCTGTTGATGAACGTTTCTCTCTGTCCTCAGTGAGAGCATCTCTGTCACAGGCAGATGCTTCAGCCACACTGAAAATGTGCTGCTTTATGCAGGGTAACCCACAGGTTCCTCCCTCTCCTCCCAGCCCAGCTGCAGCCATTGAGTTTTCCCCCTCCCTGCACTGTGCCTTTCAATATTATTCCTTTAATGGGCTTAATGATTTTTCCACTCCTGAAACATGAATCAAACATACAAATGACTCTTGAAGGTACTCGGGAAAAGCTGTGGTTTTATTGAACCCTCAGTGAGAATCAGCAGCACCTCAGCCAGAGGCAGGAGGAGCAGGTCCCACGTGAGGGGTGATCCATCTCAGCCAAGCAGCACATTTGGTGATTCATCACTGTTTACCATGTTTAAACACATTTTCCATTCATCCTGATGATTTGCTGTGGCAATGGGGCTAAAAAAATCTACTTTAAATGAGGGGCTCTCAGACTAGCTGGACTCTAGGAAAGATGTCAACTTCTGTTCACAGTGCAAAGTCACAGAGCACTGGCTTTAAGTGATAACTCTGCTTTTGCTGATATTATTTAAATACTTGTGTGTGTGCATACTTTTATGGCCTTTCTCATTTCTCTCTTGCCAGTGGGTGTCTTGGCTTTATTAAAATTTATGTATTTCTCCAAAGTCAATCCAATCTCATGCTCATAACGTTCATAACTCAGCTGTAAAAGCTGTCAATAAGGAAACAATTGAGTTTTAAGGGGGGAAAAGGGCAGTGCCTTCTCTCCCATAAGACTGTGTAGGAACTATTTGGGTAAAAGCCACAGATTTGGACTGCAGCAAAGAACTTTGTGCCTTCCATTCAGCAAAGGTCCTGAGCAAACCAATTTGCTGGATCTATTTTCACCCATTTTTAATCTGTCTGAGAAACAGAGATGTCCTCAGGTTCTGCTGTCCAACCAAATGGATAGAAAGGGACTTTCTGAGGAATTAATATTAAAAATTAGGGTAATGTGTTTACAAACAATCTGAGTTGTGATTGGGACATTCAAAAGTGTAAATTGATATAATTTTGGTGTCCAGGGACTGTGAAAGATTAGGTTGTGCCTGGCTCTCTTGGGAGTGTTCTGACAGCTAAACCACACACCTGAATGCAAAACCAGGTGTGTTTGTGTACTCTGTAAATATATTTATATACAGCTGTGGCTTTAATGAATATTGAAGTGTATATTGTGCGTGTGGCTCCATACATTCTGCACTGAGATACTCTGCTCCAATCTTAGTGCAAACAAATAGTGCCAAACACCCCGGTTTTCATGCTTGACTCTTTCAGAGACATTCAAATAGTCATTTTGTGCCCAGAAAATACAACTCTCAGGAGATAGAGGGTCACCAAATCCAATTCCCTTTTATGGAGATTCTGATCCAGCTGTATTTAGCTCTCAAAATTGCTTAAAAATCCAAACAAAGCAACCCATCATTGGAGGAGAACTTGAGAGAGCAGCTCTGAAGCCTCCCAGCAGGAGCTGCTCCATGCTCTGCAGGTTGGAGCTGCTGTTTCCAGCACAGGAACACAATCCATCCCCAGCCCCAACACCCAGTGCTGCAATTCCCTGGGTTCAGCAGGGTTTGACTGTTGCAACACATTTTGCACAAAGAGCAAGAGTTTGGCTCCAAGCTCTACAGAGCCTTGGATGAATTTCAGCCCACAGCCTGCAGTAGTAGGAGAAGCCTCAGGAGAGCTGCCAGAATTCAGTCAAGGTTGCACAAGAAGTGGTTTTTGCTGGCCCAGCAGGTCAGATGTAACACCTCTACTCTCCTGAAGAACCATTTATTAGGATCCCAAACCCTCAGTTTGTTATTTTGGGTGCCAGCAGATGACCTGGGGATACTTGAATTACTTTGCTACAGATTTATTGGGTGAACTGTGTCCAAGGCAGTTGGGTCAGGGTAGTAAAAGATGTTTAGAGGCTTGAATACAGTTGATACCCAGGCAGATTAAATTCCCCATTCCTGTGAGGTGCTCACCTCATCTCCCTCCACTCCAGCTTGTCAGATGTGCCCTGCTTCATTTCCTTGCTCGTTTTTCACAGGATGCCAGGGATAAAAGACCAACAGGCACCTGCTGCAGGGGTAAACAGCCATTTAGAAGGTGTGTGTACAAAAGTGATCTGATAGATCAGAACTGATGCAGCAGGAGATGATAAAACCACAGGGCAAATTGGGCTGGCCTGTAACAGATTGGGATGTGGCGACTTTTCCTTACTAGTGTTGTACTGTAGAATATGTTTGGGTTTTTTTTCTTTTCTTTCCCTTTCTTTTAAGCTGATGCTTTTAATGCTGTGATTAAAAGATTATTGTCAGAATGAAAATTAATTACATGCAGTGCACTTGAACCAGGTATTGTGAGAACTTGGAAAACACCTCAGAGACATGCCTTTGGAATAGAGAGTGTTCAAAAAGCACCAGGACACCAACCCCAAGTGCCCTTCAAGAGAGGATCTGCCTCCAAAACATAAAATTGTGTTGACAGTGAAGCTTAGCAAAGGTATTTGCAAACCTGTCAGCATGGTCTGGCTCGTAGGATTAGCTGCCAGTCAGGGTGTCCTGCTGCCACCTCCTTAAATTTGCTGATAATTGTTGATTTCCCTATGTTTTAGGATTAGCTGCATTCTGAAAAGGTGGATGAAAGTGAGGAATGAATCAGATGCAGGAAGTCAGCAGAGTCAGCTGTGGGTAGCATAACCTGGAAACAACAGAGCTCAGAAATGGCCCCAAGGATATAGATAGCAGCTTTTATCTCCCTCAGATATAGGCCAGAGCAGCAAAGTTCAGCTCCAGTTTTGGATCACTGAACTAGTTCAATAACATCCAGCAGGAACCTGAGCCCAGCAGATTCCCTGTTTGTCTTGGGAGGGTTTTGGATCTGCTTCCCTTGCAGCTCCATCAGACCTCGTTTCACCCATAGCAAGGGTAAAACTGGGTCCAGATCTGCCATCCACAGCACAGGAAACCCACAGAGAACATCTTCTGCCTTTTCAGGAGGTGGAGTTTGGTCTGCAGCAATGGGAAACTCGGTTCTGCTGCTCAAACATTCAATTATTGCATTTCTGCTTATTGCTAGAGACTTTGGGGACATCAGTATGTTGTGGGTTATGCACAAACCCAGGGAAAGGAATGTTCTGGAGAAAGCAGGGGGAGAGAAGGGTTGGGATGAGCTGGAAGGTCCTCCAAGGTAGAGAAGCCACCATAGCATGTAGGATGATTTGTGTAAGGCAGAAATGCATGAAGCTGTGGCAGAGGACACTTGAAATTCCAAACTAGAACTGCAGATATTGGACATTTCATGTTCCTGGTGGTTGGGGTTTTTTTTGTCCTCTCCCTTTGCATGGCACACCTTCCATTTATTTTTCAGAATTTCAATTGTAAGCTTCTAATTTCCCCCCTCACCCTGCCTTTCTCTTATTTACATCCCAGAGATCCTGTGCTTCTCTGAGGGCTGATATGCCCTGGCTTAAACTGGAGCTGCCCTGAGGACGATTTTATATTTAGTAGCTCCTTATGAGCTGCTCTCATTTGAAGCAGCCCAGACTGCCTGATACAATATTTACTGCAGAAATCTCTCTTGCCTCTCCTGATTGCAGTTTAGTGATAAGGCTGAGCTTGAGAAGGGGCCAGGGCCTTACCCAAAGTGTGCCAGGGCAGCAGAGCCTTGCAGGGCACAGTTCCTACCCCCTTTCTGCCTTCAGAGTAACCCACAAGATCCATGGTAAGGGATGAAAATCTGTCCCACAAAAACTGCTGCCAGGAGAGCACAGCTCTCAGTGTCTATCATTCATTGTACATCCAGGAGAGGCCTAACCAAGAGCAACCTCTGATATTTTCCTCTCACATGCTGATATTTTTCTGCATTTATTACAGGTTGGCCTTTTTTAGAGTGGTGTATTGATTTAAAGGGTTTAAGACAAAGATGTCTTGAGCAGCAGGGGAACAAACACAAAGTCACCTGGCTTCTCTCATCCTTGGGGTGCCAGCTTTTAACAGGGAGCTTTCTGTGTCTCAGTTTTATACAAAGCTCCTGGTTGGAGTATCCAAGTGCTCTGATCTGATTTTTGCCAAATCCTGGTGATAGTGATGGGGTGAAGCTCTGACCCGCAGCTCTCCTCTTTCCAAAGTCAGCACTGCAGTTCACAGGACAGTGCAAGACCCTCAGCTCTCCCTCCAAAGATCCCCCTGGGCTGCTGCAGACAGACCAATCCCTTCCAAAATAGTCCAAATTTTGAGCCTGTGATGCTTTTAAGCCTGTGGGCTTGTGGGGGGAGGTGATGCATCACACAGAGCACTGCCTCAGGAATAAAGCACAGCACAGCATTGCCTCTGTGGAGAGCTCCCTTCCTGGAACACTGCGTGGAGCAGCGAGGTGCTCACACAGCCTGCTCTCTCCTGACTGTGTTCCTGGAAAAGCTGCTCCATTATCGAGAAAGTTTGCACCGACAGCACCAAACGCCAACGAGGCTCTTGCTGGCCTTTAATAATTTCTTACTCAGCAGATGTTTCACTTCCAGCTCAGCAGAGTGGGCACTGCAGGCACATCAGCTGAAACACAATCTCTGTGCTGGAAGGACAGACTGCCAGGCTGCTCCATTTGCAGATTAGGAAGGAACACAGGGCTGGCAGCCCGGGCACTCTGCTCTGCACAGAGCTGCCATCGTGCTCTTGGCACTGCCAGCTTCTCCTTCCTGCTGGGAACGTTTGCTCCTTGTTCATTGTTCACAGCTGCTCTGGGGCTCCTCCTCCCCCCTCACCACATCTGCTGCAAAGGAGGATTTCCCAATAAAGGTGAAGAGAAGGGACTGGTACTCACGTTCCAGACCTAAATCAATTTAGCCAGCACTGCTCCAGCTAGGAAATCTGCTGCTGTTGTGTGCATGGTATAGTGCTGACAGACAATGCAGGGAGGAGCTTTAACCCCCTCTGTCCCTTGCAGGTTTACTATTCCAAAAGATCTTTAAGCCTACAATCTCTTTGAGATCTCAGACTGTCCTGGGTTTGTCCCTGTGAATGTGCCCTACAGAATCAGCACCAAGAGGGAAGCAGAGTGAAGTTTTGGAGGACCCTCAGGTTTGGGGCAGAAGTTGAACTGTCACCTGAAATCAATGCATATGAAGGGTTCCTTTTTTAACCTGTATTGTTCATAGACATTTCTGAGCATCCTGGTGGCTGCCATTCACCTAATTCATGGGATCACTGGCTGCCTGTGACAAAAGGAGGCTCATCAGAAAATGGGAGAGACTGTGGTATCAGCAGATCTGAATGTCAGGCAGGGCTTCCCATCACTTTCAAAACGTGAGAGCTGAAACTTCCCAGAAATTCCAGGTGGTGCTGCAAAATCCAAACCTCACACCAGGCTCACACCTGGGGGAAGATCCCCCTGGCCCTGGGCTTTCACTGCAGCATTTGCATTTTGTCTGAGGTGTCTGCAGCCCCAGGAGCTGCAGGCACTCACACCACCTGTGTGCTGGCTGGCCTTGCCCTCAGGTGTGACAGCCAGGGGTCCCTGGGTGTTTATGGGACGTGTTTGGGGTGCCCAGGTGATGTGCCAGGTTCCTCTCCTCACTTGCTGCTCTGCTGGAGGTGGATGCAAACATTGGGTTGCCAGCGCTGCTGCGTCACTGATACCAACAATTTTCATCAGGGCAAAAGCCCGGATGAAACCACCATGGCAACCAATTTTAAATAGAAACAATAGCCCAGCTCCTTCTCTGAAATAAAGGCACAGGACCCAGGGATCTGGTTCCATATTCCTACAGCAGACAACGCCATTTTTTGAGCGTTCATATTTTCTGGGTTTTTATTGCGTCTTTCAGAGCATCTCAACGAGCTGTTTGCAAATTCTATGCAATAAATTCTGATGGAATGAAGCCATCTCTGTGGGGCCAGCAGCAGTCAGAGAGCAGCATGGTGGATAAAGCAAGTTCTTGCCAACTCCTTTATCTTTCCAGTTCCAGGATCTCTAAGTCCCACGCAGAGAAATCAGTCCAGTTTTTCCCTTGAAGATCTGCAAAAAACAAACAACAAATCATTAAAACTGAAAAGATGAAATGCTGAATCATGCCTTCCACTCTTTGGAACCCTGTGTTCCACTGAGTCTAATTATTTCACACTTGCTACCTAAATCTTTGAGCAATCTCTCCCAAGAATATTCACTGTGAGAGCTGGAAAAAAATAAGTTCTGATGAACACTCTAACAGGGGAACAATAGTTCTGGTCAAACTCCCTGGAAATTAATGTTGGCTTATCTCATAAGAATGGGATTTTACTTGGCCCAAACAACCTCAAGCAAACTTGAAATTGGACCGAGGGCAGTATAGTCAATGTGCAGCTGAATGAGCAAAGAGAAACTGCCAGGAAATGTCAAACATAATTTTAAGCATTTAAACCAGTGTCTTTTGAGTATCTGAAATGAGGTGAAAATGCATTAAAATCCAACCAGATCCCTCTCTCTCCCTTGTTGGAGCCAAAACACCCTGAACAGAGTCAGTGGGTGCAGAAATAAGAAACTACATTTTGCTTTTGCTTAGGTAGTGGGGGTTTACTATTTAAAAAAAAATCAAAATAAAAAATGCCTGACCTACAGCACATTCTGGAAGGGCACATATCAAATATCCTCAGCTCTTAATCTAAGAAGGAACTTCAATGCTCTGGCATTGTTCTCCCCTGTGCCATTCTTATCTGACACGTAGTATCAGTTGCCAGAAACGCTGTGGGTTTATTCTGTACTTTGTATTCTAATATAAATGGAGCTGAATAGTTGTCATAGTCCTCTGGGCAGGGCTCCTTGCTGCAGCAGAGTTTAATATTGAGGTTGGCAGCACGAGGGTGGCTGATGTAATCCCTTCCATTACCGATATTTACGGCACACCACGTTACAATGCAAAGGTTTGCAGACTGGGGAGATGTGACAGCCAAAAAGCCAAACCATTCAAAACTGAGCCTGGCCCTGCAGGGGTCGATTCCCCTCACTGGATGTTCACTGAAATGTCTCTTAATGCCTTCAGGAGCATTTGTGATGCAGAATCCAGGCAGAAAGCAGTGATGGCAAAGTCCCCATTGCACACCCCACATCTGACTGCAGTCTGACCTTAGCATGAGCCAGTGACTCAGGATCACAGCAAGGGTTGTCCAGAGTCACTCCTGGCTTTCACCATTCTCTGGCCAAGCATCACAAGCCTTGGTGTATTGTAACCCAGGGGGAATGGGCAGCACAGAGGAGGGTTTGTTCCTCTTTCCAGCAAACTCCTTCTATCCCTTCAGCAGCCCAGGAGCTGATACAGTGATCTCCACGAGTCAGAAAACTACCTGCTGCTTATTTGTGCTTTCAAAGTCCAGGAGATTTCCTTCAGTTTCTTATTTACCTCCAACTTTCATCAAACCTATGACTTGTTCCTGAGGGGCAGAGCAGGGGCAGCTCTGATCTCTGCTCCCTGGGACAGGGACAGGAGCCAGGGAAGGGCTGGGGCTGGGCCAGGCAGGGTCAGGGTGGATTTTGGGAAAGGTTCTTCCCCAGGGATGGGCACAGCCTGAGGCTGCCAGAGCTCCAGGAGGGTTTGGACACCCAGGGTGGGATTTTGTGGGGTCTGTGCAGGGACAGGAGATCCCTGGGATGATCCTGGTGAATCCCTTCCAGCTCGGGATATTCTGTGCTTCCACAAAACCTCCTCAAGCAGCTCTTTTGGGTTTGAGGGTGGGAGCTGAGCGACTTTCCACATGTTTAAGAGCCCATCTCTGTCCTAGAGCTCTCCTGGAGGATTTGCAGCATCTCTTCTGCAGAATCAGCACTTTTGTTGGTCTTAATGGAGCCACTTCTTGTGGAAGACACTGGAAAGGCTTCGTGTGTTAATGAGTAATTTCTATTGCAGAGAATTCAGCCCACCCTGCCTGGTGCTTGTGATCTGAAGTGAAAATAACTCTGCTGGTGTGCTGGGAATGCAGCATGGCGTTTCCCACACAGATGGGCCCAACCCAAGGGCTTTTTCCCCAAATTTCTTAAAGTTCAAAGGAGGTTGGAACCAAAGGGCTTCCCTGAACAGTTTAATTTTGTGTTTTAGTTGCCATGGAAGTGGCAAAATTGACTTTATCAAACAAATGCTCTTTGCCATAGCATTCAATCAGTTTCTTGCCATTTGCAATGGCTTCCTTGTGCTGTTGGTAAAAACAATGTTGCTTTTCCAGTATGTCATGTAAAGTGATTTCAGCTGTGTTTTTTCCACTCCTGACCTCTGCAATACTTGCATTTCAGGCAATTTTATACATTTATTGATTACATGAGGTACTGTTCTAATTTCTAGGAAGCAAGAACATAGCCCTTAAATCATCCAGACTCTGAAATGTTTTAATTTCCTCAAGTAAATAGAGCATATTTTGCCAGGAATCTTAAATGTATGATACATGGATTTGATTCCACTCTCACATAGGTCTTGTATAACTCTCTTCACTTCAGTGAAATTACTCCTGATTAGCATTGAGAAACAGGTCCAGAATCTGGGGAGGGGAGTGGGTTAATGCCATTTTTTCTGACACTGAGTGCTCTAAAAGCACTCTGAGACTGCAAACCATTACCATTTCTCAGTAAGTGCCCTCTGAGAGGACTGGGGAGGATTGAGGAGTTTTTAACCAGTAAGTCACCTCAGTTCTTTCACAAAAGAGTAGAGATTTAGCCTTGTCCACCTCATGGCTGTCTGCTGATTACGTGGAGTCGGAAAGCTGATGTTTTTGTCATCTGCTGTGACCACAACTGCTGCCATTGGGTTAATTCCCTTCCTGGCAGCCTGGAAGCACAGGTCTGGTCCTCTTCCCAGGCTTTGCAGGTTTTCCTGTCAGCCAGGAAGGGAAGAGCTGTAGAGAAGAGCTCTACAGAGGTGGATGATGTGCCTGCCGCGCTCGTCGTGCCTCAGCACCAGGGATGTCATTCACCAACAACGCCGTCAAACTCCCACTCCTCCATGACTGCTCCAAGTTATGAGCGCTCCCAAAATAGGGCTGGATTTTCACAGTGATAATTGAGAGCCATAACTTTCCATCAGAGAGGCTCTGTAGGTGGGAGCAGCAGCACAGACAGCAGCATCAACAGAGTCGAGGCTTTTTGTCAGGATGGTATCTAATTTTATTGCAGTATTTATCCCATAATCCTATCAAGGTAGAGCCTTTCTTTAAGGGGTGTCTCCTGTGCACAGTTTTGGACCCATCTTTGACCTATGTGACAAAAACCCTATGGGGAGCTAAAAAAAAAAAATGACTTCATGATGGCCCAAGCCTTGGTTCAGGAAAATGTTCATATTCAGGAAGGGGTTTAAGCTTTTTGAACATTGTTGAATAGTGCTGGCTTCAGTGAACTGATGACTAGAAAAAAATGTTCATGCAGGGTTTTGTTTTGCTTCAAAAGAACTTCCACTGCTCAGGAAACCCACTCATTAGCTCACTTCTGATGCAAATATCAGAATATTTAAATGCCAGTTAATAGCAGAGCGATATTCTCAGTCACTGGAAAAAATAATTGTTCTTCTTTTGGAGCTACGTGGCCAGAAAGGCTGAATCAAAGAACATTTATGGGTCACATTCTTATCTGGTGCTCTGCCACCTCCATCAAATAACACCAGAGCAGCACTGCAGCAGTTGCTGTTGAGATCAGAATCTGCATATAGAAATTGTGTCTCTCAAGTTCTAAAAGTACTGTTACATTTGAAGTCATAGAGAAAAGAGAGAACAAATAACACAATTTACTGCTGCAGATTATTTTTATGCCTGTGTGCTCCACTTAAGAGAATACTCTGTAAATGACTTATTATCAAGAAAAGTTATTTGTTTGCACTAATCAAGCCTTAAACTTGGAGGCATAATACGGAACTAATTATTTTTAACTAACTAATCAACATGTTTCATTCATAAGTTGGGATTTATCAATATAGCACATGAAAGGAGAGAACATATTATTATTTCAATTTAGATAATATGCAAAAAGCAGTGTGTTTGTAATGACCTGCTTTCACTGAATATAATCAAGCTCCAAAGCTCTATTACAGGCTGGAAATAGCAGCAGCTTACTTTAATGAGATTTCTGGCTCTGGGCCCCAGCTGTTCTACGCAAGGCTCTCCCTTTGCTCTATGACCTACCAATATGTGCTGTCACCAGTAATGAGACAGGACCTATTTCCTAACATGGGGAAAAATTGGAAAGCACGAGTTCATTCTATTCTGAGGGAACACACCCTGTTCCCCCTGCAAGGCACGAGGAGGGCAACACTGAATATGCAACATGCCCCCCTTCCCTCACCAGCAGAAATGTGACAGGAAACCCATCAGGTAAGGAACTCCAAGGGAAAACTGGAAAATCTCTCCTGAGCTGCTTCCCTCAGCACACAGAGACCCAATATTCATTAAACTCATCCAGAATATCTTTGTTCCCTTCAAGGACCCCAGCAAAGGTCCTCCCATTACCTGCAAGGCACAGGAAGAGGGAACAGTGGCAGCCATGGGCTCTGAATCTTATGGATTTTGTGGAATTATGCTCATCTCAGGGCCGCGTTGGGAATGTGCCAGGAGCCAAAGAGCTGCGCTTAATTTGCCTAAAATGGAGCAGATTACCACTGCTCTCCTGTTTAATAATGGAGATGCAGTCTGGAGACTACAGATTCCAGCAAGCAATGCTCCAGAAGGAGAAAGGAGATCCAGGGGCTGGAGGTACTCTGGCTCCCAGGTGGAAAACAAGGCCAACCTCATTTTGGTCTCTCTGAATTGGACTCCTAATATTGTTCTTTTTGCTTTCTTTCATCATTATATACCAGACTAGTCAGAAATTCTGTTCTAGAAAATGTTTGATTAGCTTCCATTTGGGGGGAAGGGAGGGTAATGCTATTTTTATTCTTAAGCTGTCACTTGGGTTCATTAACACTTTGCACGTGAATCTGGGTTTTTTAGGACAAGAAGCCTGTGTTTTCTTCCCCTAAATAACATTGTTAAGTATTTCAGGAATCTAAAATCCACAAACTATTTCTGTGCCCTGAATATAAACCTCTTTGGAAAAAGCCAACGAACATTTTAGTCAGAAAATTGGAAGGCGTGTGCTTAATGCACTTTGAAATTAAATGATTTGATGCTTTTCAATTTGTCTTTTTGCCCTTCCCAAATACCCAAAGGCACTAGCCCACTTTGTAAATGAGCAGGCTATGAAATCTTACTTTGAGAAATGAAGGTGTCACCGAGTTGCAGTAAAAATTATACTCGGCACCAGTGTACTTTGCAAGCCCTGACTCACCAGCCCCTGACACTGCCCTGCATTCCTCCTTTATTAAGAGGAATTAAATAAGCAGTTATTTATTTGAGAAGTGGAGGGAAAAAACTTCCAAACCCCAAGAGATTGAGAAGCTTAGTGTCCATGGGATAAACAGCTTCTTTCCCAAGGAATTCACTGGATGGCCATCGCTCTCCAGGTGCCTCTGGTGGTGTCCCTGTCCTGGCTCATCCCCTGGGTGCTTCTTTCCTTCTACTATTCCAGAAATAAGATTACAAAGTGAGCTTTCAAATTTGAAACTCTGTGCCTGTGTGGATTTTTTTTTTTTTTTGTCCAGCTCAAGGAAGAATTCTTAAATGAGAGAAGAAAAGCACATTTGCAAAGGTCACATCGATGGATTTTGAAGTGCAGTGGTAAGAAAACCACAGCCTTTGCAACACTACCTATTTCCTCTTCTCAATTATTTATGTATTTATTGTATTTTACATGAGCCATGGAAGCTAGAGGCATTTTTGCAGTGTCAGGTCATTCTAAAGTACATGCCATGCAAAGAATAGGGCTAGAAAATAGTTGTATGTAATACTGTTCATTAATATTACATAATTACTGCACACAAAATAGTTCTCTGGGCAGTGATAGGGATTTTTTTCATAAAAACTAAAGACTCCAAGGCAATGTATTCCATTAAAGGGTTGCTTAACATATGAGGGTATATCAATATATAGTACCTTCACCCAGCTGCAGCAAAATGACGAAGCCAGCTTAGTCAAATGAAGCCATTAGCATGTATAATGTGCTTTACACAAGAGTTAAAAGGTTTATAAAATCATACTTTGATATTGCAATGACCAAGCTGAGATAGGATCTAGCAAACAGCAGTTGCAGCTGCATCAGCACAAAAATGAACTGTTGGGTTTTCTCTGCAGTCTAGAGAACATTTTCTGCAGTCTCTGGAAATTGCTCTGGAATTAAAAAGTTTTCTGTATGTGTAGGCTAATATTAGCAACTGACAGCTTGCCTGGGGTTTTTAGTTCAGCCTTCCTGGAGCAATTGTTTAGGATAAAATGTTGATGCAGCTTTTCAAGTCTGTTGGCTGCTTTTATTACCATTGAATGTGAGCAAGTCCTGTGTCTTCTATGATACACCAGACCTAAAGGAATGTGGAGGAACATCTGAGTGACTAACAACCCCATAAAAAATCCCTTTGAATTTTAATATATCCCACTGCATCCTTCCTGAAATCCCTGCTCTGTAAGTATAGGGTTAATTTTGACTTTAAATTTGATTTACTAAACTGTGTTAATAAGCTGTTGGGTGGACAAGATACAGCAACAATATTTAGTATAAAACTGGAGATCTGAACATCCTAATAGGTCTTTTGACATTCAAGAAAACATCAGTTGCAGTTTTTGAGACATAAGAAACAGCTGATAATTTTGCCTTCAGAAAAGAGATTTTTATCCTCTTTCTGCTCCTTCTCTTCTAAGGCAGAAGATGACTTAAATGAGACTTGAATTCTGTGTTTCCCCACCAACAGTGTGAAATAGAGGCAGCAATCTGATGTTTCTGCAGCGTGAGCAGTGTCAGTGTTTGATGTTCGGGTGTTGAGTCACCGAGGGCTCACCTTTCCCTCCGGATGACACCGTGACAGCTGCAAGCAGCAGATGCCTGAGAGCTGCCAGGCTTTGATTTCAAAAAGAGAGGGTTGCTGGCAAGGCATTTTCACAAGGAGTTCCTTCTCAGCTCTGCAAGTCCTTTCACTTCTCCGCTCAATGGGACCTTGATTTGATAACACTGGGAGTGTATCACAAACAGCACATCTGCTGTGCCAGGATGAGCCGTGTGACTGAGCTGGAGAGCTGCTTCCTGGGGATCCCACTTGCTTTCAGGTTCAGTTTATCTGTGAGCTTATCCTACTAAATTATCATTAGAAATTCCAGCTCTTGCAAGGCACACGGCCTTTGGAGTGCACCTGACAAAACTGAGGATGTTCCCCTGTGCTGTTTCACTCTGTGTGGGGCACTGAAAGGCTGAGCAAAGCACAGACCTCAGGGTGACCTTATCACTCTCACAGCTCCTGAAAGGTGCCTGTGCTCAGGTGGGGCTGGGCTCTTTCTCCAGGCAGCACTGACACAACCAGAGGACACAGTCTCCAGCTGTGCCAAGGGGAAATTTATGTTGGATATTAGGGAAAAGTGTTTTACAGAAAGGGTGATAAAGTTCTGGAATGGCTGCCCAGGGAGGTGGTGGAGTCCCCATCCCTGGGTGTGTTTAACAAAGCCTGGATGTGGCACTGGGGGCCAGGGTTCAGTTCAGGGGTGTTGGGGCTGGGATGGACTCAATGATCTTGAAGGTCTCTTCCAACCCAGTGATTCTGGGAATTCTGTGATTCTGTGATTGTTTCTGACTGAGCAAAAGGAAGCACATGGATTTCTCTACACCAGCTCAGCCACGCACAATTTTTCTGTGACCTGAGTCACATTCAAGCATTTATTATGTGACATTCACAGCAAGAGTGGCAGAATAAAAACAGGCTAAGAAATCTAATCCTCAGAGGAGAGCAGTATGTTCCCACTTGGGGTTTAGCCTCACAGTGAAGAGGTTGTTCAGGGGTTTGTGATTCTGGAGATTGATGCTGGGGGGAGCCTGGGTAGAGCACAGAGCCATTGGCAGTTGTCAGCTAAAGCTGCCTCAATGATGGCAGCTGGAGTGGCCAGAGGAATCCTCTCCTCCAAGGAACCCAGAAGAGTGAAAGTGCTTCCAGAAATGAATCCATTAGGTGCTGATGGTGATTAGCAAAAGGTACTGGGATGATTTAGAGTACTTCAAGTGTCATTCAGACTGAAACCTCTTGCAGGTGAAACGTGTTGGATACATCAGGACTGAGCTGCAGGGACCAATTTGGAGGATATGGCAGAAAATTTGGGCTTGAATCTCACCAGTGTGTGTGAGAACTCTCCCCTTTCCTTCCCATTTCAAAAGTCTTGAATACTTACTGTTGTGGTGAAGGTTTTCTAATTATTTAAATCTTATGTTTCAAATTTTGCCCAAAAGTTAGGTCATGGCATAAGGTATAGTATAATCAGTGTGATAAAGGGGTTAATTTGACTCCACAGGGATTTGAGCTTACAGCTTGAGTGATTTAAAAAACTGGAGCAACCCGGTTTAGTGGAAGGTGTCCCTGCCATGGCAGGGGTTGCAACTGGATGATCTTTAAGGTCTCTTCCAACACAAACCATTTGTGATTCTGTGACACTGTTGTCCTCTGTGTTCTTTGAGACTCTCTTTACATCATCCAGCCACCAAAGTGAGAAATTCCTCACAGGTGGTTAAATCCACTTCCTTATAGACAACCCTGACTTTCTTCATTAATTTATTCTTCTTGGTAAATAATGCCTGCAACCCCTGCATATTGTTCAGGCATTTTTTGTCAAAAAGGTTGAATAAACAGCCATGAATTCTGCTGGGCAGCTGAACCATCCCAGCACTGGCCCTTGAGGAACCTCCCATGGTTTCAGCAAACTACGTTTGTCAGGCAAAGTGATTAAAGGCAGATTTGAGAAATTCTGCTCGTATCACTCCAGTCCATCTGCATCTACCCTAATGCACTGTAAGGGTGTGCCTGAAATTAAATTAAACCACAGACTCAGTCTTTCCCAAACTATTCGTGGAACAGCAATCTGCTGCTGGAGCCAGGCCTGTGGCGGCCGGACAGAAGTGCCTGTTAACCCTGAGCCATAAGATGATGATAACAACATTGTGACTAGAAAAATGCAGAGGAAAATAATGCCCAGTATTAGATGAGCTCACAGAAATTGCAAACAGTAAACAAAAGGGGAAATTATAACCCAGTCATCACATTTTCACAATGTTTTCACTGTATGTAAACAAGGCCGTTTTCACACTTAGAAACAAGGTGTCTGTGATTGCAGAGAAACAGGTTTATTTAATAAAATTTCTGGGAAATACTTGGTTTGGTAAAAGTATCATCCAAATTACAGTCATGGGTCTGAGAAGGAGTCTTGGAGCAAGTAGAGAACAGCCCTCTACTAAGAGTAAAATTTTGAGGAAATGTCTTTGCATGTTTCCTTTTAAACTAGATTTTTCTAATGATGTACCTATATAGTTATTTTAATGCCACTATATTTTGATATTACATTTTATATTTTCATTTGGATGCTGTAATCTGTCGATGTGCAAAAACAGCACCCATCCTCAAAATGAAGTAGTGTATAAACCAGATCTGTAGGAAACAGAGCTTCTGACGCTTGCCCTTGGATTACTTAGGTTGCATGGACGGAAGAAATTGTACCCTGTGACGGTGGTGAGGCCCTGGCACAGACTGCCCAGAGAAGCTGTGCCTGCCCCATGCCAGCAGGCATCCAAGGCCAGGTTGGACGGGGCTCGGAGCACCCTGGGACAGCGGAAGGTGTCCCTGCCATGGCAGGGGGTGCAATGAGAAGCTCTTTACGGTGGCTGCCGAGCGCGGCCGCTGTCTGTGACACCGGGCTCCGACAGCGACAGGTGACGCCCTGCCCTGCACAAACATGGCGGCCGCCGCGCTCCTCACTCCAAGATGGCGGCGCCGCCGGCATCCGCCTGACCTCCCGCCCACACCTAAGATGGCGGCGGCGCCGCGGGCGGTGCGCGCCCAGCCCCGGGGTGGCCGCCCGGGCCGGGGAGTCCCTGCCCGCACCAAAGATGGCGGCGCGGCGCCGGGCGGAGCCGGAGCCGGTGCCGGGGGCGGGCCGGGGGCGCGGCCGCCACCGCCCCGGAAGCGCCGCGCGGCCCCCGCCAGCTGGTTGTCATTTGGTGCGGCCGCTCGGTCCGGGCGGCACGGGCTGGGCAGCGGCCGCGCGGGGACCAGCGAGGCACCGGCTGCGGCGGCCGCCGGGGGGGTGGGGGGCGGGGAAGGCGGCAGAAAAAAACACACGGAAAAAGACGCAAAACGAGGCGCCGGCAGCGGGGGCTGCGCGCCGGGGACACGTCGCCGGCTATCGAAAGCTGTCGATCGCCTCGTCCTTCCAGCTCCCCGCAGCATCGAGCCCGCGGAGAGCCCCCCGGTGCGGCCGGTACATGAGGGGCACGGCCCGGCCGCAGCCCAGCCGAGCCGCCGCAGGGCAGGGAGCGCCCCGAGCCGCCGCCGCCGCCGGAGCCCCGAGCGCTGCGCCCCGAGACAGAGCCTGCCCCGACCCCGCCGGGCGACCCGGGAGAGCCGCTTAAACACCTTCCATGGGGGAGAGAGGAGCCCGGCCGGCCGCGCCTTCCCCTCCCTGCCGGAGGCTGCTGCGCTGCTGAGGTAAAACCCCTCCTGCCTTGCCCGGCTCGAGCGAGGGCGGGGGACGCGCGGGGCACCCACAGCCCGGCCCCGCTGGATGCCGAGCGCCTGAGGAGGGAGCGCGATCCGGGGGCTCGCTGGGCTGCGGGAGCCGCGATTCCCGGGGAAGGAGGCGAGCCCCGCACCACAAAACACCCTCCCGGCAGCGGAGAGCGAGAAAAAAACCTCCTTCCCCTTCCTCCTGCACAACTCGCTGTCCCCTCCCTTCCCTTTCCCGAACGGTGAACGCTGATTTCTGAGATGAAAACCTTCCTCCTCGGACAGTCAGGACTCATATGAAGGACACGCAAATATTGGATCATAAATAAGAAGCGAGTCTGGCGAGCTCAGAAACCCAGCCCAGAAGGAGCAGCATCAAGAATCCACCCTTCTCCTGCACAACTCACTCCCCACCCAACACACAGAGAATACTGATTTCCTGAGATAAGATCTTACCCCTTTAAACAACCACACACACGCACACACACGGTGTATATTATTGCTAAATATAATAGGTTAAACCCAGCAGCACGGGATAAAGCCTCTTCTGCAACTCACTCCCCCATTTCACCCTTTTGAATGCTGAGATCCTGAGGTAAATTTTTCCCTTGTCCACAGCAAAGACTCTTTTTGAACAGGACACAAATATATATTAGATTATAGAGATGTATTAAATTATTCCAGATTTAAATCTATTTTTTGCTGCCAAGGGGTTGAGGGACCAGACGTCATTGTATTTTTTTTTCTTCCCTCTTAACTCATTTATGGGCAAGTCAAGGCTGCTGAGGAGGAAAAAAACAGGATAGTTAGAATCTCTTTATCCTTATTTCCCAGAAGCTTATTCTCTCATTGCTGTGCATTTCCTTTAGAAAAAGGAAACCTCTTATTTTGTGAACCAAAGATTTATTTTTCCCTTCCTCCTGGCCAAAGGAAGGAAACGGACGCAAATTGACACATTGAACTAGTTGAAGAGATCTATCTTTTGCAAAAAGAAAAGAAAAAAATAAAAAAGCAAACATCTTTATCCAAATCTGAAATAAATAGCGTGGAGGGAGATACTGGAATATCTAGCGAAAACCAGGATACTTGCTAATCTTGCCTCACAAGAGGACAAGCTAAACACTAAACATCAACTTGTTCTTACAGGGAGGATTCAAACCCTAAATATAATAAATGGGGGATTACGGGTTTGGAGTGTTAGTGCAAAACAACACTGGAAATAAGTCAGCTTTTCCAGTCAGATTTCATCCACATCTGCAGCCTCCACACCATCATCAAAATGCAACCCCCAGCCCTGCTGCTTTTATAAATAATAACACAGCTGCCAATGGCAGTAGTGCTGGGTCAGCTTGGCTCTTTCCTGCCCCAGCTGCCCATAATATTCAGGATGAGATTCTGGGGTCAGAAAAATCTAAAACTCAGCAACAGGAAAAGCAAGAGTCCCTAGAAAAACAGCAGCTTTCCCCTGGTCAAAGTCAGGAAGCAGGCATGCTCTCTGAACCCGAGAAAGCTAAAACTGAAGAAAACCAGGGCGATAATTCTTCAGAGAATGGCAATGGGAAGGAGAAAATAAGAATAGAATCGCCGGTTTTAACAGGATTCGATTACCAAGAGGCTTCGGGGCTCGGTACTTCGACACAGCCCTTGACATCCACCGCATCTTCTCTGACTGGTTTTAGTAACTGGTCTGCAGCTATTGCTCCTTCTTCTTCTACAATAATCAATGAAGATGCAAGTTTTTTCCACCAGGGAGGGGTCCCTACTGCCTCGGCTAATAATGGTGCTCTGCTGTTTCAGAATTTCCCACATCACGTCAGCCCTGGCTTTGGCGGTAGCTTTTCCCCTCAGATCGGACCCCTCTCTCAGCACCACCCTCATCACCCCCATTTCCAGCATCATCACAATCAGCATCAGCAACAGAGGAGGTCTCCTGCAAGTCCTCACCCGCCTCCATTCACACACAGAAATGCTGCTTTTAATCAGTTGCCTCATTTGGCCAATAATCTTAACAAGCCACCTTCTCCGTGGAGCAGCTACCAAAGCCCCTCGCCCAGCCCGTCCTCCTGGAGCCCCGGCGGCGGCGGCTACGGTGGCTGGGGAGGCTCCCAGGGCCGCGATCACCGCCGGGGACTGAACGGAGGCATCACCCCCTTGAACTCCATCTCGCCCTTAAAGAAGAATTTTGCAAGTAATCATATCCAGCTGCAGAAGTATGCACGACCCAGCTCGGCCTTCGCTCCCAAATCCTGGATGGATGACAGCTTGAACAGAGCTGACAACATTTTTCCTTTTCAGGTGAGCGCACTCTGTTGTCTCCATAAAAAAAAAAACCCTAAAAAAAACCAAACCTCCCCAAAGAGCATTAAAATGCCCTGGTTGTGGGATTTCTGTGCTTGCAACTGAAAAAAACCATATGGCTAACTCAAAATGTCATAGTGGGAATGATCCTCCAAGCTGTGATTCATGGGGGTTTTTTTTAACAGTGATGGTCATAAATATCTATTGCACACCAGCCATCTGTATTGGCCACTTTGCTTCAGCATAGCACTTATACACAGAAATAGCCAATGGAGAAATTCACTGACAAGTATTTCAACAAAGAGGAAAAAGGAGAAAAAAAAAGTGCCTGGTGGAGTATGAGAGATCTGAGGCCTTTGAAGGCATTCAGCAATGTACCACATCTGAGAAAAAGTATGGAGTGATTTTATTTGGTTTTACAGTATCACATGCGCTTGCAGTGCAACATAATTTTTGTAGCATTTTTGGGGGAAACTTTGCTTTCTACAAATAATGGTAATCAGTGCAGTTTGCTCTCCTCAGGAATGGCAGCAAATTTTGGTTACAGGCCATTAAATCAGCACTAAAAATAGATGTGGATGAGATCAGTTGGTGGTCTCCTGTATTTTGCTGTGGCCTTCTCCTGGCAGGAGGCAGGTTGTCTGGCAGCTCAGCCTCTCCTTCTGGGCTGACTTGTTATGAATTTGAAAAGAACTGTATAATGTTGAACCTAATTTGCAGTAGGAATTAAACCAGAAGTCCCCTTCTTTTCATCTGACCACCAGTTAAACCCAGCTTTTATGTGTGTGTGCGCCTTTTGTAAACTCCTTTAGGGTGAATTAAAAGACCCAAGAGTTCTTTTACATTTCCAGGGTTGTTTTTCAAGCTCTTCAAATGAGGGCAAAAGTAAAATTCTCAACGTGATTGCAGTATTTCTTGCCATGCTGCAAGAACCGGGGTGACCTACTTAAATAGAATTTCAAAGATACAAACTGTGCAATGTGTCTCATGATGTGAAGAAACAGAAATACATTGAAGAGTGACTTTGTGGATGTGGGGATAGTTGGGTTCTTTGCAGACTGCAGGTTTTTGGTGGTGTGCAGGCCCTGCTGACAGCACAGCAGCTGCTGGCAAGAACTTTCCTTCAGAGCCTTTTTTTCCTACTGCAGTGCTACTGACTGGTTCACTATCAGGTAGAGCCCTTCCAAATTTAGAAAGCAGAGTAATAATTGATTTTAATGTCAGGATTTATAATGAATATAATGAAGCTGTGGCCAGCATACTGTGGAAGCATTAGGAAAAGGGACCCAGCTGGAGCTGGTCTGTTTTCAGCCTCACTGCAGCGAGCCTTGGCTCACGGTTTGATTCACTCTGTACCCTGACACGGAGCTGATGTTGAGAGTGACAGAATGAGATCAAGTGTGTCCTTGCTGCTGTGTGCAAGCCCCAAATATACACCCAGGCAGAGCAATGTGCTTGGATTGGCATCAAGGAAATTGCAGGAAACTGGCAAAGTCAACCTTGACTTCTGGATGGTGTTCCAGACGCAGAACAGCAGACACACGTAGTTTGGTCATGGTAAAGAAATCATTTTGGTGTAGCATGTTGGTGTCTGTTTACATAAACACTCTGAGGGAGCTGTGCATGTCAAGACCGAGTCTGCCACTGCTTCATGCCAAGAAAAGGAAAGTGTGGAGGGAAGGGCTCTGCAGCCTGTGACCATCACTTGGGTGAGGAAAAGGGCAGGACTTCAGCACCGCAGCCCTAGAAAGATGCTGATTAATTTTGAAGCCATCTTGGACAACTTTTTTTTTCTTTTCTATAAAATCTTTAGCTCTTTTGGTTACTTTAGCTGAGTGTTGAAAGCACAGTGAATTTTTGAATCACTGGAAACAAATGATGTAAAATTTGACCTCTGATGTCTTTTTATTTTTTTTTCTTGACTATGCTGATTCTATTCCTGACTCAAAGCAGAATTTTGCTTATTACATATTTGTGTTCATGCATCTCTTTCTCTCTCTCTCTGCCCCTGAAGTATCCTTGCTGATGCAGTCATGTACTGGACAAGGCTATTTTGTTACTGGAATCTTCTTAGATTCCTGTTTAGGAAATAATTGAAAGCTGTCTTTGCTGCAGCAACATAATGGAGTAATTTGATACAACAATCCCTTTTCATTTAATATTTATGTTTTGCTGCTTAAATCATTAACAAGTGGTGCTGCAATCTAGTGAAAATGAGTTTCTTTAGAAGGCAAAATGTAAACCAGCAATTGCAAATATTTGGGGATCGCTTTCTTTTTTTCTTTTCCTCAGAGGTTGTGTCTATTGCAGAGCCTGGTTTTGATGGAAATCTTGGGGTGACCAAGACCAAAAGCTCTTTTCCTCTTTGGAGAGGATGGCATCACAGAATTTCCCTGTAAGGCACTGATGTGAACTCCTGCTCCCTCCAAACATCCCTGCCCATCCCATGGGATGAAAAGGCTGCTCCAAATGGTGCAGATGAAAGGAAAATACTGTGGTGATCAGTTTGATAACCTTGCAATTTGATGATGCCTTGCCTTGCAAAGCCTGTGCTCTCTGCTGGGAGCGTTTTGCATTTGGAATCCTGTCTCCTGCAATTCCCAAACCACACTGGCTGCAGGATCCTCTTGCAGGGATGGAACTGGCAGCAAGGTCAGAGAAGACTTAACCAGATCTGTTAATGAAATTAAGTTTTGATGTTGTGCTTTAGCCACTGGGCAGGCTCCCCCCTTCAAAGATCTTTTGAAAAGAGAAAAGCCATTGTTCTTTGTGTGTTCGTTTGAAAAGGAAATGGTCTCCAAATGAAAAAATGGTTCCTGAATTCAAATTAAAAAGCAAAAAAACGGAGTCTTTTGGCTCTCACAGCCTTCCATGAGAATTAATATATGAAATGCTTCGAGTGTGACTGTGGCACCTTCCCAAGTTAGTGATTTTTAAGAATAATTCCTTGTCCTTCTCTCCCAGCAGCAGTGACAAAGTTGGTGCTCAGTAATTGCGCTGCCTTCAAGGTTGTTTTGGCTTTCCTTTGGCTGTGTACTTGCACTTCCTCATGAGTGGAACATCCTGCCTGTTATGCAATGCATAAATCTTGCTTTGATAGGCATTTCCAGCTTTCCAGATCTCATCTTCAGTGCGTGAGGATGTTTTTTAAATGGCTCTCTGAAGGCACAAGCGAGTGAAGCAATAGTGCTCAGCTTTCTGTAAAAATGCTTAAAAAGAATTTGTGTTTCTTCCTGGAATCAGGCTCGAAAATAACTGCCCATTTCAAAGAATTTTGTCCATGAGAGCAGTTCATTGTATCCACTTGTTCAAAATGTTTTTTCCTTTCTTGCCCAGTGGCTGGTTTCCAGGTATATAACCCCTTCCAAATGCAGCCAGGGCCTGTGCCAGGGAGCCTTGCTCTTCCCCCAGGCAGATATGGAATGTTTGAGAAAACACATTCGTGATTACAAAACGTGTTTGAATTCCGACCTCTACGTCAGCATTTGTTTGCCCATAGAAATGGCCTGATTTAATAAGTGCATTAAACAAATTCACGGGGAGCTGGAATTAAAAAAAAATAGCCTCTTGAGTCAGTTTGCCAAACTTTCCTCTTGAAGGGATCTTGCAAATAAATTTCTTTACCGTTCCTCTTTGTTTTAATATTTGGGTTTGAGGAACCTTTTCATAACTCATTATAGCTGGCTGCACAAAAAGAGTTTTTTTGTTTTGCAGAATTTATTTTTTTTTTTCTTCTAGCAACAGCAATTATTCCCAATAATTTCAAGGTATTACTTGAAAACAGGGCAAATCCTTGAAGCTGGGTTTTTAAACCCGTTCCCCCATTTTTCTGTCACTCCATCAGCTGTGCAGTAATTAGTGTTTTGTGTGCTACTGATCTGTGGGATTAGCAGCACTCTAATGTGGGATGACATGCACAAGTTAAGTGCTGTGGAAGTTAACACTGTTCTTGTTTTATAAACTTACTACTGACGTTCATGCTTGGGCTTTGGCCCTCCTGTGTGGTTTTGACCTCAGGGTTTCTGTTTAAAGAGAGCTTTTGTTAAGAAGCTATTTGAATTATGTTTGTCTTTTCCCTGAGATTAAAAGGAGTACTCTTATTAAAAGCATTTTGCTTTGAAAGTTGCAGCCCAGCAAAGAATGAGAATGCAAGATATTGTGGAAGATGCATGATAAACTTAATGTGCAGCTAAAATAGAATCACACATGACAAACATTTCCAGTAAAGGTTGGATTAAACTTTGTGTTTTGTGCCACTTCATTTTTCCAGCTCTTATTGTTCCCTGGTGAAGTTATAAAAGATGATCTGGGCAGAATGCAGCAACATCCTTTCAGGAAAAACCTGTTTATTCCAAGCCTTTAATTCACTGGGTACTGGAGTGGGAGCTGGAATACAGGGTGCTGGGAAGGAGGAGAAGCTTCCCCAGCAGCAAAACCCAGCCCAAATTTGTGTTGCAATTGAAAGAGAAATGTGGAACTTGTATTTATGATGATAAATATGGTGATGCTGTGCCTGAGACACGTGGCTGTGGAGCTGTGGGAAATGGGAACAGGGTTTCAGGAAGTTTCAGGTTTCTCCTGCTCTAATTAAGGTACAAATGTAGCTGTGAGGTTTTGGATTTGCACAAATGTTCTGGTTGGACAAAGATTGAAATGTCTAAAACAAGCCCCACTTTTACAACTGCACCTGCTCCAGAAATGCTGATCAATAAATTGCTTCATGCAATGACATCTTTTGCATTATTACTGATGCCTTGGACTTCAGATCAACCTTATTTTAAGCGTTCAAACTTTGATTTTTTGGTGCAATTTGGGATTTACCACTGGGAGGCCCATCCTGGGAAGTGCTCTCAGGTTCTGGCATCTTAATTCAATTATTCAGGTGAAGGTAATGCTGTGGGTGCAGGCTAAATATAGTGACTTTATAAAGAGTCAGCAGTTAAATTAAATGTGCATTTTTCTGATGTGCAGGACAATTAATGCATGGGATTTTTCAATTCAAAGTATGATCTTCCTGTGGAGGAAAAATTCTCATGGAATTTCTTTTCCATGGGAGGATGACCCAGTGTATATCAGACATGTTGTGCACCAAGTGACTTTCTTTAGGGATGAAAAATAAAATTATAATAGGGATTAGAATTGAATTGTTTTGGAGGCAGAGATGGCCAGGGTAGAGTTCACAAATGGTTTGTTGGTTATTGTGGACATTTACAGGCTCAAGAACTCATTTTTCCCCCAGATCTGGAGTCTGTCACCTCTTGTACATTGTGCAAACAGCTCTGCTTATTCCAAATTATGTTTAATGAATCTCTTCTGAGATGTTGGCTGAAATTTTCAACACAGTCATGTATTAAGACTGCAGGTTGATTTCTTTCTTTTTGGTTGTTTTGTGGCTTTAGTTTGTTTAATTTGCTTTGTGCTTTGTTTGTTTGGATTTTGTTTTTTTGAATTTTTTATTGTGGCCTCGTGTTTACCTCATGTCTGTATGCTTGACTTCTGTTTCCCAAGGGTAAAACTGTGTAGCCTTTGAGCCCTCTGACAAAGCAACATTTTAGACAACCTAAACAAACTTGTGTAAAGCCAAGCTCTTTTGGAACCCAGGTAAATAATATCAGGCTGTGGTTGCCACATTTTGTTACTGAATTTTACACACTCTGATATTTTATTTATCAATAAATAAGTGTAAAGCAGCAATCCAGCTCCAAAGCACTGTAACTTTGTGAATTGCTTCCTTATAACCATCACCATATTGTTATTAGTTCTCTCTACATGAAATCTTTTAAAGAAAACATTTTGTTCCTAAATTCAGTGTGGTTTATGTGCTAAATAAGTAATATATATCTGAGAAAAGCTCACATTTAGCTACTGGTTTGTGATCAATACCTTGATTATTAGAGCTATTTTTGGATTAGCTATTAGTGAGATGGATTATTAGAGCTATTTTTGGATTAGAGTTTTTGGGGTGAAATGCAGAGTTATAAATTTCTTCAGGGGTTTGGCCACTCCCACTAAAGTTCACCAGCCTTGATTTTTTCTTTAGGTGCATAATAAAAGGATGTATTTCAGATGTGGTTCTGTCTTACAAGATAAGACTGATGAAATCTGTGCTGCTGTTTTCAAAGTAGTTTCAATATAAAAATGACTTTAATTTGTATAATATTCTCCAAACTACCAATGGTGACTTTCTCTACTAATGTTCAACCTGTCAATGCAAATAATCAACTAAATTAATGGATTTTTTTTTTAATAATAATAAGCACTGTGCAAACCTGTGAGCCAGCTGAGCTTGGCACCTTGGCTGGGTTTTATTTTCACTGACATATTTTCACTGGGTGGATGTACAGAGTTCCTCATCTATCCCAAGTTGTAGCCATTCCTCTTTTCCTGGGAGGGAAATATCACCCATTAATCTGTTGTATCACTGTGCAGGGTTGTGCTTTAAAGTGTTTGCAGTGTGATTTGCAGCTTGGGGACCTCACCCTGGAAAAGGGACAGCTTGAAAATAAAAATAAATTCCTCAGCACCAAAAGCTTCCATTGGAGAATGCATTTCCTTGTGAGCCAACCAGTTCAATTCCATTTTTTCCCTTTCAAATGTTTAAATTCTCTGTTCTCAGTATTAAAAATGAGCATTGCAGCAGCTCAGGCCAACATAACACAGATATTTTAGAGAGAAGAGTTGCTTCAGGCTCAGGTGCTCAGCTCAATAAACTGGGAATTGCTTGGCCTGGGTCACTTCCTTTGTGTCTCCCACACAACTGAAATGGGAAGTGCCACAATTCCACAAAGATTTGGAATTACTGAGGATCTGCACTTGGTGAAATTCGAGTTTTGTAGCTGTTCGTGGGGTGGGCTTGAGGTTAACACAAGAATTCAGGAAGGAGAAGCTGCTGAGGGACATCAGGTTTGCAGTAAATGCTCCCACCTGTGTTTTAGGCTATTTTTGTCATTTTCTGAGGGCTGCTGGAAATGCAGAGGTTGCCTTTTAATTTAATATCCATTCCTGAGTTACTCAACTGTTGGATCCTAATGGATCCAAAACCTGAGGGCTTGTTCTCACTCCTGCTAAGGGATTTTAATGTAACTAGAGTTTGAAATAGGTAAGAAATAGCAATGTTTCAACCAAACCAATAAATTAAATCTGCTAGGACAGGCAGAAAACTGTAGGAAATCTCTGAAAGCAAAGCACAAAATTGAAGGATTTGAATGTTACTGATATTTTCTCCAAGGTGCCTCAATTATCTTGTAATAGAAATGACCAAGGAAATCAATCCTGTGGGGAGACAGGGCAGTGCTGTGCTTTTTATAGCAAATTTGATATTTGCTAGACTTAATAAAGGAACTGGTTCCAAACTCTGGCCTTTTTAATGCTATTTGAGACACAGCACATCCGGGTTGGAATACGTGGCCTGGTCTGTCTCAGTAATAAACTGTTCTGAAGAGAGGAAAAATACCAGGAAATTCGATTGAAAAATGGTATTTTTTAGTGATCAGAATGTAATTTACAACTTGGAAATGGATCAGGAGCTGGTGAGTTCCTGCTCTTGGAATGGTTTGAGGTATTTAAAGTGCAGAATGAGGGATCAGTGAAATCAGGAATGGCCCAACAATCACTGCTGCCTCAGCACTGAAATAAAGCACTTTATAACTCACCACTGCCTTTCAAAATACTCCAAGCTGGATCTGTGTGCTTTGGAGAAATTTCAGCTTCACAGCCAGCGTTAGGGACAAAAAACACACTCAGTGCTGGAATAACAAGAGTTCAAGAGCAAAAATGTCCAAAATTTCTCTTGTTTGAACGGAGACTTCCCAATGCTTGAACTCCGTTCAGAGGGGATTCCTTAGAACAGGAATGAAATAAAATCTTTAAAGCTGATGGTAGAGAGCTTCTTCAACAGAAAAGAAATTAAAATCAGGGTAGATTAGTGTAATTGTATAAAATTCTATCTAAATCCAAATGTATAAAATTGTGAATAATATTGGGAATTAAAGTGATTTTTGCCTCCTTTTGGAACCTTTTATGATCCTGTAAAGATTTCAAACATTACAAGGAATTTCAGTTATTTTGAATTTGCCAATTAAATTAAAGCAGTGCCAGGGTATTTTGCATTGTGTTTTGCTTCTATCCCATCAGATTTGTACTGTGTGGAATTTATTGTTTGGTTGAGGAAAGTCTGACCTGGGCATGAGTACAATGATTGCTTTGGTTAATAGGAATGAGAAATAGTTGGTGTTGGACTTCATTGGTTATGGTTAGATTTATTATAGATCAGATTCATATTTAATAATATTGTAATTTTTTATATCCCTCTATCAGAGGATTTTTAAAATATTCCTCTATCCTTTGGTATATGATTTTTGCTTAATTTTTGCTTAATTCTTCTGTGTTTATGTAGAAGAAATTGGAAGTTTTTGTGTTTTAGGTGCTTGTTTTTAACACTGGCTCTGTTTGTGTTTTCTTGCAGGATCGCACGAGGACTTTTGACATGCACTCACTGGAGAACTCCCTAATTGACATAATGAGGGCTGAAAATGATTCACTGAAAGGTAAATTTAGCCAGAGACTATTTCCTGCAGCAAACACCTGGGGAGAGAGAGAGGGGCTTACTGAGAATAAGAGCCTGCAGTTGTGGGTAGGAAAGGTGAATTTCCCTGGTGCTCCTGATGGGATTTTTGGTAGTTTCAGCACAGGAGCTCTCAGGGTGGCTGTGCTTGCCCAGGGCAGTGCAGAACACAACCACAGGCTGACCTGTTGTGTTGTTGGCCAGGGGTTTTGATCAACCTCAGGAACCTTGTGCAGCTCAGCAAGGAGGAATTTTTTGCCTAATAGGGTTTTCTTGATGAAGTCATAGTTTTTTTTTCTGTCTTGGGAAAGAATAAGGTTTATCCATGTCCTTTGAGAAAAACAGAGTATTTAGTCTTTTTTTACCTTTTTGGAACCATTGGGAAAGGAAAAGGGAGATTGAAGTGATTTAGGATTTATCTCCTTTTTTTCCTTTTGTTTTTTTGGCAAAGGTAGTCGTGCTTTGGAAATACCTCACCTTAGAAAGTATTCAAAATATTGTCTGCATATAATTTTGTCTGAATAAAAACTGTTCATGGTCAGCAATTCAGAGCTGCAGTTTCATGTGCTGTAGGATGAGTAATCCATTGCAGTTCAGTGGTTCCATGGATGAGTGGAGCAGTCAAATTCTCACCCACACTTCTTATCTAACCACTCACTTTTGTTACCAGTCATGAGGCCACTAAAAAAAACCAAACCTGCACTTGTGGTTTCTGCAAGTAAATTCCTTTTGATATCAAGGCTTGTGGTGGTAATGAAATCTGACTTGTTTTAATAGTGATTCTTGCTCCAAAGACCAACCTTTGATAAACTGGCAAGAACTTGTGTTTGTTGCCTTCTCTGTGGTCTGGAAATGCAACTCGAGCTTCCCATCCCCAGAGCTGTGCAGAAATTCAGTGTGGGGAGAAACACCACAAAATATTTCCCTGTTGAAATGACAGGGAGAGCCTGATGTGGATGAAAGTGATGCCAGATGAATTAAAACCCCAAAATGCCTTCTCTCCTTTCGCAATGGGAGCCAGGTTTTTATTAGTGACAAATATTAACGGCTTTTATTTGGTTTATTTTCTGTCTGGCAACATCCTATGTCCCCAGAATTGCATATAGAACCAAGAGTGAGGTGTTCACCTGGGATTTGCCCCAGAACTTTCTACCCAGCTGCCAGGCACTCCCAAAGATCCCAAACTCACAAAGATTTCAGGTCACAGCTCTGAAATCTGCCCCAAGGTGACGTGGCCATGGCACAAATAAAATCTCCCTTTAAATCTGAATTGAACAACTCAGCTTCATATGTATTTATGGTCAGCTGCTAAGCAAGGGTACTTCTGAAAGCAGCTTGATGTTTAGTTTAAATGCTTTGAAAAGGTTCTTTGCAGTTGATATATTTCTTTTTGAGTGCTTAGCATGTTTTAAGAGTGATGGAATAAGTATGGCAGCGAGGAATACAAATAGTTCTGCCACGCATTAATTCCTGCTTTAGCCTGGGTGTTAATCCCCTCTACAAAGTCATCTGTGGCTTCTCCAAACTTCTGTGTGCCTTGAGACACAGGGATAGCAGTCAGCTCCTGGGCTGCCTTAGATTCCTTGGGAATTATTCTGTTTCACAGTTAACTGTTACATAACTGTACAGAAAAAAAGCCTCCAAGCCAGGATGAGACATTTAAGCGACTTTCCATCAAATACTTTGTTGTGAAGCCTCATTTCTCAAGGATCTCCTCAGCAAGAGCATGACCTTTGCTTCCAGAGAAGTGTTTAGTGCCTGAATTTGGCCGTGCTGCTCTGGCACGGCCCTCAGTGACTGAATTCCTGTCGGGTATTTAAGGAATGGATCTTTATTCAAGGCAGCATCCGCCGGGCCGTGCTGACTGCAGAGCTCATCCCTGCCCAGGGTGGGGTCTGCAAGGAGAGGAAATACCTTCAGTTAAACCGACTGATACAGCTGGAAAAAACCTGTAAACTGCTGGGACAAAACATTCCTCATCAGGCCTGGAGTGGGGCTGCTGATCACGAGCCCTTTGTGTTTATTTTCCATCTGCTAGCACAGATCCTGCCTCGTGTTTTCTCCTTTCTTGCCCCATCTTTATTTAAAACTCGGATATAGAAATCTTTAAATAGGACAAATTATGGCTGTCAGCTCAAATCTTGTTTGCTGTTTCAAACACCTGCATTTAAATCAGCAGCAGCTCCATAAGAAGTTTTTCAGTTTGCATTTTAAATGGGTTAATCAGTACATGCAGTGCTTTGAACTAAAGTTGGATACTCTCAGAAAGGAAAAGCTTCTGGGTTTGAGACTTTAAAAATAGCCTGGGCAAGACAGTAATAAAACATACTGTGGAGAGCAAGCTCAGAATGGCATGGAAATAATTCAGATGATCTAATAGGTCTCACTGCTATCTTGTGAGAGGTTTAATCCTGCCTCAGCTTGAGTTTAGTGTGGAACACCAACAGCACCCCCTCACATTGTCATGGGCTGCCAGAGAAAGGGAAATGTGTAAAACACCCCTTCAAAACACCTGGGAAACGGGCATGGTGAGAGACATCAGCCACAGTCTGGAACCTGCTGCCTCTGGGACATCATTTCCATCTTTAAATGATCTGTTCAGAGCAGCAGGCTGGGAATTCTGTAATAAAACCAGAAGCAGGAATTCCTCCAAATGTAACAAAATCCATCCATGGTGTGTTCTTTGTGACTGAGGTGGTTAAGCTGTGCTAGCCTTGGATTTGTTCAGGTCAGTAATAATTACATTCTTAGGCTGTCTTGTTGTATAAAATAAATACTATTTTCTGCATGAGGTTAAAAGGTGAATCTTACAGTGATTCAGTACACTCAGCATTACCTTTTAATGCTTTGAGTAGGCATTTTACCATTTTCTCCCCTTCTTTTAAGGTATATTTTTATCCCTGCTCAAATCCTCTTCCTTTGCTGAGCAGCTGCCATTTCAATATGTTATTTTTATCCAGCCCAGTGAGTGTGCTGCGTGCTGCACAGCCAATGTCAGCCTGCAGGAGCCTTTCCCTGGAGATTTAATTGCATCTCCTTTACAATGAACTCGGCCTCCCTGAGCTGAGCCCGGCATCCAGAGCCTGATTTTTGAATCTGGGCCTCCCAGATGGCAATTTGAGCATTACTGTAATAGGAGTAGATTGACTAAATATTTCCTTGTGAAGTGACACTGAAATGTCTTTAAATGCTTTATGACTGGTTTGCTAGTGAAATTCCAATATTTCAGTTCACAATAGCAGGTTATTGCCTGGAAATGATGCAAGGTGGGAGGGATGAAAGCAGCAGGCCAGGACATCTGCTTCCAGCACTGCAAAGCCCTCCTGTAAAATCTGGGTGTGAGCACTCAGTGTCTGCAGGAATCCTGTGCTGTGACACTGAACACACTTCTGCACAAAAGGGAAGGGTTAGGAGTGGGGTAAGGTTGAACAGCAGCCCTAAATTTTAATTTTGAAAGGGTAGAAATGCTGCAAAGTTGCACCATTCAGGATCTCTCTGAGCAAGCTGTATTTTCAAATCATCAGCCCCTTAATATTAACCTGGAAAACCATGGCAGAATTGAAGGCAGTATGTAAACCTTATAAAATGTTATTTGATGAAAGGGATCCAAATAGTTTTGAGAGCTTTTATGAATAATTGGATAAGAATCTGAACTGGTTGGGTTTTTTTCAAGCTGTATGGATTATGCAGCATATTGATAATAATGGAGCAGAATGGGACATTTGGGTTTTGTGTGATCCAGAATATTAGTGAGAACCTGCTGAGAATCAATCCCAGTTGTCTTTAGGGAAGTTCAGGGTCCTTTATATATGCACAGGACAAAATCTGACCTCTTTTAAAATGTAAAATAATAGAATGTGAGGTGTTTTACAGCTGCTGTGGTGGTTGCACCTCAGACTTTGGGGTTGGTCGCCTTGGCCAGAACCTAAGGGTGACTCATTTGCAATTTTTTAATGTATCCAGCTTCAAATGAAATGAACAAACCTTTCCTTTCAGGCTGTTCAGGTTTGCCTTCATTTTCTTTGGAAACTGTTGATGAGTTACTGTGTGAATGTTTCAGTCTCAGGATCTTCCTAAATTTTACCTCCTATGCCAGGAAGGGCTAATGGGATTTGCAGACCTGAGTGCCTGTTAATTAAGAGGAAAAATAATTGTTTTACTGTGTCAAAATATTGCAGATCTGGGTGTAATAGCACTGAACCCAAGCCCATGCTGAGGGACCTGGGATGGGGGAAATTTTTTGGGAATTTTATTTGAAATCAGCTGTTCCCATTCCTGTTGCAATCCACTGATTCCAGGCGGGTTAAAGTAGAAGTATTACAACTTTTGCTCTTCTATATTCTAAAATATTAACAAGCAAGGGCCTTTCCAAATGCAGGTAATATTCAAAATTTGGGGACAATACTCAATATTTTAATTTTTTAATTAAGTGGAGTGTTTGTTGAATTTTCCCTGCCTTTCCAATATTTGGGATTTATCACAGCTTTTGTTTAAAAACAGCCAACAATCTTGTAAGAGAATGAAATCACCTGGGCAACAGGAAGGGACTAAAATCTTCTATTAATAAACACTGAGATCAGATTCACAGATTGGATTTGAACCTGCCACAGAAGTAATGGATACAAACCATACATAATTTATGATTTTACACTCATTACCTCCTAAACTTCCAGTCATTTAAATGGACATTTGTGTTTGTGGGTTCAATAAAATTGTTCAGAAGAGATGCTGGATTTGGTGAGGATTAGAAAGGTAAAAAAAGATTGGGAAGAATAAAATCAGGTCTGAAAGTTGCAGAAGAAAAGGGGGAAAAAGGGAAAAAGGGGAATTGGCTTTAGGTAGTACACATGGAGGAAGAGACCCCAGGAGCTGGGGCTGGTCAGTGTGGAGAGGGGATCCCATAAATCCCATTAATCCCCAGAAATATCTCCAGGGGTGTCAGGGGATGGGCCAGACAAGAATTCCTGAGCAGCTGAACCTTTCTGATAATACCTGTGTGTTATAGAAATGCTGCTTTTGACAAGGCACATATCAAGCAATCCTCAAACAACTCTGCTTTTACTTCACCCCTGCAGGATTTTGAGGTGGGAAATGTTGATTTATGCTCTGTCCAACAGGGTACTGATGGAACCACCCTTTGAGAGGAGGAAATTCCTTTTTCTGCCACCTCAGAGCAGTACAAAAATCCCAGGGTTTTCTGATCTTAATCCAATTTGGGCATCAGTGTAGGATTGCTGTGCAGTTCACTGGAGCAGACCTGTGTTTTTGTGTCCACTCACTTCTCCCAGGCCCCTTGCCATGCTGTCCCATCTCCAGAGCCTGCTGGAAAATTCAATGCCTCTCATACTTCTCAGACAAGATATTTCCTTGGAATGTGTGTGCTGTAAATGATGTGGCAGTCAGAGCTCTTTAAAACACTGCAAAACATTGAAATAGTGCTGAATATTTTCATGTCTACCTCGGTGATTTGATCTTCAGAAGTGGTACAGCCAACAAAATCGTTCTGAATGCCGTGACAGCAGCCTTGCTAATCTGATTAAAACCTTTCTAGGGTTTTCTTGCTTTCTTTTTTATATTTGTGGCCTCGTGAAATTAATTCCATCCCTTTTTTTTTAGAAGTGTGTTTAATCTTCTGCTTTGTTTCATGTCACTGTCCACCAAGTAGGTTTTGGTTTGGGTTTTTTGGGGTTTTTTTCCTGAATTCTTGCTTTGATAATCTCTGACCATTCTGGATCATCTTCAAAGCTGTCTTTAATTTGGAGCTGTATTTCATGAGTGGTGTCTGGTCCTTGTTTTAGAAGCCACTGAACTCTCCTGTCTCCCTGCCCAAACTGCTCAAACTACCTGGCTTTTTGCTTTTTGCTCACTTTGTTCACTTTTTGCCTTGATGTTGAATTGTTTGAGTCTTTTGTCAGCCACGTTTTGCATGATTTCTGCTGTCATGTTTGTGAGCCTTGAAATGGCATGAAAGAAGCAGGGAGAAAAGCCTGAAGTGCTTTTCTTAAAACTGGAGTTGAAGAAAAAATGGGTGTAATGAGAAAGGGGATGAGTTTTGAGCAAAATAAGGAGGTGAGTGCTGAGGTGTGAGTGTCAAAGGGAAAAATTTGGTCCTAAGAAAGTCATAACTTCTTTTGTCATGGGCAGTCATTGCTTATACCCAACAGTGACTAAAATCTGAATTTTGCATCAATTATTTAAGATACTTCAAGAAAGAATCATGATGCATATAGAATTTTTTTACTGAGTACCCACTTATTTAAATCCAGAATGATAACAACTATTGCTGAGGTGACTTTGAAAACACATTTTAGAGTGGATTAGTGCTTTGTGTGTTGGAATGCAGGCTGCTCAGGGGGAGGGCAGGTTTGTTGCACTCGGTGTTGGTGTTGGGGCTGGCAGGTGATGCTGCCTGCACACAGGCACATGGCAAAGGAGCTGCAGGGAGTGCTCTTGCAGCTTTACTCAGAAATCCCATTAGCAGGAATCCAGCTCAGCACTCAGGCTGGGCGTGAGGGAAGGATAAATGTTGTGCATGGAATGTGGGGATACTTGGATAAATATGTACTTGGATAAATATGTGCTTCAATAAATCCTGCTGGTGCCTGGTGCTGTGCAGCACTTTTGAATCCAGGCAGGGGAAATGGGGATTCTTTTCAAATAATGTTTTCATTTTCTCTTCCCATTTGGATTGGTGTGGGGAAGTGTGTAGTACAGTTTTGTCAGATGTTAGTGGGAAATGAGTGTCCTACCTGTGCTCTTCACTGGAAAAATGGGGAAATGTTGCAGTGCAGAGCCTTGAGTGTGCTCCATCACAGAGCCATGGAATGGCTTGGGAGGGATTTAAAGCCCATCCAGTGCCACCCCTGCCATGGCAGGGACACCTCCCACTGTCCCAGGCTGCTCCAGTTCCCATCCAGGACTGCCAGGGATGCTGTGCCAGGGCCTGCCACCCTCCCAAGGAACAATTCCTGCCCAATATCCCATCCATCCCTGCCCTCTGGCAGTGGGAGAACACTCCCCCTTGTCCTGGGGCTCCATCCCTTGGAGATTGTCCCTCTCCTTGTTCCTTGTTGGCTCCCTCAGGCACAGTGAGGTCACCCCAAACCCTTCTCTTCTCCAGGCTGAACAATCCCCCTTGCCTCAGCCTTTCCTCCTGGCTTCTGTTGACTTGCTTGTGTTCCTGTTCCCTTCTTGTTTGGGAGTGAATTAAGAGGATGGTTAAAAAAGGAACCAAGGCCTCGTGTTGCATTCCAGGCTGTCTTGTGATCATTCCTTCCACAGACTAAAATAAGTTGCTTTGAACCTATTCTTGTACTTAAGGAGCTGCAGGTTTAGATCTTGCAGTGTAAATGCAGCTCTTGCAAATCACAGGTGATGCAGGAAAAGCCTGGACAGAATTCCTGGTGCAGGAATTGCTGATGGGGTGGACAGACACCAGAGCTCCTGGGGGGAAATGCTGCACATAAAGAGGCCAGGAGCACAGAGACAAACCATGACAGCAGAGATTTGGGAAGGTTTTACACCTTCTCATAAGTTGTTCAATAAATTCTCTACTAGGTTCAATAAATTGTTCTTGTCACTTACAAGATAAATTTTATCTAGTAATTTTTAGCATATGACATCCCATTCCTCCTGTCAGAAATTCTGTCATTAATGAAGTTTCCACGTTTGAAGTTGTTTTGTGGCTGAGAAGCTGATTCCTGTAATGCTTTTCCTTCTCCCAGCTGCAAACTCTGCCTTTCATTCCTTATTTTTCAAGTGAATACAGGAATACTCGAAGTGTTCAAAAGATAAATGCTGCCAATTATTCCATATCATAAATTGGAAGATGTATTGAGGCAAAAGATGGGATGTTTTTATAACTTGGTGTCTATTTTGCAGCAGTCATACATGAATATAAAATAGAGCTCAGTGCCATGAGCAGCAGGGTGCCTGCTCTCCTGAAATTCAGGATAATTCCAACTAACATCCAGTCCCCTCATGCTGGTTGTGCTCCATGATTTGCTCCTCTGCTTTTGGTTTCTTATCTCACACCCTGTGGGGGATCCTGGAGAAGAGTTGTAATCAAATACATACAATATTTAAAGCTCCCACTAAATTGATTTGCAGTATCCCCCTGGAATATAATTGGAATTAAGGAACAAATATTGATCCCTGGCAGACAAAGCTGGAGCTGTGTCTAGGATTTGTAGCAGGTTGGTTTAGGAGATTTCTCTGTGTTCTGTTGTTTTATAGCAAAGAAACTTCAAAGTTGCCTTTGAAGCTTTTGTAGTTTTGAGATGAAGGAGCCTGAATTGGGTTTGTCACATTTCAGGGGTAGTTAAGTGGTTGTGGAAAGGGAGGAAAATCCTGTCTGGAGGTCCCTTCAGTCCAGGGCCCTGTTGGTGTGACAGAGCAGCAGAGCTCACACTGCTGCTGGGTTCACAGCCCTCACACAGACTGAACTCAGCGTTTCCAGAGTTCATCTTTTCACCCCATCTCCCCTTCACCCTCAGGCTTGAGCTGTGCCCATCCCTGGAGGGGTCCAGGGAAAGCCTGGATGTGGCACTCAGTGCTCTGGGCTGGCTGACAAAACTGGGATCAGTCCCAGCTTGCACTCCATGGCCTTGGAGGCCTTTTCCAACCCAAATGATTGGGTCATTCTGGAAGCACGGCCAGGGCTTTTTGGCTCAGTGGCGCAGCCCAGGAGTGCTGGCAGAGCTGGGTTTGGAGCAGGGGTGGCAGGGCTGGGGCAGGATGGTCCCTCCTGTCCCTGCCTGGGAATCAGGGCTGCCAGGGGCTGCCAGGGGCCTCTGGAGATCATCCCTGGAGCAGGTGGCACAGGGACACATCCAGGTGGCTTTGGAAAATCTCCAGAAATGGATAAGGGTGTGAGAGCTTCTTCCCCCCAAGGGTAATTCTTTCCTGCCTGTGACTGCCCCATCTCTCAGTGGGGCAGATGAAAGCCCTAAAACCTTGCAGCTCATTGCAAAGCCTTGGGAACAGAAACTTGGCTTTCAGCGTTCTCAGCCTCCCTCCAGCCCTGCTTATTTGATGTAGAAAGTTGTCAACACTCCCTGTTTGCAGCTATTATGCTGAGAATCTGCTTCCTGCCACTCACTCAGGTTCTACCTTTCTACCATGTGAACCCAATTAATTCAACAAAATCACAGGTAAAACAGTGTTACTTACCAAAGGAGTTGGCAGGATGATTCTCCACAGGGTTTCTGAAGGAAAGAAACCTGTTTGCTTTTTGTCTGTCAGTTGTTTTGTGACAGTGACCTGGAATTGAAAATTAAAGATTCTAGTCAGACCTGTACTTGAGTGCTATGGAATAACAGAAACTTCATTTTGTTCCTGTTCTTGACAGAAGGAATGGTAAATACTTGTCTTGAGGCATCTGGCTTTACTTGAAATAAAGCATAATATTTGCATCTACAATAGTACTCCTGTTTTTCAGCATTTGTTTGGACATTTTGGACATAAGGTAGAGCTGTATTTAACAACATGTTTTTTAGAATCTCTTTTTACATTGTGTTTCTTTAAAAGTAAATTAAGAGGAGAAGTACAAGTTTTGGCAACTGTGCTGCTTAATTTTGCAGGTTTAGTAATTCCAAAGGTGCTAATCCTTGGTTTTACTGTGCAGCAAAATTTTGGCTTCTTTGCTGGTTTCATGCTGACTTTGACATTGCTGAAAGTGTGTCAAATATACATTCCTCAGATGTACAGAGCTGCTTCATTTTTGTAGGACTGTTTTAAGATTAACAAAATATTATTGGAATAGTTTTCACTCTTTGAAGTTTGGTAGTGCTTGAAATCCACAAAAAAGGAATCTCTCATATTCCCTTTTAGTGTCTTGGTTTAGAAAACCATTTTTAGGACATGGATCTCATCTGACAGTGTCAGAGATGGCTGGGGCTGTGAAATGCAAAGTTCTGACATGGAATACATTCACTGTCAGTGCAGATTTGTTAGCATTTTGTTCAGTTTATTCTGTATTGAGCATTTCTCCTGGATCAGGTGTCCTGGGCTGCTGTTCCACACTCAGCATGCAGTAATTCCACATCATGTGCTTGCAATAATTTGCCTGGAATGAGATTAATGCCTGGACTGGGCAATGCTCCTGCACACATGCAAATGTCTCAGTTAACACTCCTGGAACTGGTGACTGATCCTTTTGTGTTTTAGAACTGAAATCAAGGAATGCATCAAAAAGAGAACTTTTTTTGCCTGCCTTAGAACCTCAGAGTCACAGAGTGGTTTGGGTTGGAAGGGAATTTAAAGATAATTTAATTTCATCCCCCTGCTATGGCAGGGACACCTTCCACCATCCCAGGGTGCTCCAACCTGGCCTTGGGCTCTTCCAGGGATGGGGCAGCTTCAGATACTCTGTCCCAGGGCCCCCCCACCCTCAGAAGGAAGAATTTCTTCCCAAAATTTAACCTAAACCTTCTCTCTGACACTTTGAGGCCATTCCCCCTTGTCCCATCACTCCAGTTGAGGACAAACAACTTTCCATGATGTTATCTGCTTTCAAGCTGAAAATGTCATCTAAGAATTAAATTGTAAGGGTCTGTTAAATGGAAGGAAATACTTCTGTGTGTAATACATGCAGGTAGATGAGATTTTCTATGTTCTGATTTAACAAAGTGTATCTAGCTCTCTGCAAAATCCCTGCTTGGGTGTCTAATTTTAATAGAGCTCATTTCAATATGCATTAAATAGAGATGTTCTTTAGAATTTTAACTTTTCTTCCCTTGGTTTGGTTAAGGAGATGTTTCATTTGTTCCCTGGTGAAACAGGGCTTGAGGTGACCTTACAGAACCTCTTGTGAAATGTCCTCTTACCTGTGGCAACCATGTGATCCGTGTGAAATGTGTTGTGAAATACAAAGTGATGATAAAATCTCCCTCTGGAGTGAGAACCAGCCCTGCCTGCCCTCAGAGAGTACTGGGGGGAAAAAGGCACTAAAATATTGGAGTTCATGTTTGTCATGGCCTCGTGCACAGAGTTGGCAATCTTGATATAATTGCAAAGTACAGCTGAGTGTAAAAAATGTAGGAAAAAAGCTCTGCTGGTATAATGGCTAAAGCAGATTGTGCTGCAGTTATTTTTCTAGAATTTAAAAGTAAAATTCAGGCAAGTCAAAATGTTTTCTCTGGTAGATTCAAGGATATCCAGCTCACTTTTAGAAATAATCCTGTGGAGCTTTGATATTTCTGTTTCTGTAAGTCTTTAGGGAAACAAAAAACAGCCTGGCCCCAAATCACCTTTCCAGTTTCAGAGAAAGGCTGAAACTCTCTGATATTGGTCATATTTACTTTCCAACATAAACAACTGCTCACCAATGTTAGCAACAATAGAGAAAACCTTATTATACCCCTTAAAAAAAAAAGAAAATCTGGTCTCTGACATTTCTCCCCATTTATGTAACATTTTACAAATGGTATAAATACAAAATACACCTGGAATCAGCAGGAACCAGGTGCCCAACCTGGGCACACTTTGTGCAGCACAAACTTGGAGCAGGTTTGGGGGTTGAGTGATTTAGGATCCCTGGAGCATTTTCAGGGTTTTTCAGCAGAATGTGTTTGTGGGGTTATACCCAATGTGCTGGGAGGTTTTGTGATGCTTCTTCCTCTAGAGGGAAGAGAGCTCAGCACATTTAATTGGAGGTATAGACACAAAATATATGAATTCTAAAAGAATAAAGGAGAAAGGGAAGGGACCAGGAGCCCATAAAGTGTCTCAAATGAGGAGAGGACAAATAAAATCTGAGTGGGTTGCTTATTCCTGATGTTCCTTGAAATGAAAGTAAAAGCAGCAGATTTTGATCATTGACTTTCTCTATGGCTTCATTTCCAACACAGAAATAAAGGGAGGGCTGAAGAGACAAAATAATTGAAGCAGCTGCTAATAGAATTTTAAATTTCAGGCTGATTTTATTGACCAAACATCTCTGCGTTGGTTATTAATGAGCAGTTGAGCCTGTTGCACGAACACTTTGTATTTTTTAGGTTTTGTAGCAAAATTCTTGCTCCGATATCTCACGAGATAAATAAATCTTGGGCTCTTTATGCAATTATCTGAAGCACTGAAGAAATGGGGAAGGGAAAAGCAGCTTTGAGGAATCCAAAGCAAGGCTGCAGTTGTCTCATTTCCCAGCAGAGGATGAGCCAGTGTTGTGATGTACAAATTAAACCTTTTCCTGTGTTGGTGGCAGTTCAAGGCTTCATTTGTGCAGCAGCTTAGCTGGGTACTGGTGTAGCAAAGCCTTCTCTTAATCTGAATTTCTGAAAGCCAGAAGGGGGGACTCAGCTGCCTTCCTGGCCTGCCAAGAGAGCATTCCTTGCCTCAATGCTGTTTGTATTTCACAGAGTTTCACATTGTGTGAAATTAATGGCGTGTGATGAACCCTGCATGCAGGGAGCAGAGAAAGTTTGTATCTGTGCTGTGCTGGGCCAGTTTATAAACTGTGGCTCCTGAGAAATGTTTTGAAATGTCAGATGTTGGTATTTTGTGGCTTAGATGTGAAGCAAAACACTGAAAACAAGAGGTAAATTAAGAAGAGGAAGAGGAGAAAAAAAAAATCATAGTATTTAGTTCTCCAAACCTAGTGTTTGGCACCTAGCTGGTGGCTGAGCTTTTTTGGGGTGTTTTTTTGTCCTGTTGTGTGGGGTGGCTCAGGTGGGAGGCTGTGAGGAGTGCCCTGGCCACGCTGAGGGTACAGAGAGAAGGAGGCTCTGTGGTTTTGTCAGTAATTCAGAAACCACAAGCAGGATTCTTCTGGCTTTATAGGCAGAGCTGCCTTGGCGAGTGCTCCATGTGCTCCAAAACGTGCAAAGGCTGCTGGGCTCAGGCAGGGACACAGCAAGATATTGCTGATGCTCTGTCATTTCCTTCCATTTCTCCTTTGAGGACTGTATCAGCCTCCTGCCTTTCAAAATTCAAAATTACCATGGAAAAATTGTACTTGGAAAGGCCCTCAGCCCTCAAGATTCTCCCATAAAACCTTTGCCTCAGGAATGTCTGAAAACCAGGGTTTGTTCATTTGTGTTCTTGGTGTTAATTGTGAGTCTCCACCAGAGGAATGAAATGATCTTATGGATGTTAAATAGTCATGAAGTAAATTGGATTGATACAATTTTTATTTGGAAAGAGGAAATGACTCCTGTATTGTTGTGGTTTACAAATATTTAAATGCTTTAACTAATTGCCGGCCTCAATTTTGAATGGGGAAGCAAAATCAAACACATGATGTGCTCAGAGTTTCTCACAGCACTTGCCAGGAAGAATCCAAGTTTTGAAAACACTTGGCCTGCTTTCAGAAAGAGATTTTAATGAGATTAAAAGAGAAAGAATGTGCAAGTTTGATTAGAAAGTTTGGCCGTGCTCTGACAATGGGTTCTTGCAAGCCAGCACAGCAAATGCTCTTGTTTGTAGGGGTAGAATTGATTTCTTCTGAAACATGAAAAGTAGGAATGAGTGGGTAACAAATTATTCCAGCACAGTGTCCTGGGTTAGTGTGAGAGAATCCATCCTGTTGGACACACTGCTGAGTTCCCAGGGCAACTTCAGTGGCCCAATTTTCTCCTTGATTTTCAGTTTTTCAGCTGGTTATGTGCCAGTCAGAATTGAACCAAGGATTTTGTGGGTTGTGCAAAACAACCTGATTTCAAAACAGAAAGTATCACACCAATCTTTCCTTTTCCTCGTGTCAGGGCTTCTCCTGCAGCTCGGGTGGAGAGCAGTGTTGGAATATTCTGGAGCTTGGCAAGGCAGGGACAGCGCGGGGCATGAGGACAGACCCATTTGCCTATAGGCACACCCCCAGGAATAGCTCAAATAAATAAATAAATGTGCAAATTCAGGGCTAAAATTGCTTCCAAAAGTGTCTTGGATTATCCACGTGCACTTGGCCAGGCTCCTGTCACCGTGGTTTATCAGTAAGTAACAGAGCTGGGCTGAGGAGGCCATGGGGGTGGGAGGGGCAGCTTGTGAACACTTATTTAAAATAACCTGCATCTGCAAAGCCTTGAGAATCACTGAGTCAGTATAAAGGCAATAAAACGAGGTCTTTTGGTCCTTATAACAATGATTGAAAGGCTGTTTTCTTTCTCATTTAACATGCAGCAAGGACATATGGGAGAAGGCGAGGTAACAATATTCCTCTTTAATTTTCTAATGTTGACAATGTCTCATGGGAGAAATAACATTCAGTTTTTACTAGAGGGCAAAGTCCAAACTTGAAGCTTATAAGGGAGCAGTTTCACATACATTTACATGGTCTGCATGCCATAAATCAGCATTTTAAGTGGATTAGGGAGTAGCTGAGCTGAAATGATCACAGTGGACATCACCTGGATGGTTTGTGACCCTGGGGGCTGTGTTGCTGTGTTTGTGGGTGTGTGTGTTATGAATGCCAATGCTGGAGGAGTTCATTTTGGGAATTTTGGGTGCTGATGGAGCATAAACACAGTGAGTGTCTGACCTGCTGGGTTCAGTGTGTGTGGAGTTCTCCAGCAGCAGCTGAGGAGCCTGGGAAGGGGAGTTAGGGTTGGGAATTGCTCCCTCCCAATACCTGCAGGATTGGGGTCTGAAGAGATGAAACAAATCCCATGTGCAGCAGTTCCTTAGGAAGAAACAAGGCTGAAGTCAATATTATAATCACAGCAGGAATGAGGTTTGCCCAGCTACAGAGAGAGGCCTGATTATACTTGACTGTTATTTTTATTAAAGGTGTGTAAAAGATCCTTGAAATTTCAAATAAGGCATCCTGACCAAGCCTTCCATTTTTTATTCGTAGAAATTCTATGGACTGTGGATTTTATTACTTTTTTTTTTTTCCTTTCAGCTTTTTAGCTGTTTGATTTTTGTCACAGAAATGTCTGTATCTTGGTCAGATTTTCTGTTTTCAAGATGTTTTCCTTTTTAAAACCAAGTTCTTTCAAGGGGAGGAAGAAAAACCAGGATAAATTAACCTCACCAGTACATTTCTGTGTAGATTGGGATGAATCCTGAAAAAACAGACACAGTGTATCACATCATAGACAAAAGGAAATGTATCCTAGAACTTGTAGCACGCCTCATTACTTACTCTCCCTATATATATTTATTCCTAAAATGCTCCTTAAATGAATAGAAGTCTCAGTTTGCTGTGTAGCTGTTGAATATTGAATTAAAGAGGGAATTCATGGCAGAGAACAACTCCTGTGCTCTATTTATGTTATTATACTGTGGCATTTAAAAGAACCTTATTTAAAAGAAATATTATTAAGGAACTCTATGATAAAGGATTGTCATAGAAAGATGCTGGACTGCAAGGGGAACATTTCTCATTTTACAACATTTTCTCTTAGAGTGAGGCCATTAACAAAACTCTTGTAACACTGAAGTAAAGTTGTAGGGGGGACAAAATTTTCAATCTTTGCAGTAAATGACAGTGTAATGTTTTCATCAGGTTATTTTTGTTATTTACTAGTGGGTGGTTTATGATGTGTTTTGATATCAGGTAATTTAAATGTGTAATATATTTAACTAGTAGAATTCTTGTTTTCCCATTTTCACCTTGAAATTTTATCTGTTCCCTGGAAGAAGCTGTTCACTGGAAAATGGAATAGATGGCTTGATATTTTGAGAGCCCCAGAAACCAAATTGGCTGTTCCCTTCCCTTTTTATACTTTTTAAAAGAAACCTCATTGGAAACACAAAATATTATAGAAAGCAGTCAGCTCGAGCACCCATTAGAAATCTGGTTTGTTATGAGGAGGAACCTTTCCTCTGAAATGAAGCATTTGAGCTGCTGGATGATGCTGGAAACTGAAAGGGTGCAATGAAATCGAGAACATAACTGCTCATTCAGAGGGCAAATCACTCCCAGTTCTGCTGATGCAGCAACTGGTGCATTTTCCCCAATTATTCCAACAGTGTGCGCTTTGTTCTGTTAGTATGGTTTTTTTTTCCCTGTTTTTCTTTTTTTTCCACCCCCCTCTTCAGGTCAGTCCTCGCTGTTCCCCATGGAGGATGGGTTCCTGGACGATGGGCGCGGGGATCAGAGCCTGCACAGCGGGCTGGGCTCCCCGCACTGCTTCTCGCACCAGAACGGGGAGCGCGTGGAGCGCTACTCCCGCAAGGTCTTTGTGGGCGGGCTGCCTCCCGACATCGATGAAGGTAAAACCCCACCTGTTGCTGTGTGTTGTAATGTCCTGTTTTAGATTCCCAGGTGTGGCAATACCCGTTCCCCTTCCCCCTCGCCCCTTTGCCGAGTGAGTCCTGTCAATCAGGCTTAACATGCCAGCAAAGGCGTTGTGTGGTTGGGCAAACTCAAAGGATGCCCCTCAGGCCCAGAGGACATTGGCCTGTCTAGGTCCCCGCCCCCCCCACCTGGTTGGTGGCTCACCTGTCCCCTCCCCACCCCCTGAGCTTAAAAGGTGACCCCAGCCATGTGCTCGCCATTCTGTTGGAGCTCTTCCCAAGATTCAGAACTCTGTAACCATGGAATAAACCACTGCATATAACCCTCCCGCAGAATCCCTCCTTTTTTCTCTTCACCTTCGCCTGAAGCCTCTTCCTGAGGTAAACGGAGTTCCTACCAAGCCTGGACTTGTTTAGTGCCCAGCTGAAACCATCAGTAAGCCGAAGGTGTCTCTGGGGTGAAGCACCACAGAAGCCGCCTCTGGCTCAGCAGCGAGGGTCAGACTGGCCCAGGCACAATCTAACTGGTAATACTGGGATTCATATTCCAATACCCGCCCAGGGCTCAGCCTTGCTCTGCCAGCTCAGGGATGGTGTTGGAGATTTTTCAGGGATGGCCTAGAAGGCAGCTGTGAGGAGCGGATTCTCACAGCCTGTTTCTGTGAACAGCAGAGGTTCTCAGGTTATTTTTAACTACAGGTAAAAGTGACAAACATGAAGGCCTTGAGAGCCTTGCACATCAGAGTTCTCAGGCAGCTTTCTCATAACAAGTGGATGTTCTATCTTTGGCTGTTTTGAGAAAGCAAGAATAATTTTGAGAACCCAAATCTTGGTATTGGAAACATAAGGTGGAGTTGGTATGTTATCTCTGACCTATTGTGAGCTCAGATTTTGCAATATGCATGAACTTGATTAACACTGTTATAAAAGGTGATTGATTGATTGATTGATTGATTAATAAATCGGAGTCGATGCTGACCAACGCAAGGTGGGTTGTCTCCCCTCCAACTTCAATAGGATGGCTGCTCTCCAAGCTTTGATGTGGAAATGGGTCTTTCTCCTGAGTTTAGGCTGTGGTGTACGGCCACAAAGAACAGAATCACAAAATCACGCGTCCACACTTTAAGCTGACTGCAGCAGGATAAAAAGTACAAAAGTACAAAATTAAACAAGCCAATATCACCTGTGGAAACTCATAAATCCATTGCAATCATTGTACAGGCCCCAGAAGTCAGCAGCAGGAAAAGCTGCTCATAGTTTTATAAGGTCTGTGTGGGGCAGCAAGTCCTAGCTCCGTTTGGTTGCTCCTGTGTGGTTGAGGTTGTTTCCAACAATGATTTTTGTTCTGTGGTGGCTCCTGACCTGTGCATGGTGAGAACCCAACAGGAATGAATCTGTGCAGGGCGTCCTGAGGCACCAGGGCTTTGTGGTGGTTCATCACACAAATACAGGTGGCAGAATGCACAAACCCCTGGATGCCCTGCACAGATTCGGGTGGCAGACAAATACAGGTGGCAGAATACTGCCATTGTTATTAAAATAAAATTAAAAGGTCAGGTGCAGGGGTTGTGAAGCTTCACTTCACCAGAGCTCTGTGTTCTCTCTCTATGACCCTGCTGGGACAGTGGTTAGAAGAAATGCAACAATAAAGCTGAAAAGTTTTTTTCTTAATCACAGAATTGTTTTAATCCCCACTTTTTTGTGTCAGAGCTTCTAATGCACTGCTGTGACATGGTAACCTGAATTTCATGTCACCCATGAGAGCAATAGACTATTATAACAGTATAGATGCAGTGGCTCAGTTCCTGAGAATTAATGGGTTATGAGCTTTTATTTATAATTATCAGTGAAAGAACAGTTTGAGCTTTGGCCTGTCTTGTTTTGTAAGGATGTTCTGCCTTGTCACAAAGATCCCCCATCAGCTACTGGGCACTGCAGTGAGCTGCTGAACCTGGAGGGTCACAGAATGTTTGTTTATAGGATGAAGCTACCTGAAATCAATGCCTTCAATTCAATTTATTTTAATGTCATGCCTTTTCCCTTCTGTCCTGTTCCAGATGAGATCACTGCAAGTTTTCGGCGCTTTGGACCTTTGATTGTAGACTGGCCACACAAGGCAGAGAGCAAATCTTATTTCCCTCCTAAAGGTAAATACTGCAAGCCAATAACATGAGGATTTTAGAATAATTTTTTGTGATAAAGCACAAGATTGGCCTGATAGTGACACAATGTTTAGGGGGAAAAAAGAATTTAATCCTTGGGATTGTTCTAACTGGTGAAGTTTCAAACATGGCTTTGCAGTTATTATTCACTAAAAGAATTCTTCCTTAACTTCCTGTTTTTACTTTATTCCATTTTCCCTCTTTCCCCTGTTATTGTACATGTAGTAACAGCTTTTTAAAGGCACGAAATGCCTTCCACAGCAGCTGGGAAGGATTTGTCCCTTAGATGATCAACCAGAGCACTTGTGGGTTGGAAATGTGTGCTGAGAGCACCTTAAATCTTTTCCCCTCCTGTGTGGCAGCGTGATGTCAAACCTAATTCTGAGTGAAATTCTGATCCTGCAGACAAACAGCAGCAGTGATGTTTGTGCTTTCCCTTGGCCAGGATATGCATTTTTGCTGTTCCAAGATGAAAGCTCTGTGCAGGCACTGATTGATGCATGCATTGAAGAAGATGGAAAGCTCTATCTCTGTGTTTCCAGCCCCACTATCAAAGACAAACCGGTAGGTGCAATTGTCAGGGCGTGCACAATTCCTGGGTGATAATCACAAATTGGGCTCTTCGCATGCAGTTTTTTCTGTCTTCAGAATGTTAATGTTAAAATTTCTTTAAGGTGTCAAATTAAGAAGAGAAAAGACCAACTTACTGCTTTTGAACTAGACCTAAGAAAGTTTTTAGTCTAGTTACAATGCTTATTTTTATCAGAAAAAGATGTATTTCCAGACAGGTATTTTTTGCTTGCTAATGATGAACATGTAGAATTCATATTGAGTGTTGTAGGTAACACATAAATCCTAAAAAACATACCATGGCATTGAACTGTAAATTATTAATATACAAATGCTTGGGGGGCTGATGCAGGTCTGTCAGTAGTTGGGGAGAATTCTGCTCCAGTCCTGTGCTCAAATTTTGGCCAGCTGTAACCAAACAGAAAGCAGCACAGGAGCTGAAGTGGCATCTCTGGAGCCTGCTGCACTGAGATAAGGCTGGGACAGCAGGAGCAGTGCAGATCTGTGTGACCAGGGGGTTGTACAGCACAGCTCAGTCATGATTAAGTAAATGTGTGAGCACAGGGTGAGGGTTTTTTTCCCCAGAAATTTGGGTTACAAGGAAGTGATGAAATTTAGCATCCTCAAATGGTCTGTCTTAAGAGAGCTCGTTACCATTTCATTTTGCTGAACAAGTAGAGTTTAGAAAGTACAGCTGTTTAAGAAGCCTTCTTCTCTGTAGGACTCTGTTGTAATTTATATTACTGAGACACTTTGAATTGTGAATGGTTAAAAAAACCAGGCTTTTTGTCCATAGGTTCAGATCCGGCCTTGGAACCTTAGTGATAGTGATTTTGTTATGGATGGTTCCCAGCCTCTTGACCCAAGAAAAACCATTTTTGTTGGTGGTGTTCCTCGGCCTTTACGAGCAGGTACACACTGCAGCACTGGGCATGTTGGATGTGCAGCCTGGTTTGGGGAGCACTGGGGGAAGCCAGCCTGGAATTCTGAGCGTGGTGACACAGTGGGGGACACAAACCATCCTGAGGTGGTGCAGTGAGTGAAAAGAGGCAGCCTAGAGCCCTGCTTGGTTTTGCTTTGTGGTGACACAGTGGGGGACACAAACCATCCTGAGGCGGTGCTTTGAGAGAACGGAGGCAGCCTAAAGCCCTGCTTGGTTTTGCTTTGTGACACATTGGGGGACACAAACCATCCTGAGGTGGTGCTTTGAGAGAAACGAGGCAGCCTAGAGCCCTGCTTGGTTTTGCTTTGTGGTGACACAGTGGGGGACACAAACCATCCTGAGGTGGTGCAGTGAGAGAAACGAGGCAGCCTAGAGCCCTGCTTGGTTTTGCTTTGTAACACATTGGGGGACACAAACCATCCTGAGGCGGTGCAGTGAGTGAAAGGAGGCAGCCTAGAGCCCTGCTTGGTTTTGCTTTGTGGTGACACAGTGGGGGACACAAACCATCCCGAGGTGGTGCAGTGAGTGAAAGGAGGCAGCCTAGAGCCCTGCTTGGTTTTGCTTTGTAACACATTGGGGGACACAAACCATCCTGAGGTGGTGCAGTGAGAGAAACGAGGCAGCCTAGAGCCCTGCTTGGTTTTGCTTTGTGGTGACACATTGGGGGACACAAACCATCCTGAGGTGGTGCAGTGAGTGAACGGAGGCAGCCTAGAGCCCTGCTTGGTTTTGCTTTGTGCTGCAGTGGAGCTGGCGATGATCATGGACCGGCTCTACGGCGGGGTTTGCTACGCCGGCATCGACACGGACCCCGAGCTGAAGTACCCCAAGGGCGCCGGGCGGGTGGCGTTCTCCAACCAACAGAGCTACATTGCTGCTATCAGCGCCCGCTTCGTCCAGCTGCAGCACGGAGAGATTGATAAACGGGTAAGGCCTGCTCCCCCTGCTCCCCTGCAAGCTCCCTCCCTGCCTCAGAGGCGTGCTGGCAGTGTTACACCAGGTTAATCCTGGTTTTGGTGCCTCTCGGATGCAGCACGGGGTGGAAGCGGAGTGGTGGGGAGCTGGTGGTGCTGGCACGTGGGAGGTGACTGTGAAAAAGGCTTTTCTTGAGTTGCTGAGTGTAGTGGGAAGTGTGGCAGCTGTCTTGGCCTTTTCCAAGAATACTGAGCTCCTCAGATGCTCCCTCTGCAAGGGTTTGGGGTGTTTGTGAGATGCAGGGAGGGAGGTGTCTGCCACAGCTCTTCCTCCTTCGGGAGAAGAAGCAGAACCACCCCAATGCGTGCTAGCTGTCCAAGAGCATCCTTGTAAGCTTGTTACTGTGCCCTGCAGCCTGGCAGTCACCCTCCACAGCCTGTGCAAAGGCTGTGCTTGCTTCTTTCTTTCCTTTATTATTGTATTCCTTATTATTTTAAATTAGAGCAATTTGCCAAATGGATCAGCACTTTGCTTTCTGCCCTCTTCATCTCTCTAAAATGCAACTGCCAGTTACAGTGATACTCAGAGCACAGTTTTGGGAAACTCAGATGCTCACATCTCCTCTTGTAATTCATCCTTTGTTTCTGGATTTTTCCTACATGACTGTCACTGCTGATCTTAATTTTAAAGTTAATACAGTGGAAAACCTCCAAACTTGGCTGATTAGCCCATTATCTTTTCACTTCTGCTTTGGTTATAAAGCAGAAGAATTGTAACAACAATTTGACTGTGGGCCTGTGAATTGGAATGTCTTTGTTCTAATCTTGGCTCTGAAATAAGTTCTGTACAGCTTTGAACAAATAATTTGGGCTGCCCTTGTGCAACTTGTGCTTGCATAAGCAGACACTTGGGTGAATAGGTCCATTGAAGCTGGTGGGACTACAAATTTAAGTAAGTACTTGTAAACTCTGAAAAAAAATTTTGCAATCTATTTCCCTTCCTTCTCTCCCCCCACTCCCTATTTCCTCATTTTTTGTGCAGTTTTTGTGTGGGGAGATAATGCTCAGAGAGGATTCATTATAAGAGAAATTGGGTGCATGAGGGAGGTAAAAGTACAGCCCCACTAGTTTTTATTAAACTATTCTATTTATTTTTAGTTTTCCAATACCGCTTTTCTGCAAAAAGAGAAATAAAATTAGTAAAAAAAAAAACAGTAACAAGAAGGGATTTCCTGTAAAATTGGGCAAGGAGTGCTGCTAAAGGGTGTGCCCTGAGATAATGCACAGGAAGGGTTCAGTGGCTGGGGCTCCCACCCTGAGAGGGCCTGATGGAGCTGCTGTAACTGAGGCTTTCCCTGGAGCTGGGAAATCCTCTGTGCCCAGCTCAGGGAGAGTTCCAGCCCTGTCACACTCAGAATTAATGTGACAAGGACACCTGAGCTGCAGTTTGGCCTCTGAAGGTGGCTGAGCAGAGGGAACAGGGCAGAATCACCACATGAAGGAGGCCTGTGTGGCATCTTTGTCCTTTTAGCATTTTTGAGGAAAAAATCCCAATCCTCCTACTGCAGAACAGATTAGGGGATGGGGAATGTGGTGTTAGGAATATTTGCCTGCTTCTGCTCTTGTACAAATTGACTGAGTTGGCAGGGCAGGGTTTTGGAAAATGCAACTCGAGCGCTGAAAGAGGAGAAAAACAGGTCATTAAAAAGGCTGCTGTGCTCTGTCTGAGCAGTTTATGTGTCCTGTAAGCAAAAATGACATCAAACTACTGCAGTGCCATCTGGACTGTGATAAAATTGGGTGGGTTTAAAAACCCAGAAAGTTGTGAATGTCCTTATTTGCCTGAGGTGTGTCCGAGGCCTGTGAGGTGCAGAGGGGAGCAGCCCCAGGCCAGATGCAGAGATAACAGCAGAGATACCGGTCACAGCCTGGGTGTTTGAAAATGTTGGTGAAAACATCACATTCAGTGAGCTTCAGAGAAGGTTCACAAACCCTTCTGGAGCAGGAACTTGTACCTATATTTATTTCTGCTGTTCTGAATTCCTGCCCGTCACCTGGCCCTTAATGCCAGCAGCGTAGGAGGGCATCAGGCCCAGGGTAAGCCTCTCATTTGATCCCAACAAGATCAGGTGGATTTCCTTTTGCTGAGAGGACTAAGCCATGGAAAAAATACAGAAATGAAGTGTTTATTTAGAGGATAAATGAATTGTCTTAATGCTGGAAATTCAGACACATGTGCATATTTAATCAGCAGTTACAGTGTTGTATAAACAGTTTCTATTCCTGCCTAAGAGGGACAGAGCTTAATTGGATATCAAAAATAACTCCCATAATTATCCAAGGTTTTGGTGTCAGTAAATAGGTTGTTTCTGTAAATCAGTGACAGCAGGTGTCAGACTGATGGTCAGCACTGATTTCTGGGGTTTTTCTGAAGGATCAGAGAGGGGGTAGAAGTGTTGAAGTGCCTGGAATATGGGGTGTTCAACAGCCACGTTCAGGTGTCATGAGGGGGAAATCTCAATTTTAACGTTCCCTACTGCATAACTGCTGTGTACCCTGCTAAAACACAAGTGTGGGATTAAGAATTTGCACTGAAGAATGACCAACTGTCTCGTTTTGTGGCTGCAGGTGGAAGTTAAGCCATATGTGTTGGACGATCAGCTGTGTGACGAGTGTCAGGGCGCCCGCTGCGGCGGGAAGTTCGCCCCGTTCTTCTGTGCTAACGTGACGTGTCTGCAGTATTACTGTGAATATTGCTGGGCTGCTATCCATTCCCGGGCCGGCAGGGAGTTCCACAAGCCCCTGGTCAAGGAGGGAGGGGACCGCCCGAGACATATTTCATTCCGCTGGAACTAAAGGATCGCTCATTTGCAGGCCTCCAATTAAGTGCACTCTTCTGTTCCTCCCCACCCCGCCCCTCACTCACAGCATGTCCTTTTGTAGTAGTCTGTAATTTAACAATAGTCTAATGAAAGAATGACCTATAATGGGTATTTTATAGAATCTTGTCATTGAAAACTGTATTGGGAACTCCTTTTCGTATCGATAACATGTTGCAAGTGAGTTGCATTCTCTTGTCTTTACTACCGAGAGAACACTTAATTTCCTGCAACGTTTTCTTAGAGGAGAGAAAAAATATTAAGAGAAGAGAATTGAAACAATAGAGTATTTTGGTTTTTTAATTAAATTATTGTTAATAAAGAACATAATAATACTTTTATTAAATAACCGTGTAACAATAACACTATCAGTCTGTTCTGACACTTTTCCCCCAGGGAAGCCTGTTTTTGCCTCTCTTTTTTAATTTTTTTTTGTTGTTTTTGGATTTTTCCAGCAACAGATGAAGTTAGCATTTACCTACCAACAGGAAAGAGCATGTTTAAAGCAACAGAAATGCATGAGCAAAGTTGAAGCAGCACTATAATAATGATCTTTTTTGTTTGTTTTTTTTCTTTTAAACTCTTTTAAGGGTTTTGAGGCTGAAATTTTAGCTCGGTGTGTATCTGACCGTGCCTCTGGCTACCACCCACATCCAAATTACTAACGAGATAGGCAGAGCTTACTATATTTTCATCAAAGTGATTACATTTTAAGAATTCCTGAATGTAAAAGTTGAGTAAAGTTACTACTGAGGGGGGAGTGCACTTTTTTTTCTTTAAGAGAACTCAATTGTCTGGTTACAGCCCTAGATATCCTACCAAAGCTAGAGTAATGACAACTAGTGAACTGGCATTTCCTCTCCTGAAGGATAAATATATAGATTTTATTTTTGATGGCTATATATAACTCTATATCCTAATATACTAACATTCATCAGGGGCCAGCCTTTGCTCTCCATTTTGACGTGAAAAAGTAGAAAACCTAAAGATACCTCAAGGATATCACTGATTTTTACTGGAGTTTTGCTATTCCATTGTGGCACACAAACTCAAATTGGCTGCTTATTGGTTTCCCATCTTGGCTGTAAAGTCAGTTTTCTGTCCCCTCAAATTTAGCTGTAACAGAAGGCATGAACCCAAGGAGTTCCCAAATCCTGCTCTGCACCGCCGGCCCAGTTTTGTGCACGGAATGGTGCAGGTGTGCAGATGCCTTTCTTACTCTTCCTGTAGAAAGAATCCCAGCTCAGATCCCAGCTCTTCAGAACTGATTGTGGGGAGATAAAGACACGCAGGTGGAAGTGCCAACATCGCTAATTAACGCCGGCTTTATTGGGACTCAGTCCTGCCTTGAGAAGCATCAGCCCAGGACACGCGAAGCGAACGCTGACGAGTGGGTGCAGAGGGTTTAGTTTGAAACAGATGAATGAAGGAGTAGTTCTGAAAATTTATTTTTAATACTTTTGAACTAAATGCCCTGGCCAACTTCTCCACCAAGGATGTAGCAGTGTGCAAACAAAGTGATTCTGTGGCAATCTCTGCCCGGCCCCAGGGGCCTGGGACCACCCGAGAGTCTCCCAAACCAAAGATTTGCCCTGGCACTGCTTGGAAAACATCTGCTCCCTTCAAAGCCCCCCTCATCCCTTTCCCCCAGCCCCCATTATCTTTATGAGAAGCAGTTTTTCTGTTCAATACAGGCTTTAATGAACTGATACCTTACCAAGTTCCAAAGGTCAAAATGGAGACATTTGCTGTCTATTAGTCAAGTATAGCAAGGGAGCTGCTTTTACTGAAATCCCTGAAAATATTGACAACAGTAATGCAAATGCAGAGTGCTCTTGTGTAGATTGTCAGGGACTTTTTTTTCTCTGAAGTACATAATTCTAGTTGGAATGTTCCTTTCATTTTTTTAATGCTTGTAGGTGGCTTGGGGTGTGCTATTGTGCCGATCCTACCCAGCAAACAGGTGAGGTGGGTTTCCATTACAAGAAAATAACACTGTTTGAGAACTAGCTTTGAATAATAATTTTTTCCCTTTGTACATGACCTGCTGAATTTCGGTACAGTGTTTTTGTAGCTAACTTATTTTGTCATGCACATAATGTATATTTGTTATGCACTACTTTTGTATATCTTGTTTTTCCAACAGTGAGCATTTTTAGGCACACTTTTCACTGACGGGATATCTCTTTATGCAATACCTCAATTTTTCATATTGCAAAGAGTAGCTTTTTGTACTTTTATTACTGAGAGATCTTCATATACTTCATTTTTTAATATAAATAATTTTAATAAATTTTATTTTCTTATATTCTGCTTTTTATACATTTCAGTGCTCTGCATACATTTTGAATTATGGATGTTGTGCACTGGCAATGCTATTTTAGAATCTGCAGAGAAAAGAAAGCATGTTGCTTAAACATCTTAGCCCAGCACCAGGTATTTGGTGTACATATAATTTAAGAAATAGTATATGTAAAGTTGAGAATTAAAGAAGAAAAAGCATGAAAGTGACAAATGACACTTGTCTTTAGACCCATGAAATTTAAATGCATAAATATAGTGTAGAAATTTAAAAGTCAAGAACCATCAAAATTGTCTACCGCTTCTTACTGAGTTTTTAAAAATTATACACAAATGCAGACGTTTTTGGTGAATGTTTAGCCATTTTTATTATTAATAAAGAATCGATGTTAGGTGTTTGATGCAGAACCGTGTCTGCTCTTTTAAATTATATTTAAAGAATAAAAGAGAGCCTGCTAGGTGGCAGGCATGTAATGTTAGTATGCATGACTAATGTAAGAAATCGTTATTCTACTAATATTCACTTGTGATTGTGTGACAAGCGTGTTTACAGATCCTTTGGTTACACTTCGATTTACAGGGCATAAACAATTCTCTCCATTACTCTGTGCTTCAGCAGCGCTGGCCCAGCTCCTGATGGCGCGGGGCTCTCTGGGGTTACCGTGTAGCCCCAGGCTCATTAACGTGTAATTAGCTGCCGGTGGGGGGGTGTCATTAATGAGCAGCGGCGTTCCCCGGGGGAGTGACAGAGTAATTCCATGGTTATTTTTGCAATGTAAAATAAAGTGTTTTCTGATTATTTTATATGTAAAGGAACCCCACTGCCCCGTGCTTTTTTGGTATAGTCTCTACTTCTCCATACACAGACCTCTGCAGAATGCAAATTTCAACCTTGCAGTGACTGAATTTAGCGTTTTATAAGGATGCTGTTGGAAAGACTTGATAATTCACCCCTTGTGTTTTTTGAAGAGTTCAAACCTTCTGTTCAAAGGTGATTTAAAACTTGAATGTGATGGATTGTGGCAAGTTAACTTCAAGTTATGTGCAATACCTATTTCAGACTTCTGGAAGATCTTTGCAGTGTAATTCTTTGTTTTTAATTGCAGACATTTAAAAATGTCATTTTCTACTGTTCTAGTAAATCCTCTTTCTTGCTGGTGTTTCTAAAGAAAAGAATCAGAAATCAATCTTTCTACTAATGTAAATTTGAGATTATTTTTAAAAAAAAATGGAATAAAACGTTTTGGTCATTTGCTTTATTTTATTATCTTATTTTAAAGCTACTGTGATAGCATTGTAAGAATTGGGACAATATTGTATTCAACTGTTTTATTTTTTATATTTTTAAATTTTAAAGTATAATTAGTTTTTATAATTTTCATCAGATTTTTTTGTTATATTTTTTGGAAGTGAAACTTTTAGCAAGTGGGTGTCTAGTTTTTACTAATCCCTAATATGTTTTTCCCCCGATGTATTGCTCATATTATCAGAAGGAAAAGTTATTTAAGTATGTCACTTAATTGTACTACTTGGCTGAATTTCCATATAGTTTTTACTGTGTATGGGGAGGTTGTAGTATTTATTATAGCATTTTAAATAAGGGTAATTCATTTTTTATTAAAGTCATTTTCACGTTTAAGTTCATATTTTTGTATGTTCTACTCTAAGTTATATAACACAAGTTACTTTTTTTAAAGAGTTCATTTGTTGAAGTGCTAGTGAAAATTAATGTTATTAAATAGTTTGCAAATGACTATTTATACCAGTATGCATATAATTTTTAAATATTTGTAATGTGAGATGTTGAATGAATAAAACTTTTAACTCAATGTTTCTCCTTAACCTTTTTCTTTTGAGCTTCCTGTAGGAACTCGTTCCTTTGTGGCCGAAGCTCGTGGGGCTTGGGGAGGGGATTTTGATGGGCTGTGTGGGGTGAAAAGGGCTTTAGGTCCCGGTCTGAAATGCAGCAAAGGTTCCTTGGGGAGGTGAAGATGCAGCAGGTGAGGAGAGAAGCACCGAGGCACAGGTAACCCCACCATGCTTTGGGCTGGAAGGGACCTTAAAGATCCCTGCATCCCTTAAAGGTCCCATGGCAGGGACAGCTCCCACTGTCCCAGTGCTCCCAGCCCTGCCCAGCCTGGCCTTGGCACTGCCAGGGACTCAGGGCAGCCACTGCTGCTCTGGGCACCTGTGCCAGGGCCTGCCCACCCTGACAGGAAGGATTCCTTCCCAATATCCCACATAACCCTGCTCTGTCAGTGTGTCCTGTCCCTCCATCCCTTGTAAAGGATCTCTCTCCGTCTTCCCTTCAGCTGCTGGAAGGCCACAGTTGGGTCACCCAAATCCTTCTCTTTCCCAGGCTGAACAATCCCAGCTCCTTCAGCCAGAGAGAGACCAGCGACCACCAGAGAGAGAACCAGAGTGGGGCCAGGGCAGAGCCCAGCAAGGCAGGGACAGACAGGGAATCCTCTTTTCTTGTCTCACACTTGTGATCTGACAGTAACACAGGGAAGGCATCTGACATTTTAGAGAACTTGCTTGTTTCAGCCTTTAATTTAAAATATTTAAACTTGAAATCTCTGGAAATTCTCGTGAGGAGTTTCTAACTTACAGATCTGCTCTTCAAGGACTGTTCAACAGGTGCTTAAGGAATGCCAGAGTTGTGCTGCTAATCTGGAGAGCCATCACTGAAGGAATTGTGGTGCAAATGCTCAGTGGATGGTGAGTCTCCTTCCTTTGTGTGGGTGCTCTGGGAATCGCAGGTCCTGCAGCTCTGATGGGATCAGTTCTGCCAGTGCTGATCCCTTCACTTTCTCTTGCCTTCACTTGGTGCACGTGGAGCAGCTCCTGCCTTTGGAAATTGGTTTTTTACAGAATTGCAAAGCTTTGCAGGTGGTTCCACACAGATATTCCCAATTCCTTGCCACGAGTGAACAGGAAGCTGGGATCAGGAGTGGCTGGAGGTGCACTGCCTGCCCAGTGAGTCAGGAATGCCTCGGGGCTGGTGCCAGCCAGGCAGCACCAGACACCCTTGACCAGCTCCAGCTGTGACTTGGCTGGGAAACTTTATCCCTCTGTTCCCTGCACTGGGGTTGTTGGGAAATAGCCACAGTTCTTGACATTGTTTTCAATTGCAAATGGTCTTTTAGACAACATGGGCTCATTTAAGTGTTCATGTTTTTTCACAAGTGTGACAGACTTGAAATCTGGTCCTGGAATGTGGAAGTTTGAGGCTTTGGATGCTGTGGTGGTGGAACCAGCAATGCCCTTCACAAACGGGGCACTCCCTGCCTGACCCCAAAGTCCTGCAAACTCAGAGTTTCTCAGGATCCAACATTTCATTTACAGTTGGGGATTACAGTGTATATTCATTCTAGAATTCTCCTATTCTGAAGATTGCAGAATCCTTGGTGAATATTTTTTTATTACTAGGCAGAGTCTAAAACCTTGAAATCAATAAGGGGAAAGGTCTGGATCATTCAGAACTCCAAATAATTTGTTGGGAGTGATGGGCTGATTCTGAATTGCTGGTAAGTTTCTTGGGCAATGATACAACAAACCCATTTTGGCTTTCTTTTTGCACTGAAGCTGTAAGTAAATGCTACAAGCAGACTCCAGATGATGGAATAAGCCCTGCTGGGTGGAATTCCAGAATTCCCAGTGTGTGATTCCCAGCTTTTTCCTTCCAGCACAGCTGCCCCCATCACAGTCCCCAGGAGCCCCCTCAGGTGCCACTGGCACTGAAGGAGCTGCCGCATTCCAGGCTGGTGCAGGAGTGGATGGACCCAATGTCCCCCAGGTTTGGAGGCTGAGCTGATCTCCAGGAGGGCTCTGGGCTCTCAGGTTGTTGTGGGGGGACACCTCCTGCCAGTCCTGACCCTCCAGCTGCCGCTCCCAAAGCGCTCAGTGCAGCTCCAGGGAATCTGGGACGAGGCATAGCCTCGGAAAGGGGAGATGAGGAGAAAAGCTGCCATTCCTTCCTCTGTGTGAAAAAAGCTGATTCAGTTTGTCAGAGTGAAAAACAGCCTGTGGGATAAGAATATCCTCACAGCTGTCGGTGCACTCAGAGGAACTGAAGGGAGTGAATCAGTGCTCTGAATACACCACTGAAAGTCTTCCTGCACCCCCATGCTCTGATTGATGCCATCAGATATCACCTGTTTTCATGGCACAGGAACTATAATTTCCTGACTTCTTGTAGGGCTTGTCAGAGAGACAATTTGATACTAAATGCTGGTTTGTTTGAATGCAATCCCTCCCTAAGGGAAGCTGCCCCTGTCACTTTGTTTATGGAGCGTGGGAGACCGTGTTCTGTTAAGGTTCCTCCATGAAATTTGCTGGTCCAAAGTTCTCAGTCCTCCTGGTATACATAAAATATAGAGATGTATTAAGTCAGTGCTTGATTGTGTTTTTCCTCCTGAAATTTAATTTGGTGAGTCATAAAAACTGAGATTATATCCTCTGAGCACAGCACAGGTCAAGGATGACTGTGAGGACACATTTTTGGGTTTGTATTAATCTTAATGTTTAAAATGGATGTAGTTTTATTGCTGTCAGTCGTGGGGTATTTTTTATCCCAAAACTTTGAGTTGCTTTGCTTTTCATGGGAGTGAAGAACATTGCTTTTAAATGGCAGATATGGGGTAGATGCAGTGGACACACACTGTGTGCCTCGATAACTCAGACCAGATCTGAAATCCATGGAAGGAAAGCAATGCATTAAAAAAAAAAATCTCTGCCCAAGGCTTGAAAAGAATGTTTGCTTGGTGTAAATCACCATCTGACATCGCTGCTGACTCACAGCCCAGGATCAGTTTGCTCAGGGATTGTTCAGGCCTTGCTGTGCATTAAGTTGTCACTTTGGCCAAGTGTCACTTTGCAAGGCAATGCTTGTGGCTTGAAGCTGCTGCCCAGTGCTGGGCTGGGTTGGGAGCACGTTCATGCCAAGTGTTTCTGAGTTTAAATGGGATTCCTGATGTTTCTGAGGCATTCTCCTGGAAGCAGCAGCAGCAGCAGCCCCCAGCTCTGCTGCAGTGGGCCAGATGTGCATGGACAGATGTTGCTCTGTACACACTGGCAAAATCAGCCCAGCTCTTCACTCAGTGCAAAGGGAATTCGCTCAGGCCTTGCTTTGGCAGGGGGTGTCTGTGGAGGAACAGAGGGCAGAACAAAGCAGCGACTGCTTCCATTTTGTCTGCAGAGGAGCAATCCATGGAGACAGAGCCCTGCTCTGCTCCTCTCCTGGCAGCATCCTGATGTCTCTGGGGGAGGGAGGGAGGGAGGAGGGAAGGCTCAGTGCCATTATAGGGTGGCCTTGCTGCTGAGAATCCCAGAACCTTTTGGGTTGGAAAAGACCTCAGAGTCCATGGAGTCCCAGCTGTGCCCCATCCCCACCTTGTCCCCAGCCCAGAGCACTGAGTGCCACCTCCAGGGATGGGCACTCCTGCAGCCAGGTGTGTTGGTGGTCACACTTTGGCCTGGGTCCTGTTGGATCTCAGAGGAGAAGTAGGAAATTGTGAGCTTTCTGTGCCTGGTCTTGGGTTATCTATATTACAGCTGAATCTGGGGATGATTTAGTGATTTTTGCATTTTACATCCTGCATGAGCCAGGATTTTTTCAGCATCTGGAGGGTTATGGCAGATAGGGCTGAACTTCCTCAGCTGTGTGTTCTCTCAGGATCTAACTGCACATTTCTCTGAATAGGAGACTTTTAATCTTTAATATCATAGTCTCTGCAGCCTAAAACTTGGAAAAGTTTCCGTGTCTCTGATTTGGAAACAAATACCGAGAACTTGCACATTTAGTTCATTTTTCATTTGGAAAATGAAATCAGAGCAAGTGAAGTCCTCATCTGCCTTCTGCTTCATCCACTTGGCTACCAGCCTTTCCTGCAAATCAGGCTGTGCATTCTGGTGTAATCTCAGGGCTCATTTTGTCTCCCTGTTTTCCCCATAGTTTTATTTCCAATTGGCAATCTGTTGAAATGCTGTAACACAAAGTTCTGCTAAGCCAGGGGTTTTGATCTCCTTGACGTGGGTTTTGTTGTAAAGCCCATGGATCTTCTCAGTGATTTGGAAATCTCTCCAGGGGAGGCTCAGGCTTTTATGTAACACAGTTTATACTCTGCTAAATATTTTTATGCACAGCATGAAAAGATGGGAGAACTGGGTTCTCCTTATGAGTGGTGTGGAAGAAGGGATCCCCATGTGTGTGGTTTGTAAAACAGTGGGAGCTGGGCAGGTTCACTGCTGTGAAATGCAGGTGCTGTTCCATTTTCTCTCTCTGCTGCCCCATTACTGCTCACACAATTAACTGAGAGCCAGGCTAAATGATGAAAGAAGTAAGAAGAAGCTGAAAGCAAATTCATTGCTTTGACTTAGCAGAAGTCGTGACTTTTGTTTTTATAATGATTCCTGGTTACACTAATAAATGGTCCCCGGTGCCTTTTGTGCAGTAACCACATACTAATGAAATCCCTCACTCCAGTGACTTATTAAATATTCTGTGAAAATGAAGGTGATAGAATAATTGTTTGTGCTACTGCTGAGGGTATAATTAACAAGGTTTGAGTGTAGCTGTCAGAATGAGCACACTTTTCCCTGTTCAGTGTCAGAGTCCTACTTCAGATGTATTCACCCTTTGCAGTTCATTAAGGTAATGTTACACTTAATGAGCATTGGCCTTGCCTGAGTTATGCTGAATTTTAGGATAAGTTTAGGTGAGATGTATGGAAGGAATTGTTCCCTGTGGGTGGGCAGGCCCTGGCACAGGTGCCCAGAGCAGCAGTGGCTGCCCCTGGATCCCTGGCAGTGCCCAAGGCCAGGCTGGACAGGGCTGGGAGCAGCCTGGGACAGAGGAAAGCGTCCCTGCCATGGCAGAGCCAGACTGAGATGATATTTAAAGGTCCCACCTGTGATTCTATGAATTCCATGGAATCATGTGAGTACTTTCCACTGCAAAGGATGCTCAGAGAAACCCAAATCTCCCCCAGCAGCAGAAGGGTGGGTTTTTTCAGAGAATCTCTGACCATGCATGCAGCAATGTCCCAATGGCTCCTTCCTTCCTTCTCCTTGGCATCAGCTGTAGGCACCAAAAGCTGCCTCATTTTAAAGGACTGTCAGGGCTCACGGATGGTGACACATCCTTGGCCAAAGCAAAACTGAAACAATGGAATTCAGGAACCAAGTTGTGAGATGGAGGAGCTGCCATGGGAGCACACAGCACACACACAATGAGGTGCAGGCTGAAAGCTGGAATCTGGGCTATTTTTAACCAGACAGTTGCAGCTGTGGTGAAAAGCTGAGATGTTTGCTCAGGGTGATTAATACAGAGATAGTGGCCAGCTGGTAGTCAGTTCACACATGTGGAAAGGTGGATGAAGAGCAGCGTGCAGCTAAAATAGCTGAGCTTGACAGATCTGCAGAGAGATTTTAGGTGGCACTGATTTTTCTGGGTAGCAGCAGATCCTAAAAAGGTTCTGAGCTGAATTTGCATTTGAGATCAAAGTGCTGGCAACGTGCTGTTGGGAAAAGTGGACAAAATGTGCCCCACGAGGTCTGTGTGTTTGCATTAGCAGGGTGGAAGCATTTCTGTGAGTACAGGTGCTGAGAAACCACTGCCTTGGCAGCCGTGGTGCCCTGAGGAGGCCGGAGGAAGGAAGCAGCTGCCAGCTGGCACCGGCAGCTCCTGCCCTGGCAGATACAGCAGCGAGTGTTCCTGCACAATGCCGAGACAGTCATGGAATGAACACGGGGCTCTTTGGGCTTGTGTGCCAGCATTCACTGGGGGGTTGTGGTGTGGGCAGCACTGCAGCTAAAGAAGGGATTTCTTTACCAGGCCTTTGGGATGGATGCACCTGGGGAAGTCTGTACGCCAGGACCAGTTTTTAATGAAGCTTTTGCGTTTAATATCCCAAATTGAACTCACTGGCTGCTGCCTCACTGGTACAGTTGGTAAGTGCAGGTTTTGACAGAGCAGGGAGTTTGGGTTTGTGGAGGAGTGGAATTGAGAACTGTAGAATCACAGAGTATCCTGAGTGGAAGGGGCCCACAGGGATCATTGATCCAGCTCCTGTCCCTGCACAGGCCCAGAATTCCACCCCGTGCATCCCTGGAGCGCTGCCCAAGCCCTCCTGGAGCTCGGGCAGCCTCAGGCCGTGCCCATTCCCTGGGGAGCCTGGGCAGTGCCAGCACCCTCTGGGGGAAGAACCTTTCCCAAATACAGGAGATCACAGTTGATATTTGAGGACACAGTTGATCTCAAGGCTCCTGACCCGGTGGTTGTGTCACACCTACAACCTCCTTTTCAGTCCACACCCTTCCTTTGGACCCTGCAGGAGACGCCTAACTAACTACTCTGTCAGGCCGTGCCTCTGCGAGTTGTTTTCTCTCGTTTGCAGCTGCATACGCGGCATGCCTTTAGCGGGCAGTGTGTACAAGGGCCGGCGATCCAGGGATGCTGGGCAGGCCGCGCTCGCTGCCGGCCGGAGCGGCGGCCCCGGACAGCGCCGGTTCCGCGGGAGCGGCCGCCACCTGGCGGGGCCCGCCCGCACTGCGCCCGCCGGGCCCGGCCGGGAACCGCTGGGAGCTCCGGGACCACGGAGTCCAGCCGTGCCACATCCCCACCGTGTCCCCAGCCCAGAGCACCCAGTGCCACCTCCAGGGATGGGCTCCAGTGCCTGAGCACCCTTTCCATGGGGAAGTTCCTGCTGTGCCCACCCTGAGCCTGCCCTGGCCCAGCCTGAGGCCGTTCCCTCTCATCCTGGATGCCCACCCAGCTATCCCCTCCTGTCAGGAGTTGTGCAGAGCGAGAAGTTCCACCCTGAGCCTCCTTTTCTCCAGGCTGAGCCCCTTCCCAGCTCCCTCAGCTCCTCCAGACCCTTTCCCAGCTCCATTCCCTTCTCTGAACACACACACAGGAACCCTCAGCCTCTTCAAAGCCTGGGGAATGACCACGGTTTGCTTTGCATCCATTCCAGAGGGTAACACCATTCATGCTGCCAGTGCTGCTGAAACAATTAGGAAAAATAGGTATTTTCATAGAATTTTTTATTTCTAATTTGCAAACTGAACTCTGGGAAGTAATCTGGAGCAGTATTTTAGTGACAAAGAAAACATCAGTGGGACTTGACGTAAATTTTTCCCTGTGAGGTCCTGGCACAGGGTACCCAGAGAAGCTGTGGCTGCCCCATCCATGGAAGTGTTCAAGACAGGCTGGATGGGGCTTGGAGCAACCTGGGACAGTGGAAGGTGTCCCTGCTCATGGCAGGGAATGGAACTTGATGGTGTTTAAGGTTTCTTCCAACACAAACCATTCCATGATTCTATGACTTGAGTTCTTCATGGTTTGAGAATGCCAGTTGTCACCATCCATACCCAACAAACCCATGGCTACAACGGGACCAAGAGCATCTGCGTGGGCTGGACTGACCTGCCAGGCATCCTGTCAGTGTCACACATCTGTTGCTGCCTAAAGGACAAAAAGGTATTTGATGTTTCATTATTGTTCTGCACGTGGCTGGAGCGGGTGCACAGTTTGGAGAGGAAATCCCTGTATCAGTGCAGGTACTGCAGGAGCACCCGCACCAAAGGGATGCCCAGGGTTCCCCCGCTGTAGAGACAAACGACATCAAACAACCTTCAGCACGGAGCCCCCTTACCACTGGTACAAACAGATCAATAACTTGCATATAATATATCAATACATGGCTTCGGGCAGCCGCAATGTGTGCTAAACTCTAGCACTGACCCAGGGACAGGGGGACATGCAGCATCTCAGTCCCCGGCTCCCCTCAGTCCCCAGCTCCTTTCATCAATCCCTCGCTGCCCTCTCAATCCCGGCTGTCTCACAGCCCTGGGCTCCTTTCACTGAGCTATCCCCCGTTCCTCTCACAGGCCTCCAGCCCGGCTCCTCTCAGACCCCGGTTCCCCTCAGCCCCCGCTCGCCTCACCGACCCCTCTGTCCCTCGCTGCCCTCACCACCCCTCAGCCTCGTCTCCCCTCGCCGCCCCCTCAGCTGCGGCTCCTCTCAGCCCCCGATTCCCCTCAGTCTCAGACCCCGGTTCCCCTCAGCTCCCGCTCCCCTCACCGACCCTCGCCTCTCCTCACTAAGCCTCAATCCCCGGTTACCCTCGCAGCCCCCAGCCCCGATACCCTCATGCCCGCGGCCCTGCCTCAGATGGAGCGCGGCCGCCGCGCCCGCCCGCCCGTGCCGCTGGTGTATGCGAGCAGCTTCGGCTCGCACCGCTGCGGCACCGTGATCCGCCTGGGCCGTGGCTGGCGGCAGAGCCGCGGGCACAGCCCCCCGGGCCGGCCTGGGGCCCCGAGGGCCGCCCCGGAGCCGCGGGCCGGGCGCAGTCCCCGGCCGGGCGGCAGCGGGAGGAGAGAGGGGAGCGGCGGCGAGGCGAGAGCCGGCAGCCGCCCTAGCCGCGGTACGTGAGACCCCGGGACAGCCCCCTTGTGTCGGGTTCTCCGAGGGCTGGAGGTGGCTCAAGTGTTGTCTTAATTGTACCAGGAATAGCAGGAACAGCAAAACCAGGAGTGGGGGGGTGATTCTTCCCCTGTTCTGGGCACTGGCACACCTCGATTGCAGTGCCCAGTTCTGGGAAAGAGAGGGAATTAAAAGCTCCCAGAAGCCTGTTGTCTAATGTGTGGGTGCTGTGTAGTTTTGAAACCTGTTTTGTGGTGTTTGAAAGATGCTCACCTGCCCCATGGTTATAATGGAGTAAAGAAGAAGGGAACAAGCTGCAGGATGTAAGGATTGATACCCTGTAAGGTGATCAGAAATAAGGATCTCTGTGGAATCATAGAGTGGTTTGGGTTGGGAGGGACCTTAAAGATCATCCAGCTCCACCCCCTTTCTATGGACACCTTCTGCTTGACCAGGCTGTCCAGAGCTCCATCCAGCCTGTCTTGCACACTTCCACAGCTTCTCCGGACAACCTGTGCCAGTGACCAACACCTTCCTTAGGAACATATTCTAAATACTCAAAAAATGCTTTCTAAACTCTTTCTAGGTGACCCTCAAGAGGCTAAGGTTGACGCCTTTGACTTTCCCATCCCTTCAAGAAACGTTGATAAAGTCATTAAACGAAAGAAGAAAAAGGTATAAAGTGTGGCAGCTCAATTAGCTGCCTTGGCATTTGAGAAAGCTGCTTGTTCTCTGTGTGTGAGAGCATGAGGGAGATTAAAAGATGGAATTGGTAGCCTGTTACTGAAAACCTTACTTACAGAAAAGAAAAAATGGTATTATCTTCCCTCTCTGGAGGCTTTAAAATTCTGGCTCTTATTCAATAAAGCACTTAAGTATGTGCTTACCTTGAAAAATGAGAGTATGGTGTTGACTTAAAAAGCCTGTACTGAAATGCTTTGCTGGATTTGGGCCAGGGTGCAGCACACCTTGGGGTGAAACCCAGCAGGGAAAAGCTCTGCAGCTCCTCTTCCTCTCATGTTTTAAACAAAGAAATCCCATGAGTTACAAATAAGCGAAGGCAGGAACCCGAGCTATTAACGCCATCCTTGGAGCAATGCAGAATTACTTTCTGCTTCACAAATGTGTTTCTGTTCCTGTTCAGTAGTTCGACAAATGCCTGAAATTTTAACAGGAACATTTGTTAAGCAGTAACTCATTATGAGATCCTGTAATGTGTGAAGTACAAGTAATCAGCTGGACTAGAACAGAGCCATGTTGTAGATACTTGATTTAAAAACAGCAAAATGCTACCAACTGCAGAGGAACAGCTAATAACATCCTGGAATATGGCTCTCCTGGTGCATTGAATAGTCTTCAAAAACATGAGGAAAATATAGAATGTTTTAGCAATAAATGTCCTCGAGAAAGGAATTATCTTTAGATTTAAACAAGTTTCTCAGATGAGGTCCAGCAAAAGTCCAAACATCAGCGTGTCAACAGCCATTTCTATTTGTTAGGCCACCTCTGCCTGAATGCTTTTGTCTGCAATTCCAATTTAATCTTTCCAATGCACAAGTTTGAAACGTGTCCACTATAGACAGAGCTTTATGCCTCTAAAATAAAGGTTTTCAACATCTATAAACAAATTAATGTGGATTTGATATGAGATAGGCAAGAGAATTGCTATTCTGGAATCTGAGTTTGGGCCTCAGTTTTGCTGCTGCTTGAGTTGGAAGAAACCTTAAACACCATCTAGTTCCATTCCCTGCTATGTGCAGGGACACCTGTTTCTCACATGGGAAACGTTTTGCTCCTGGAAAACTACGCAATCTTTTATTGCCCCTCATTTTGGATGACTTTGAAGAAAGCTTAATGGCTCTACACACGTTTTCATGAGCTTTGCACATCTAGAAGGGCACTTCTCAAGTCCTGGGTAAACACAAGAGTTCTAGGCAAGAAAGGAGGTGGAGATTTCATGTGAAAAATCATGGAGGAATTTATGGTTTTGACTTATAAATAGAGGTAATTCTTCCATATATCCCACATTCCTTCTTCCCTTCTTTCCCAGTCCTCAACAGAAAAACCCAGCTGCACTTCATAGTCCTTGTGGGGAGTTCAAAGTTCTGCCCTATAGATGTTTTAATGCAAACTTCTTATATGTTTCACATTTTATCTTTCAGTCCAAAATCTGGCACAAGGTCTGGAAAGTGATTTCAAAAATGCTTGAGGAAAATGAAAGGTTCAGAAGTCGACTGTTGACCTGCAGCCAGTTGGATGGAGAAGGTATGAAATTAATTGCTAATGTTTTATTTTACTAGGGAAAACAAATTGTTAATACAAGTGAAGACCCCAACATTTAAGGTCCCTTCAGCTGTTTTTTTGGTAGTAGGTTTTACAACTCACAAATGGAATTCATTCCATGCTTTAGGCACTTCCAGCTTTTTGGAAAAAACCCTTTTTTTTTCATGGAGGTTCTTGTATGTGTTAATTTGGAGGAAGGATGGTGGAAGTGTTTGCTGCAGCCTGACATTAAAGATATGCACATCAAACATCTGCAAGTTTTTCTGAACATGTGAAATACATAATTAAACTTATTCACAGAGGGGTCCAAGGCAGTAGTTGTATGAATAATAATTTATTTTTTCACGTAGGAAAATAGTGGTTGATTTCATACATACAATAAATAAATTAGATGCTCCCCAAAGGTTGCTGTAACACAATTTAACAAAACCATGGAACATGTTCTCACTCTGTGCCCTGAATGCAGCTCTTTCATTACTGGAAAATGACTTGGGAATTAAAACTGGTGTTCTGCATTCAGCCAATTTCAATTAGAGGCATTGTAGCTGCTGCACAGTTTAAGATAATACAGTGTATGCTTACAAATGGAATTGGAATTTCTGGCTTCACAGTTGGATGAATTATTAGGAAAAAGAATATACTAATCCATGAAGAGCTACCAGGCAAGTTTAAAATGCCACTTTCAGGCACAGCGCTTTTTCTTCCCTTGCATTGGTGCTGATGGTAATTTTCCACATGGGGGCATGTTGGGGTGAATCCCAAAATGTAGGACCATTCCAGGCAGTGTCTTATTTGGTAAAATGTTGGATTAAATTTCCACACACATGGCAAGAAAATACACCCTCAAAAATCTTCTTCATGAGAAAAGAGGTCCAATTCTGGTTCAGAACAGAAATCTCTACTCCAGTGGATGTTATTGAATAGGAGGAGAAATTCCACTGGAATATGCTTCAACAACTTCTTCTGCAATTATTGTGCAAATATTCTGCATTGTGTGCAAAACCACTTCTTCTGTTGGCTTTAAACCCAATTCCTGATTAATTCTGGAATTATGACATGATATTAATTATTCATCATGTGCTATTCATATTTATATTCAGGGTTCCATTGGCCTCTGTCATATTTCTGTGCTAAGTTCCAATCTAATAAATCTCTCCTCCCATGGAAGCTGTTCCATGTGCTTTCTCCCAGAGCTGAGATCATTGCAGAAGTGTGTGTGCAAAGCTATTAATTTATATGTTGGACATATATCTATGTGGAAGACTCACACATCCATGGATATATAGGACAGTGAATTTTTTTTTAAAAAAAAACCTTCCTGGATTTGTCTGTTTGATTTCAAGAAAAAGAAGAACAAGTATCAAGAAAAAAGGAGGAGAAATCTTTACTAGGTTATTAGATTTCAAGTTATTGTAAGGAAAAAAAACCCCAAATTCTGCTTGTATATGATTTCCTGGGTGGATTTGCCATCTTACCCTAATGGCTGCTTTTCTGTTTGTGATGGATCACCATGTGCTGTTTAACCTTGGATTTCTGGACAGGGCCTGTCCCCTTTTCAGCCACTCATTTCTTTTAGAGAAAGAGCATTTTCTTTATATATAATTGCAGTGACTTGAAAAACCTCACCAACCAACTAATCCCTCCTCCTCCCCTCTTACTCAATCCTTAATTGTAATTTTACCCCCTTTCTCAGGAGCTTTAACTGAGAATTTCCTATTAAGTCTTATTTCAGTGAAAACCATCAATTCTAATACCTTCTTTCTAATTAGCAGATTTTGCACAACATCAAATCTAGGAGATAAGTCTCCTATTGATCTGAATTTTTCATTAATCAAGAAGCAAATGGAATCATTCTAGAAGTTATTTAGATAGGGATCAACAAGTCGGAATAAACTGGGTTCATTTTTATCTTCTTTTTATTTTCCCTAGATTAATAAATCTAGAAAATTAATGCTGCATTTTATTGCCTCTATAAATAGGGGTTTTTTTGAGAGAACAAAAGTCTACTTGAATTTTAATGCTACCTATTTACTCCTTGGAATGTTGCAATTAAGATTAGATTCCATGTGACTGCAAATGATGATTTTCCTCCACCTGATGTTCTCCTGCAGGCTCTGACAGGACCCAGAGGTCACAGAATGGGGCATACCTGGACAGGGTATGTAGACAGTCTATTAAAGGCCAAAAACCCCCTAAAATATTAAATTAATGATATTAAAAGCCTGCACTGATCTTGTTTAATGTTACTATAATAAGTGGCAGTTATTTTTTAAAGTATTACTGACATTGAGCTCAAATATTTTCAAGGTTTCAGATTTGGGGCCACAGCAGCTCCATCCTCACAGGGAGGGCTCTGTGCTTTGCCAGGGCAAAGGGAGGTTTTTGCCTTTTTCTTCTTGAGCTAAATCCTTCCCTGGTGGTCTAAAGTACAATCTGAAGAATCTGAACAGTCTTGATTTGCCCCACTTGATATAGAGACCTTTTTTTTTAATATTAATGGGAATGTACCAACTCACTTTTATCACTTTTTTCCTCTAGGATGAGTCCGTCTTTGGCTGGGTGTAGCAAGGAAATAAAGGAAGATTCAGCCCCAAAGGAAATATAAGCAAAGTGAAAGCTTTTATTTTGATCTAGTTCTTCCTGGAGTCAGTGCAAGACTGCAAAGTGACTTCAGGGAGCACAGGTTCTCTGTTGTTTGCTTGGTGTTTGTGCTTCTGCTGTTTAGGAGGTTTGTTTTTACAGTGGCTTAAACAGCTCTGTTGCAAGATATTTATCTCAAGCCATTAAGTCTAGTGTTTCACTGAGCTATTAGTTTTAGAAAGCTTTTTAATGAGCATAATATTGTGACAGTTTTCTTGCAAAAGAATAGATACACATTTACTGTTGTCTCCATATTTATATCTTTTATTTTTGTAGCTTGTCAGAAGAATAAACACAAATTCAGTAAGGCAAAACTCCACACAAGACATAAACCCCACTTTCCTTTTTTCCTGGTTTGCATAAATTTGCCTTTATGATATTAAAATATTACATAATAACCCTCTCTGTTCTTTCATCCATTTATCCATGAATCTCAGCAAGTATTTGGAATATGAAACCAGGTGAATGTTTTCTCTCTCTGTTCATCCTGAGGCACATAATGGTACCATCACAATCGGGAGGTGTTGTTTATCTACCTGACTTCAATAACACAATATAATTTTCTTCTGTTCTGCAGCTTAATACTTGAACCCTTGATTGACTGTTAAAGCTTTTTAAGCCAGCAAATTGTGTAAATGGAACATGAAAACTGCATAAAAATAGTTATGTATATGGGGTTCATCTGAGGAGTCAAACATTCACCTGTCACAATGAGACCTCCTTGCTTTCAATAAAAGGATTGTTTTCTCCTGCCATAATGTCTTGGTGTTTGCAGATAAAATGACTGCAGTGTCAGAGTGCTGAGCTTTAATAACATGCTGGTGATGGTGTCATTAGGCAGCAAAGCACTTGGAAAGGTTTCATCTCTGTTTTCTTCATGGTAAAACTGCAAGTGTGGAACTGGAATGCACCTTTGCAGGTTCAAGGTTTTCTTCTGGTTTGTGGTTGGGTAATATTTGGATTTTACTTAAAATAGTTGACATTTCAGCTTGGAAAAGGAAATGAGAAGGCAAAGTATTCAATCAAGATGTGATCATTTTTCTGGCAGAACAAAAATGTCATAGTTCTTTGCTATTTTCAAAACACATGTTTAGAGTCACATGTGGGATTTTGGGGGGGGTTGAGGTTTTTTTTTACTAAATGAGATGATCTCCCCGTCCCCTCAGTTCTATCAATGAAATGTTTACATTGGGAATATTTAGTTTATAATCCTGGTTTGTAAATTGTAGAGTTGTTTCTCTAACTTTTCTTTTCTTGTGAATTGCAGCTGCAGTTGGTGCTTTACTGGCACAGACTTCAGGGGCCCTGGAAACACTTTTCTTCCAGATGCATAATTGCTACTTTAACAGGATAGATGAGGTGCATTAACCTAAATCTCTGCCTGAAGTTTAGCCAACACATTAAGATTCTTTGCATAAATACAGACCTCTGTCTTTGGGGCTGTTTTAAAAGAAATTATAAAAGATAAGTATGGCCTTAAATCATCCCTATGCACCTCCTTCAGTCTAAAGGCTCTGTGTGGTGATGAGATAATTAATTGGTTGGGATCTACTAATCCAGAACTTTCATTTGGCAATACTTTGAAAGGCTCTTACATTTTTCAAATCACTTTGGGCCAGAACAGCTGTTGCACTGGGGAGAAACTGCTGATTCAGGTTCAATTTTTGACTTTTTGGGTAAGGAAGTCTGGCTGTCTGCTGTAGTGACCAGATTTCAAAGGTACAGTTGGGAACAAAGGTCATCAGAGCAGTTAAAGTGCTGAAAAAAGGGCCTGCAAACCAGATCACCACCCCAATCCACCCAGACCTCTGTGCATTCCTTTTTCATTCATGTGATCCTTTAAGTGTGAAATGCAAAAGAGAAAAAGGTTTGGATAAACATGAAAAACTTCATTGAAACCCTCTTTGGTAAAAGGGGCGAGAAGTAAATAAGGGACATTCAGGGCACTGGATCACAGAGTAGAGATTCAGAAAAGAACTGATTCTCCTCTGAAGACTTTGATCTTCACTGCAGAGCCAAGAGCAAGTGTCACACTGTCCTGCTGTGGCTCCTGGGCACCACTGCTTCTCCTTCACATTCTTCAAAATGCAGCTCAGTTACCTGAAGTTTTTAATAACAAATCTCCCTTGGAGTGTGAACTGAAGCAGATGTGCAAATACAGAGGTCACACTTTGCCTTTGCTTCGCCTTGCTCTCAGTGCATAATTTACCTTTCTATACAGAACAGAAACTGCAGCTTGTTCCCAAAGTTTGACATTTCTTCATCTCAGCTCTGTGAACAGTTGCCAGGAGATCTGAGGAGGCTCCTTGGGATACAGAACTGGAAGGGAACAGCCAAGGCACACAGAGTAGCCAAAGGCATTGCTGCTGAATTTGTTATTTGTAAATAATGGTGTCAGACACTTATCTCATGATCCAAAAGCTGGTCTGGATAATCTCTTTTCCCTATGTGCCATAAATACAAAAGACTTTGGATAAAGGTAAGCAGTGGAGAGTAAAGCCTTTGGGGTTTGTGTCACTGTTCCATGCTAGCTGGAGATTAATTGGTCCAAGTTCAGCTGGAAATAGCACAAAACATCCTGACATGTTTTGGTTGAAGTTATCCCATTTGAGGAGTTCTTGCCTGGTTCCTGGAGCAGCTCAACCCAGGCAAGTCTGCCTCAGAGTGCTCTGTCCAGGGCCTGGAGGCTCCAAACTCCAGCTGGTGCCTCTGGGCTGCCCCTTCCAAGGCTGTGAAGCTGGGACGTGCTGGGAGCCTGAGCTCCACAGAGATTTCCATGGCTGGAAGCACTGAGAGCTTGGCTGAGGCTGGACTGCTGGAGCTCCTGCACTCCCTGCTTGTTGTAGTGTGTTGTTAAGTTTCTTGTGTTATTCCCCCAATTTATGTATTGTTCTCCCCTATTATGTGTAAAATGGTTTCGTCCCCCCAGTTTTTCCCGCCACTGCTAGCCTGTCAGCTAAGTTGCCATAGTAACCGCTATTCATAGTTGCCGATATGTAATTGCTCCTCCCCTGGTTTCCCTTATAAGTGAAAGTTGTTTCCTCCCTGGGTCCAGTCAATCACCCCCTTTCTCCTCCCAGGTTTCGAGAACCTTCTCCTCTCTGGAGATGGTGGCTGGCTGGGGTCCCAGGACACCTCCTTTACCTTTTGATTATTGGTCTCCATGGAGTGTCAGTTCTGTGAAGTTCATCCCCTCACCTTTCTAGCACTAGCGAGAAAAACTGAGAGAACGAAACCATTTTACACATAATAGGAGAGAACAACACATAAATTGGGGGAATAACACAAGAAACTTAACAACACACTACAACACCTGCTGTGGGGCTGTGGCTCTGGGCAGCCTTGCCAGGGTGTCCTCAGCACCCTCTGCACAGGAGCCAGGCAGCTTTGGGAGCTCCTTCAGCTGGGGATGATGTCACCGATCAGCTGCAGCCTTGGGAACTTGGGAATGGTGTGGTGATGTTTCTGAAGTGACCCTTCCGGGAATATCCAGTTTGTGGGCATTTTCAAAAGGGTTGGTTTCCTGCTTGATTTGGCCCGAAGCCACCAGTTGAGATAAAACCTCATTTCCTGCAGGCTGGAGGCTTGGCTTGCCCAGCAGCTCCTCTGCTCATGCCCCATCTGCTCTGGATGAATCTGATTCTCTGGGATGAATCAGATTCCTGTGTCCCACCAGCTGAGGCTCTGCTGAGACTCCCATGGCCTCTGAGGTTATCAGAACTTGGCCATTACAACATAATCAATCACCAAGGTTAATAATATTTCACTGCCGATTCCTTCCATGAAAAGATTTCATGCTCAGAAGCAAAACTTGACAGCAGGATGTGGAGTTTCCAACATGGTTTGATTTTGGGAAAGTAGAAGGTGACCTTTATCTTCACTGAACATTTACATCCAGTAAATGTCTTTGTCTTTAGGGCCCTCCCTGGTAGTCAATGTTCATGTTTTAACTTCAAAGCTTCTAATACAATTTTGCATGGGCTCTGACTAAGGAATAGCCTTCAGCAGGCAGCTGAATTGTAGTTTTCTTTTTCTTTGGGAGGGGAAGTGAGTGAAAGGAAATTTTGGGCATATATGACATTTTGCCTGTGCTGTAGGCCCTTAAATATAAAGCAGAACAGAACTTTGATTTATAGCTCTTGTAAGTAACTCTCAGTGACATGGGCAGGTTCGTGTATTATGTTTCTTTTCATTGCATAAGCACTTATATAACTCTGATTGTTGGAATTTGCATAAAAACCAAAGCAACCAAGGATGGGTTTAACATCATGGGCTTTCCAGCAAACTGAAGCAGCAGGAGAACCTATGGTTTAAGAGGAGTTTTACTTTAGGAGGAAAAGAAGAAATTTTATTGAAGTATATTAAGCCACAGTGGATTTTTAATAAATATTCACTGGAAGTTTCTCACTCGTTAGTGATGGCATCAGGCCCCTCTGATCTGAGGCAGAAAAATTCACATTTGAAAGCTTCAGCCTAGGGAAAATTAATGTGAGTAGCTGCAGTTTCATTTTATTGAGGGAAAGTTATGGAGGCCCCTAAGAGAAAAAGGAATATGCCTTGATCCAGGGAGGTGATCACCACCTGGAAGATGCTGAGTGCTTTGACCTCCCAGTGACTGTGGCACCTCTTTTATCTGTTTCTTGAGCTGAATATGTGGAGCAGATTAGAGAGAGGATCTCTTCTTCTTCTTTCTCTAAATTTGGACTCCACATTTGTGTCTCATCCAAGGTGCTCAGCTGAGCTGTGGATGTTGCTGGGCTGGGCTGTGAACAAATCTGATCTGTGTCATCTCCCAGGGGTCAGGACAGGATCCCTCCATGCTGGGAATGTGTGAGATTTATTGCAGTCCTGCTTGAGGAGGAACAGAGGCAGATTGAAAGAAATGTGCAGGAAGGCTCAGGGTGGCACTGACAAATGTTCCCTCTCTTCCAGAATCTTTGTAATCTCCTGGATTTTGAAATGAGTAATAAACTAACATGGCTTTTAGTTTTTTCCCCTGTTCTGTATGATTGTTTTCTGGTTCCTACTGTGTGTGACAGGAAGTCAGTGGTGCTGGTGGAGCTCTGTGGAATGGATGAACTCCTCACAGCAGTGACTAGGAGTAGTTAAACCCAGCTCAGAACAGACGTGGTCACTTTTTACACCTCTTTGTATTTAAATTCCTTCACCTACAGAAAGGGTAAAAAAATTTGAGTATGATGCTAAGTCGTCTGTGATCTACCAAGGACAAGGACACTGTCCTGGTTTTCACTGCTGTATTGGACTAATTTTGACATGAACTCAGGTGAAAGTTTGAGAAACAAACACAATCTTTTGGTAGAACAGTCTGAGGTGGATGATGTTACTCCTAGGATTGCCCTGTCATGACTATTGTGACTTCCTGAAAACTTGTCCTCACTCAGTGCCTTTAAGTTTTGTTGTTTCTCTTCTTAGTAACCTCTACTTCCTGTTCACACATTTTCCAGTGCTTTCATTGAAAGCCTGGCCCCAGATTTTCAATACATGAAACCAGATAAAATATTGTTCCTTCTACTAATGAGCAGGAACGTTATGGAGAAAAATGCTTGGTGTGCAGGAAATGTATTTTATGAAGTGAGACAATAAGTGTTTCATAGATCAAGGAGCAAGTGAGTAGAATAATATTCATTAACATTGAAGAGGAGTTAATTTATGTTCAGGCTTGAAGTGGGGAGAAGCTGAACTGTGCTGTGACTGATGTTTTGTTTACAAGCTGCAATGAAATTAAATGTTTATACTCAAGCCCTGTTACCCTCCTTTCTTCCTGGGCTCAGCTTCACTTGGGCTTCACCTTGGGCTTCAGGGGGATCTCAGCTTTGGCACCTGGAGCATCTCCTTCCCCTCATCCTGAATGTCTGCAGAGCTGTTCCTCTCTCACACTCTCACTCCTCTCTCGTGCCTGCAGCTGGGCAGTTCTACCCCCATTCTTAAATCTGTTTTCCCGAGGTGTTACCCCCTTGGACCCACTCTGTGGGACATGGGGGAAGCTTCCAGCAGCTTCTCCCAGCAGCCACCCCTGCAGCCCCCCTGCCACACAAACCCAGAGCATTAATAATTGTGGGAGACTTATGAAAGGAATAAAGAGAGGCATATATTTTTGTTGACAGAAGAAATATATTGTTTATTCCTCTGGAGTCTCCTGTTGCTCATATTGCTGCTGTGTCTTATTGCCTGTCACTGAGCTGTGCTGTGTGGGCGGAAATGTCAGGCTCTGAATTGGCTCTGTAAGAAAATCTGTGTGTTACTCTGATTTCTCATACTCACTTGGGCTTGCTTTAATGTTGTCCCTACAGAATGTTCACTTTTAGCTTCTTGCTGGCAACTTCAGACATCTATTTCTGCCATGAAGCATCCTGCTAAAGAAATGTACTCCTGGTAGTGTCTTTGTTTGTTTGTTTGTTTGTTTTTTGTGAGAGAGGGATTTTGCAAAGAAGTATTTTCAAACTGAAATGGGTCACACTGACCCAAAGTAGTCACAGGGCTGGTTCAGTCTCATTGGAGGAAATGGAAGTTACTGGATGTAATTCCAAGGGAGGCTTTGGAGATCTCTCTGCTCATCTCCCTCCACCATGCTGCCAAAACTCTCAGATGGTGCCAGTGAAAAAGGTTGCTTAAAATGTGCTTCCACCCTGAAAAGTCAAAAGGTAAAAGCAGCATCTGCTCATTTTTCACAGGTTCTTGCTGCTGGCACTCAGAAATAGAAGGCTTTGGGGGAAAAGTGGTTCCTGGTGCCAGTGCTGGCCATGCTGAGCTGGGTTCTCTGGGTCACATGGAATATCTCCAGCTGAGCTGAGCTCTGGTTTTAGTTATCAGGAGATTTGCAGCTACAGGAAAGGTGTTTGTCAGTGGGAGCAATACACAAGAAGGAAAGGGATTTGTCTCGTCCCTTAGGTTTGTTACCATGAAGAGTATTCAGGCATAACCAAAAAAAGTTAATATATTAAACTCTGTGAGTTCAACTGAGTAGAGGTGTGGAACAAGCAGGTAACCTTATTTGCAATCTTATTTTTTCATGATGCAACCCCAGTTTCCATGGATTTGCACAGGTGCCTCTGGAGATTTCACATCATGAAATCTTTTGTTTGTGAAGTGTTGCTTAAGACCTCTCTGAAGTCAGAGCAGCAGCTTAGGTGTCATTAATGTAATATTTTGGCTAAGCAGGATATTCATTGCCAGTGTTGACGTGAATGAAAATTATTTGGCTTTTAGATCACAGGATGCATTTGAAAGCTATGAAAGACATCAATTTGCTTTTCAACAGAGCCCTCAAGTTGGTAATTACCAGATAAAGGTGGAAAACCCCAATGCCATTTTCATGGAGTTGCAATGCAATGTTTCCTTTGCCAAAAATTTGTAACACTCCAAGCAAAAGTTGTTCAAGGTTAAGTTGTAACTGTGGAACCCAGAAAAAAACCTCTTGGGTGAAATTTACTGTACAAGTTTGGCCTGATGCAGAAATGTGATAGAGAAAATTCCAACCCAAGCATGAAAAACTGGTGAAACTGTTGGAAACGGGATCTTTCATGGGCCGTGTAAGGTGATGTTAGCAGCAGGTAGTTTTAGTTGCCCTTGTCTACTCCCTTCCTCTCAGCTCATCCCTCTGCACTGTGAACAAGCTCTACCACTGCAGTCAGCACTTCCCCTCACTCTGCCAAAATACAGCTTGAAATGAGTTTTCACAAGTCAATTCTAAAAGGCTTTATTATGGAAACAGTTCACGCCTTCAAGGAGTATATTTAGGTCTGGTGAAAAATGCCAAGTTGCGAGCTCTGGAGGCAAATTCTAAATTTATAAACAAATCAGGCTGAAGTCATCCCAAAGTATCCTGTGTCTCCAAGAGGAGTGCTCAGCCTCCTGCTGCAGGAGATGGTGGCTGTGGTGCTGTCCTGCCATCCCAGCATTTGAGAATCACAGAATGCCTAAAGCTGGAAAAGACCTCCAAGATCATTGAGTCCAGCCACCAACTCAGCACTGCCAGGTCTGTTAAACTCTAAATGCCACGTCAAATGGTTTTTGAACACCTCCAGGGATGGTGATTCCACTGCTGCTCTGAGCAGCCTCTCCCTGGCCACCCTTTCAGTGAAGAAATTCTTCCTAATATCCCATCTCTTCCTAATATCCCATCTCAACCTGCCTTGGTGCAACCTGAGGCCGTTTCTTCTCATCCTCGTTGTCTGGAAGGAGTGACTGACCCCAGCTGGCTCCAACCTCCTCTCAGGTAATGCGTGGGCACCAGGGAGAGTGCCTGAGGGCCAGGAAGCTGAAAAAGGGATTGGGAAACCTTCCCTGTGGGGATAGGGTGAGAAAATTGGGATGTTCATCCTGGAGAAGGTTGTGCGGAGACCCCAGAGCACCTTCCAGTGTCTGAAGGGGCTGCAAGGAAGCAGGAGAGGGGCTCTGCACCAGGAACTGGAGGGATGGCTTCACACCAAGAGAGGGGAAATTTAGGTTCGGATATTGGGCAGAAATTGTTCCCTGTGAGGGTGCTTCTCCCTGGCAAAGGGTGCCCAGAGAAGCTGGGGCCGCCCCTGGATCCCTGGCAGTGCCCAAGGCCAGGCTGGACACCGGGGCTTGAACCAGGTGATCTTTAAGGTCCCTTCCAACCCAAACCATTCCACAATGCCACATCATTGTGTGACACCCACCCACAATGGGACACACTCCTATTGTGAAGGACACGGCGCTCAATGACCAGACGGTGACAGCAGGGCTCCTGTCACCGTGACGCCGCCCAGGATCCCCTCCGCCGCGGTGCTGTCCGTGCCGGGCAGTGCCGTGGAGCTGTCGGTGGCCGGGCAGTGCCATGCAGCTCTCCGTGCCGGGACAGTGCCATGGAAGTGTGGCGGGTGCCGGTGTCCCCTCCCCGGCCATGGCGGCACGGCCGCTCTCTCACGCGTGCTGCCTGCAGGGGGCGCTGTGCGCTGTGCTCGCGGCGCGGCCGCCAGGGGGCGCACGGGGCCGCGGCCATGGCGCTGAGGGCGGAGGGGCGGTGGGGGGGAAGGAGCCGCCGCCCCGCCCGCCTCAGTCACCGGCGGAGCCGCAGCGAGCGCAGCGCTGTCCCTTCAGCACCGCTCCCCCCGCGGACACCGCGGGCTCCACACCGGCCCCGCCGCCGCCTCTCGCCGCCTGCTTGGCAGTAAGTAACGCAGCCGTGCCCGCAGAACCCCCGCCCTGACCGCCTGCGCTGCCGCTCCCGGGGAGATGGGATGGGGGACCCCCGAGCGCTCCGGGATGCGCAGGGGAGGGGGTTCCGAACCCTCAAGGGGGCTGCAAAAATGGGAGAGGGGTATTAAAAACCCTCCTGGGGTCAGTGGGAGATGTGCCGTGTCCCCGTGTCCCGCTGCGTGTCCGCGGTGGTGGCGGTGCTGGTGGCACTCCCGGTGATGCTGTGACATTCCCGGTGATGCTGGTGGCTCTTCTGCCAGCACCGGTGATATTCCCGGTGGTGCTGGTGGCTCTCCCGGTGGTGCTGGTGTCATTCCCGGTGGTGCTGGTGTCATTCCCGGTGGTGCTGGTGACATTCCCAGTCGTGTTGGTGGCATTCCCACCGGTGCCTGTGGTTCTCCCGGCGCTTCGGGATGCGCCGTGTTTGGGCTGACAGCGAGGGGTTTGAAGGCTGATTGTGGGGTATAAAGGCTGTTTATGTGATTTAAAGGCTTTTTCTGGTGTTCAGAGGATGTTTGTGGCGTTTAGAAGGTGCTTTTGGGATTTAGAGGGTGCTTGTGGGGTTTAGAGGCTGTTTGTGGCGTGTCTGTGTAAGGCAAATGCTTTGCTGTAGTGAAGCGACATTCCCTGTAACCCAGGCACCGACACCTGGACCCAAGCGAGCAGGGCAAGGCAGGAATTGTCCCCTTCCCCTGCCCCGGTGACATTGCTCATCTCCCCCGGTTTCAGGTCTGGAAAGCCGGCTGCAAGGATGGTGAAGCTGGGGAGTAATTTGAACGACAAGAACAACAAACCACCATCCAACGAAGATGGTTTTCAGACAGTTCCTTTGATCACGCCTTTGGAAGTAAATCACCTGCAGTTCCCGGCTCCGGAAAAGGTAAAACAAAATCACGATGTGCTCCTGCATGGTTGCGCACACGGACGTGCCCCTTGCTTGTCACTGGGCTCTGGTGATGGGAATTAAGGCACGTTTATTCAATAAATAAACAGGGGTTATCCTTCACTGTGTGTTTATCTGTTTAAACGCGGCAAATAAGCACGCAGATATCCCCCAGTGCATTCCGTCCTCAAAAAAGAACCCCAAATATTCCTAAATACAACGGGAGAAAAAACCTTGGTGTGTTTCTCTTGCAAAGCTGGGGAAACTGAGGAGCAGCGTGCAATATGTTATTATCAGTAAGATTAATGGCCTGCTTTGAGAGGAGGTAATGTGATAACTCTGCCGAAATAAGCAGCTGTTTTAATTATCTCAGTTAAGCTCCGTTTTCTTCTCCGTGGCTTTGAAAAGCTGATTTGGGCACTGAGGATGCTGATTTCTCTGGGGACGGTGGCTGAGTTCCTGGGGGACAGCCCAGGGACTCGTTTGGCCCCGGGCAGGGGACATTGTTCTCCCTTAAAGTCTCTCACACCTGAATGCAGCACTAAAACCCCCAGGAATGTGCGATTGGCTGCGGGTTGTGTTGGGATTTTTTGGCTGCAGCGTGAACTAGGAAATCTTTTGTCTACATCCCCGTGGGGATGATGCATATCAGTATAACCTGGTGAGGACATGATGAGACTGTAAAAATCCGTATTCCCCAACAGCCCTCACCAAAACAAAGCCTGTCTGCAATGTAGTTCCCAGATACCACAGAGGTGGAGCCAGCCCACCCCAAAGTACAGACAGAATGATTAGATCTTGCAGGATAATGGAATAACAGCAAAATTAACACTGATGGTTATTGAACATATATCCTGCTTTTACCGTGGTACAAAATGAATTTTCCCTAAATACATTAGGAGAACATGGTGATGGATGGGATAAACCTGTCTAGGTAGATAAACCGTGTTTATTTTAGGATAGAGCTGAGTCAACTGCCTTGACATCCTGGGAGCCAGAGCTGTGCCAGACAAAGGAACGGGTCCCATTCTCCACGTGCCTCATGGCAAACAGGAGCAACTTGGCTGCATTCAGGAGAGTTGGACTTCTATGAATTGTTGTGAAACAGAGGCTAAGCCAGCCCTTATCTGTGACTCTGATAAATGAGATCAATCAAAATAATTCGGGCAAAGCAATATGATTTGTCATAAACGTCTGAAAAGTTTAGGGGAATCGTAGGTGTGTAAAACCTTTGATGCCAATACAAGGGGCTCGTTGAGATCACCCAGTGTCACATGGCAATGTGGAATTGAAATGACTTGTGGAGCAGGTGAGACATGGATTACCCAACAAAGATCTTTCCAAGCTCATCGAGTGGTAAGAGTGTGTTCCAGTTGCCTGATGGTGAGCAAACACTGGCATGGATCAGTGTGGTGTGATTCCTTGCTGATTTTTCTGTTTAAACATGCCCACATCAATAATTCACGTGTTGTTAGGTTACATTACCTTCATTAGCATATATTACTGCCAATGCATCTACCAACATCCATATTTTTCTTTGCTGGAAGTGTGGGATGTATCTCCGGGCGTGCTGAGCGTGATTCAGAACTCATTAGAGTCAGAGCTATTGATTTCTGCAGGCTGTGGTTCATCTCCTCCGTGCAGCAGGCCCGCAGTTAACGGGCTGGAAATCCCTTCACCAGGAGGAGAGGTTATTTATGATAAAAGCAAAATAATTCACGACCTGTTTCCTTTGCTCTCTGTAGAAGGGGTTTGGTGGGGTGAGCTCACCCCGGGGCAGAGGGGCTGTGTAAAGAGCTGCTAATAAGGAGCTGAGCCTCAGGTGAAAAGCTTGGGCAGAGGTTAAGTGAGAGGGGCAAATTGCAGCTTTGTTCTTGAGAAAGCAAAGCTGCTGCTGGATTCAGGCAGGCTGTCCCCTTGAGGAGGAGTGGACATGGACTTCGAGTCTTTCCGGGTATATTCTTGTTTGGACTTGCCTTGCTGTCAGGAGACTGGGTTAAGAAAACACCTAAAATTGACTTTTCTCGTCGAGCAGTTGATTTTTAGCCCGGGAGAATGAGACCATGAGGGTTCCTGTGCCTGGTGCATGGGATGCTGCAGGAACCAGCGGAGGACAGCTCCGGTGTTCCCTGTGGAGGGACAGCTCTGGTATCCCCCTGTGAGGGACAGCTCTGGTGTCCCCTGTGAGGGACAGCTCCAGTGTCCCCCGTGGAGGGACAGCTCCGGTGTCCCCTGTGAGGCTCCGGTGTCCCCTGTGAGGAACAGCTCCGGTGTCCCCTGTGAGGGACAGCTCCGGTGTCCCCTGTGAGGGACAGCTCCGGTGTCCCCCGTGGAGGGACAGCTCCGGTGTCCCCCGTGGAGGGACAGCTCCGGTGTCCCCTGTGAGGGAGAGCTCCGGTGTCCCCTGTGAGGGACAGCTCCGGTGTCCCCTGTGGAGGGACAGCTCCGGTGTCCCCTGTGGAGGGACAGCTCCGCGGGGCTCTCCAGCCTCGGTGCTTTCCTGCCATCCACAGGGAGGCAACGCTGCCGCCCAGCTCCTGCATCGCATCCTCGGCACTGCACAGACAGCCTGCATTGTCCTGGCAGCCCCTGTAAGTGAGACCTAAAAAAAAAAAAAACCCTGCTAAAATATTCCCCTTTCTGGGCTTCTCTTCGCTGTCAGAAGAGATTTTCATTTAGGAAATTCTGAGTTTTTGACCTGCGTCTCACCCTGGGGTCAGGGCAATCCAGGGTGCGTCAAAACCAGGGCAGGGAGGTTTGGGTGCAGCTCAGGGCTCTGTCTGGAGGAGGAGTAGTAACAGCTTTGGAGTGATCCAAGAGTGTACAAGGCTTGTGCTGAGCAGCCCAGCTGCTGTCTCTACAATAATGCCCTCACCTGGTGTGTATCTGCAAGTTCTGTTCCTTTTTGTTTCAGCTGAGTCTTGGATACCTGCATGTGAGGTAGGAAGAACATCAAACCTGTTGTTTGTTGGATCCCTAAAAGCACCCCACAAAGCCTGTGGAATCTACAGACTGAAAATTGTGGTTTAAGGACCTTGAATTCTTGATTTTTTTTCTTTATTTTAAGGATGTTTTTGTAGCTGAATCACTTTGAGAGTCACTCAAAGTGCCTCTCAGCATTACCTATGTAGGTGTTTCACCAGAGCTTCCATCAGCTCTTGCCAAGTGTTTTTTGTGTCTGGTTCCTCTGTCACAGAAAGGATACAGAGATAAAATATAAAAATGAGGCTTTTACTGATGTGATGTCAACCCTGAAGTCCAGCTCTTTTCAGATAGTTCCTTGAAGAAATCGTATGGGGGGTGAGAAAGGAAAACTCTTAAAGGTGTGCTTAAATTTCCTGTCTGTCCTTTTGGGGGTGCTTTCCTAACAGGCTTGTTCTCCAAAGCACTGAGATCTGAGCAGCCCCCTCTGACTCCCACCTTGCTGCTGTTGGAAAAATGCAGGCAGGATTTCAGGAGGCTTCCGTTTGGCAAAACTCTTCTTTTTTTAAAATTACCACTGGAATATCTTCTCCCTTCTCCCACCAAAGGAGGATGTCCCCTCCTCGTGCTGCTCCTCCAGCAGCATCAGCATTCTCACCCTTCTGTCAGCACTTGTGTGGCTGCAGGGAGACAAACGGGGAATTGTCCCCCTCAGGTGCTAAGCCTGCCGTGCATTTATATTTATTGACAATCTTCAAGCATTTCCCTTGCCCCTGTTCCTGTGCTGGGGCAGAAGGCAAAGTCAGGTGCTCCTAAATCATTTTTGCACGGCCTTTTTGGAGAGATCCATCCATGTAACAGCAATAATAGCCCATCAACAATGACAAGCCCTTGACCTGGCTTTTTATGTCTCTGAATTTCATTTCTTCTGATTCAAAAAGCAAAAAAAAAAACAAAAAAAAAAAAACAAACCACCCAACAGAAATCTTTTATCTTTTAGGACCAAAGGGAAAAAGAGGAGCTGTTGCCTTGTTTTCCAAGGCATAGACAAACAGCTTCAGCTGTGATTGTATCCTGGCAATGATAATGCTGAAAGATGTGCAGCTTTTCAGGGACCATTCTGTGCACTGAAATGTGAAATGAAACCAACAACTGGGGACCCCTTGGTCTCTTGGCTTGCTTTAGTGTAATCCATCAGGAAATACCTCTGCTCTGACAGTAAAATCCTAATTTTACATAACACAAAAGTGCATGAAAGCTCTTGTCAGGCTGTAAAAAACATCCAGCACCTCTTTTGTGGTGAAGGCTGCAGAAGGCTTATCATGTGATCCATTGTTCTTTATTTTGAATGCATCAGGAGGCTCGAGAATTAATTTCTCTAGTGGCAAATTCCTGCCACAAGCCCAGGAAAACAAAAAGAAAATAGATGTAACAGCTCTCTTCAAATGCTTTCCCCACCCTCTGCTCCTGCCCCTGGCCACATCCCTCTCTGAGTGGCTGAGGCCATTCATTTACAGAGTTCCTGGAGATCAGGAGGCTCCCTGGTGTTCACAGCCTGTCCCTGTTGGTTTAACAGAAAATAACGTTTGGTCCTGGCCAGCTGAGCAGGAATAATTCAGAGTAGCTGGATGAGTGCTCCTGTACCTCGGGGACTGCTCAGAGCTCAGTGCTGGGCACCAGTGTCAGCCTGCCCTCTGTGCAGCCTGAAGGGGCTGCTTTTGGGGAGCTGGGGCTGCTTTTGGGGAGCTGCTGCTCCTGCTGGGGCTGCAGGCAGCTCAGCATTCCCGGCTGAGCATTCCTGGGAAGCTGCAGGAGCTCTGCAGGAGCCGGGGACAGCTCCAGGCAGCTCCTGCTCCTCTGCTGGTGAGGCCGGTGGGATGCCACAAAAGGCTGGGATAGTGATGAGGCAGGGAGAGGAAAGGATGGAGGAGGGAGGAGGAGGATGCAAAGGGAAAGAAAACATGGATAAAACAAAGGAAGGGAAGAACAAATAAAAATGAACAGGCTGTCTTGCCTTTCCCCATCCTTTTTTCTCTCCACTTGGGATATTCTGCCTCATCCCCAAAAATAGCAAAGTCTGAGCCTTCTTCTCCTGTTCCCCTCCTACACTGTGCAAATTCCTTTGTGTTCTGGATGTGAATTAGAACTGAGCACCACCCCTGCCCATTAGGCTGCAATAAATCCTTGCAGCACCCCACTCGGGCAGGGCAGCGTTTGGGGAACCTCCTTGATTTGTTTGCACGTTTTGCACAGCCCTGCTCGTGTCCTTGGCAGTTCCTGCTCCTGTTTGGATGTCACTCCGGGCTGGCCTTCCTCTCACACACCAACCCCTCCAGCAGGGCTGTTCACGGGGACCTGGAGCAGCTTGCAGCAGCCTCCCATCATTCAGAGAATGTGCTGCTGCAGCAGAGCTTCACTCTGAACATCCCAGGATTTGTGTAGCCTGGGCAGAAATCTCCCTCCTTACCTGCTCTGCCGTCAGTGCCTGAATTAGGGGCTTTAAAGCTGCCTGGGTGTGTGAGATCCATTACCTCCCTTAAGCCCAGCTCTGTCTGCACTGCAATTCCTGGAGCTGCATCCTGCAGAAACAGCAGGAATGGACTCAGGAATGGCTCTTGGGCTGTGGAGGCTTGGCTGAAGCTGTTCTTTTTTCTACCCTGAAAACCCACTGCTGAGGGTGGAAGTGATTCCAGCAAGGCTGTCAAAGGAACCCCACACACCAGTTCTTTACTGGTGTGGAAAGGAGAACTGGGCAGGAATCTTGGCTGCTGTAAATCAGTGAAGGGAAATCAGGGGAGCTGTGCTAATTCAGCCCGGCCAATTTGTGATTGATTCTTTGGTCTGCTTTGCTAAACCCTCTCCTGGATGAACCTACTGAAATCAGTTTTTCTCAGCCCACCTCCTGTGGGTTCCTGGTGGATTTGTAGGGAGACTTGGCTGAATAAATTCTGAGCCACTTTTGTTGTTGGGGCTGTGCCTTGCCCTTCTCAGCTGCTTTCAGCTCCCAGTGCAGCCTTTGCATTCTGTGCTGCCTTTCACTGGTGATGCCAGGGCTGATCACATTTGCTGTCTTTGTCCTTCTGCGATGTTCCTTATGCCTGGAATATCCTCCTGGCACTGAGTCAGGAGAGCACTTTTTTCCTACCACCCTCTGTGAAACTCATTTCCAGCACAACACCCATTAAATGAGCTGATAGGGGTAAAAAAATAGCAGAGTACTGACCCTGGCTTTCTCCAGGGACTATGGATTTGATCCAAGGCATCTTTTTCTTAATTGTTTTTTTTACTTTGTTTGTTGCTTGATATTTCAGGCACTTTATGTATTCAAATAATGACTAGGATGCCATTACCTACATCCCAAATGCCAAGTTTAATATCAGCCTGCCTGCTGAGATGTGTCCATCCTGTAGATTTGGAAGCATAGCTGCCCATCCTGTAGGATGGGTCATAGCTATAATCATTTCAGGAAGCTTTAAAGACTTAATTCTCTAAAAATCTGGGAATTTGCAGCATGGGGATTGCCAGGTAATCTGAGATCTGTTCACTTTATCCATTTTCTGGCAGTAGCCAGGGCAACAGTCAGGAGGAGGTGCAGGAGGTGCTGCAGGGAGCTGCTCATGCCTATCAATGTTTCATCCTAAGCCTGCAAGGCCAGAGGTTGTTTTAAGCCCTGGAACATGATTTTCCCATCTCTGGTCCTCTATTCTTTTAGTGCTCAGTATTTTAACTCAGCTGCTGTTGGCAATGTGCACATCTCATTTGCTCTTTGGAGCTGGCTCTGGGGGAGGGTTAGGCTGGAGAATTGTGTGTGCAGGTGTCGGGTTTTCGGCTGTTTGAAGGGCCTGGAAAGGCCCGGAGTGGCTTTGGGGCAGCCCGCGTATCGAAGGACGAGAAGAGGCTTCAGTTCTTCTTTTCGGTTTTTATGTTTATTAATTGTTTATCTATAAGATGTTCTTTCAGCCCGACAGAGCTCTGCTCAACAGTCAGCCATGAGCACACTGTGCTGTCCTCCGGGCAGCCACTTATCTTTATACCCATTGTTACGTGTACAATATTTATCATTTTTCTCTAATACTATTTATTCTTATTACTCAGTGCACTTTCAGTAATAACTAATCTAAAAGTGCTACTATCACTAAAGAAGATAGAAGAAAAGAAAAATAAGAAGAAAGACAAAACACACCTCAATTCTTCTATCTTACTTCTCTAAACCCCCCTGTACATAAATCTTAAACTCTGTGTCTCACTCTCTAATTAACTAATCCCTTCGCCATTCACTCCAGTGAAGTCTTTCTATTCTCATACAAGTGTCGTCTCTCGTGTAAAGTCAAAGTCTTGCCACCAGACACTTCTGGCAACATTCTAAGACTCCTGAGCCCCCCAAGGGTGGTCTCAGTAGCTCAGCATCTCAGGACTCAGATCCTGAGATCCCACATGCAGGTGGTGGATTCTGGCCATTGCTTGGCTTGGAGCACACAGGGGAGAACCTGCCCCAGTCCCAGCGGGTTTAGTGCCAGCTTTAGGCTGGGGACACCTTCTGCTGTCACCTGGCCCCTGCTGCACCCTGAGGTCCTGCTCAGCTGCTGGTGCTTTGTTGGGTAACAAATGAAACCACCACATTGGTGCCAGTGAGAAGTTGATATTTCCCCTTCTGATTCTGCAAGGAATGGAGAAAGATGTGGAAGGGAAGGAAGCTGAGTCTCATTTTCATTTAAAAGTGAGCCTGACTAATCTGCCTGGAAAAGGGTGGGGGTGTTACAACCATTTTGTGGGACTACAAAGTCCAGCTTTGAACTTGGAGGGAACCTTTCTCCTTGGTAGCAGCAACACATTTTGTTTATCACTTCTGTCAATCTGACAGCTACTCTGACTGAGAGACTCTTCATTATTAATAATCCCAGGAAGTAGTATTTTAAATTTTTATGGTTTGTGCTTTGCAGCACCTGAACCACAATATATTACATGCACCGAGGCAGTGGAGTGGGAATTACAGCAGGGCTGCATGTCCTTTTCCAAATGAATAATTTAAAGTTTTCACAATGCCAGTTATGTTAAATATTATTACTCATTTCTTCAGGGAAAACCATAGAGCTCAAATGCAAATATAAAGTGGCAATAAATGATGTTACATTTAGCCAGTTGGAGACAAGGCTCAGAATTCATATCAGTTCATTTTCTGAAACACTTACTTCATCCCTTTGCTGGAAAATCCTTTTCAAGGTTCCATGCTTAATGGGATATTTTTCAATTTGTCACATTTCACATCTACTCTGCTCTTTCCTCCTTACAGCAAATGCTTTTAATATAGCCCACTTGGTTAGGAGCTTGCTTTCTTTTCCCTTTCAGCAGCCCAAATCCCTGGATTTCCCAGCTCTCTCCCACTGTTTACCTTCTCAAGGTTGTGGATGATGGATTTCCTGCTGGTGTAGGCAGCCTCTCATCTGTTGTTTCTCACCTCAGCACACCTATAATTTTCCAAAGCATCACTACAGAGAGGGAGCATGGTCCTGCATCCATTAAAGCTGAGGAAAGATTTCCTATTGATCCCAGTCGTGGCACTGGCATTAAGCCTGGAATAATAAGAGCATTTAGGTTTGCAACTCAATAAATGTATTAGCAAACAGCATCATTAGGAGCATCTTGTGTGGAGCAGGGTGATGGATGTGGCTCGTGGTCCTGTTGTGGTGGGGTTTCACAATTTCCAGGCCATTCCCTGCAGGCTGCTCTCAGCTCTTCAGAAGTGTTTGAGGGACTGCAATGAGGAACCAGAAGATCCAAGGAAGAGAACAGGATGTCAAAACCTTTCCAGACATGGAATGTTGCTGAATCTGCTGGCCTGGGATGGCTGAGGGGAGCAATTCTGCAGAGCTGCCATTTTCCATAGGTTGTCTGACTGCCTTCCCACCCCATCATCCCTTGCTAGCCCTAATCCCAAAACCGTCACATTTATATGGAGAATCTGCTGCAGCTGCCGTTCTCTCTCCTCAGTGCAGGTCTGAGAAAACAGTGCATTGTGAGCAGTGAACCGAGCCTGGTGTGAACTCCTGACTCAGCCACCAAGTGGGACCCAGCACATCACTGAGATTCTTTTTTTTTGTCTTTTTTCCCTCCTCCTCCTTGAGTAATATGGGATGCTGGGGTCGTGCTGTGTGCAGAGCCCTGAGCCATCGATGAAGAATTCCCCAGGATCCCCAGGCATCCTGCTGGAAGTGGCTGTGGGAAGGAGCCTGGAGCCAGCTCCATAGGCCAAAGCCCTTAAATGCACACTTAACTTGAAATATCCGGCTCATCCTGCTGATGTTAATAGGACTACTTGCATGCTTAAGTGCTTTGCTGAATTGGTGGTTAATTAGCTCAAATTCTAAACAAACCTGGTTAAGGAGGAAGCTGCAAGGACTGCAGTGAGGGTTTCCATAATTAGATATGACTTTTTGCTGGTCCATAACCCTTTTCTCTCTGCTCATATTCTCACCATCTGCAAACCCCATCTAGGAAGCAACTTTGAACAGCTTTATTTTGGATGTAAGATGAAGGAAGTCCCAGGTAATTTATTGGTGTCCTCTTTACTGCATATGCAAGAGGAAAGATTTCCTCTTGTGGCACTCAGTTCCTGCAACTTGAAGGTGCTGTATCTCTGGGAAATGGTGTGAAAACTTTAAGAACAAATCACAGGAGCAAGATAATCTGCAGGGAGATTCCCTGAGCCAAACCCATCTGGAAGTTCCCCCTTAGGGCAGCTCTTTTCCAACATCCCAGAGGAGGGAAGGAGATGACATTTCCTTCCAGGACCCCAATTTTCTCCTTTCTTTCCCTGATTTCAACCCAGAGCAATTCCCAAACAGCAGAGAGCAGCCGAGGAGAGGGGCTGGGGATGATTCTGGGGCTGTGGGCTGCATGAGGGGCAGCAGCTCTCCCAGGAAAGCTGTCCTGGTGTGAGATGGATGTTCCTTGTTCCACGGGAGCAGCGATTTGGGTAGAATTTCTGCAAGACTTCACTGCCAGGAATTTTATTTTTTTTTTTTTTTCTCTCGCTGACAAAATGGAAAAAGAAGGTGGAAAAGGAGTGATGGCAGGGAATGGGGGAAGGCAAATCTGTCCCACCCAACTCAAATTTGAAGTCTGGAAAATGAAAACGTACAAAGCAAAAAAAAAAAAAAAAGGCTAAAAATGCAGAAAGGTTTCTTTAGAAGATTGATTATTCCTTTTCTAAATTTGCACTTTTAACTCTGCAAGAGTGGGATCCATGCTCAGGCTGATTTATTTAGCCTGTGGGGGACTGAGCTCTGTTCTTCTCAATGTACACCCCATGCCCTCAGCAAAATTGCATTTTTATCGTTGCTGCCACGATACTGAATGGTCCCCCCCACTGCAGGTTTTCAGTTTTCTGTTTGACCTTTGTCATTTGATTTCTGTGCTCTCCTCTAAAAAGGAGACTTCACTGCCTGCCCTTTCTGCTGCTGAGTAATTCCAGTGGGTGTCTGACAAAGACACTTCTGGAGAGCAGGTTTTTAACTTGTGCCTGCTAAAAGCCCTTCAGCAAAGGTGCTTCTTCCCTCTTCCACCAAAGCTTTTTGATACCTTTGCAAAACACTGCCCAGGGTGGCTCTGGCTCTGTGCACACTCATTTCACTGCTGGCACAGTCAGCAAATTGTGTTTCAAGTACCTTCTGGTCTGGCTGGGGCCTGAGCTTGCTTATTTATTCCCAGATGTGACAGAATTGCTGCAGGACCTGAATCTGATGCCTGCTGAAGGAAGGGCTGTGTGGGTTCATTTTCAGACTCTGTATCCCTACAGCATGATTCAAACTTTCCTGCTTATTGGAGAAACGGAACAATTAAAAAATAGCCATAACAAAATTGGTGTTGATGATGAAGAAAATGAAATTATAGCTAGAAACAATGAAAGTTTTCATTTTATTTTTTTTCTCATATTCTGCCTTTCTTTAAGACCCAGCGTTACAATTGGTGGAAAAGCTCTTATATAAAATTTAAAAATTGTCTGCTGCTAAGATTTATCTCAAGGAGGAAGCACGAATTTGGGAGAATTGGGTATTGTCTGAAAACAGAAAGAGAGCAATTTCTGAACACAGGTGCTGCTGGCTGATGCTCTGTAATTTGCTGTCCTGGGTGTCCAAAGGCCAGGGAGCGCTGAGGGCTGGCCAGCTGCCCTGGGTGCATTTCCTCCTTTGGAGGGAGAAAACGAGGCCATGGCTTGTTTGGAGCTCAGGGCTGACCTGGCCCACTTTGTCCTGGGGGAGCTTTGCTTTATTCTGCCCACAATGTGCTGGGCAAAGTGGGCAAAATGGGGTTGGATTCACCAGTGGGTTCAGAGCAGGGTCAGGATTCACCCCAAACCCGCCCAAGCTTCTCCCTGTTGGTCATTTCCCCTCTTCTGTGATGTGTTGTTATAGTTTTTCATTAATAAGGTATTAAATGGTTAACTGTCTTTGGTTACAAGGTTTTTTAAGGCTAAACTCTCTAATTAAGAAATGACATTTAAATTATTCTTTTAACTCAGTAACTGATTACTTGAAGTCTGCAGTGCAGACTTTTCTGTCTAATTACAAAATATTACTTAAACTTATGAAAAAGAAGGAAGAAGGTAAAGAACAACTTGCCTCCACCCTAAAATTTCTACCTTGTTTCATATATGTTAAAATCTATCAACTATTTTACAACAGTTTCTAACCTATTTTTAACAATTTATATTACTATATTCTAAAACTTCAAATTCTACATTTTTAACCTTGTGATATTACACATTTCTAATTAACTACACATTTGTAATTTTAGTGTTATCAATCAATTTTGGAAGTTTTTTTACAGCCTCAGGTTAAATGTAATGCTCTCTTGGGAGTCAGAGTCTGTCAGTACAGAAAGTTCAAATTTTTTAGTATCTAGAACTCTAACATTGTGTCATCACAAATCCTGAGCTCCCAGCTGCTCACAGAAACACATTTGTGTGGCTTTTTATCCCTTCTTCTCACCAAATATTAATATTGCAAATGCTCCTGTAATAAATACTATTGAGAGGGATTTGCTGGAGGATGTAAATATTCATCAGTCTTTAATGATTTGCATTTGAATCCAGAAAATTGGCTTATGACTCCTCAGTGCTTTTCTCTCCCTCTGATTTCCACATGCATTAAATGCAGGAGGATTAAATACCTGCGGTTCTCTTTGGTCCAAAGCAGACTTTGCTGTCTCCATTTGGAAATAAGTCCTTGATTAGCTGGGAACTCAACCTTGTGCATCCCTTAATCTGTTCCAATCCTTCTCCACGGTTTTGTTTCTCACTGAGAGCTTTAGGATCACTCTTGTCACTCTCATCTGGAGCCTCCACTCCTGGAATTTCTCATTTCCACCAGGCTGCAGCTCAGAAGGGAGAGCCAGAAAGGGGAAGGGTCTTCTGCACTGCTGGAAACCACCTCATTTTATGAGATTAGTAGGACCTGGATTAATCAGACACAGATCTTAGGGGAAAAGCCAAGGTGATAATACAAGATAAATATTGATAATCTGGAGCCTGAATGAATGAGACTCCAAATGGCCTAAATTTAAATTGGCTTCAGCCAATTGTTTGGACAGAGCTTTTAATTAGTGAGGATCTTCTTTAGGATGGGCTGTTCTTCTGCCTGTTGAGCAGGATATAAAAATGAAATTCTCCTAAACAAAAGTGGGTGTCAAACATTTTGCTGTCAGCTATTTTAGGGCTCAGTGTGATAAGCTCACTGTCCTAGTTCTGTGTGTCTGCTGATTTATCTGCCTCTCTTATTCCTGAGGGGGTGATGCCTTGTGTTCATTTATGGGGCTTGTGTAGGTCCAAGGGATGGTTTCTATAGAAAAGCTTTGATAACAACTCAGAAATCTCTGCTGTGGGCAGAAGCCTCAAAAGTGTTGTTATTTTCCAGGTAATTGTGAAAACAAGAACAGAATATCAGCCTGACCAGAAGAACAAAGGAAAACTCAGAGTGCCCAAAATTGCTGAATTCACAGTCAGTTTCACTGATGGGGTAACAGAAAGACTAAAGGTAAGAAATGGTTGTTCTGCTGCCTTCTGATGCAAATTCCATTCGTTTTAAAATGACTGAATCAAAGTGACAGGAAAGACATAACAAATTTAACACTTCACTCATCAGGGTCAAAGAGAGGTTTATCTGCATGAGTGTAAAGAGTTTTTTTAGGACAGGCATGAAAATACCTTCTTAGCTACATCTCAAGTAGAAAATGCTTTTCTTTCCCAAGAAAATGATGAAAATACATTCCAGCCCACACTGAAAATAAACCAAATTTGAATCCTTTTTCTTCTCAAACACTGGTGTTTAAAAATAATCTTTTAAAAAACAAGTGAAGATTGGTTGAAACATTTTGTTTAGTCTTTTAAAACTCCTTTTGTCTCATAGCCAGTCAACCCTTTTCATATTTAAAATACTTTGTCATAATTATTATATTACTACAGTTAAAAACTGCTTCAAAATGCATAGGAAAAATGGTATTAGAGAAGAATCCAAGCATATCCTGTCCTGTAAGCAGTTTTGCTCCACAGGAATTGGAATTTTCTGATGGAAAATGTTTCCTTGGGAAATTTTCAACAGGCTCTACTCAAACATGGCAAGAAACTCATGAATTATTGAGTGCTGTCGGTTCCTGTTGACTGCAGCACATTAGAATGGCTCAGTTCCTCCTAAAATTAGGCTCCAAATGTGTAGCTGCCAGTTTTTCCTCCCTCTGCACTGGGAAGACCTGGTGCTTTTTCTAAACCACAGAGCATGGCAGTGGTAGAAATGGGAGCTCTGATTGCTCATTTTCAAAGTCAGAGGAAATATCAATGATTTTGGGTAGAAAACAGAGAAAGTGAGCGGTGCCCAGTGACATTCCTGCTCCTTCCAAAGCATCATTTACTCTTAAGAGTTGTGGGAATAAATGTTTATGGTTCTTGGCTGTTTTATTTTTCCATGGACATCACAATTTGATCTAAAATTTCTTACTTGCTGTTTGTACTTACTGAATTCTTCCCCGAGCTTATTGTGTGTAGTAACTATTTACCACCAGTGGTAACTCTCTATTGTACCAGAGTAAAGTGAATTAACCACGTTAAATCCCAGTCTTGGAAACATTTCCAGTGTCCCACACAAACCAGAACAGGACACGATGTGCCTGAGAACCAGCAATAAATTGAGAGTCTCCTGCACTGATGTGTTGGCTTTAACCTGCAGTAAATGGCTTTGTTGGTGTTGTAAATTCTGGTGCCTCACTGGGTATTTAACTCTCAGTCCTGCAGCCCTGAAGGGTGTGAAAGGCAGAGTAAAACCAGGAAAGATCTGGCTTTGTTAGTTTAAAAAAGCACTCAAGAACATCTCCTTGCACACCTATAGCTCGTGGATAAATCCCATTTCATCTGCTCCTTCTACTGCGTATCTTGTTTTTCCTGTTCAAATTCCCAACTTGCTGTTGCATTCAAACCTTTCCTTTCATGCATTTTTCCTCTTCCCATCCTGTTTTTGGTGCAGTTTTCTCATTTCACAGCTTCTGCTGGGAGCCCTGGCAGAGATGGGAGTTGGGCCTCTTCCTATAGAGCCTGGCAGCATCTCAGTTTCATTTTTGAGCTGTTTCCTTTCCCTCAAATCCATATGATTTTCATTCTCTGCTCTTCAATGTCAACTTATTCATCAGGCAGCCTCTGCCCTAATACTGGATAAGACTCTAAGCCTCTCCCTGCCTGCTTTTCATAAGGCTTCCATGTATCCCATTAAATTTGTAGTATTATTTCCTGACAAAATGAGCTGAGATAATAGCTAATATTTATTACCTTTTGTACTTTTTACTGCACCACATTTTTGTCTCAGTGCATATTTTTAGTGAAGTTATTAAAAACCCTGCCCTCTGGTTATAAGCTGCCCCGTTATCTGCTGCTGATGAAATCATCTTAACATTTGTTTTTTTGTAAGAGCAAATCGCAGTAAATACTTAACTTTTATGATCTCACTTTGGCTATGTTTTTAAAAGCTTTAAAAAAGATGATATAACTGTGATCATCATATTCTCTGTTGTCCTTTTGAGGGTGGAAAAGCCCTTCAAGACCATGGAGTTCAAGCTGTGACCAATGCCCACCTTGTCCCCAGCCCAGAGCACCCAGTGCCACCTCCAGGGATGGGGATCCAACCCTCCCTGGGCAGTTCCAGTGCCTGAGCCCCCTTTCCATGGGGAAATTCCTGCTGTGCCCACCCTGAGCCTGCCCTGAGCCCCCTTTCCATGGGGAAATTCCTGCTGTGCCCACCCTGAGCCTGCCCTGAGCCCCCTTTCCATGGGGAAATTCCTGCTGTGCCCACCCTGAGCCTGCCCTGACCCAACCTGAGGTCATTTCCTCCTGTCCTGGGGCTGGCTGCCTGTTAAAAGAGGCTGCAATTCTGTGGTTTTGTGCTGCAGAAGATCAAGATATCTGGAAAAAGTTTTGAGACCACGTGGACCTGTCAGCCAAGTCCACAGATGCCCTTTTCCCTGCCTTTGGGGTATCTTTTATTGAAGAAACTAATGAATAATTAGACAACTTTCTCACATGAACAAGCCCGAGCCAGAATTTAAGCTTGTGCTTGCATATTTTTCATCCATGCAGAATAGCCCAGATCTGAGCTCTTTAATTATCATAAAGAAGAGACTGTCCCTAGGCAACGGTTCTTATTTCACACCAGCTCTTCCAGGAATCTGAGCTAGCTCCTGCCTCTTGTCACATCCCCTAATAGATGAGATTATCATTCTCTCCAGCTCAGCACACTCTGTCCTGGAAGTTTGACCAATTAGGCTGATTCTTCAGCTGCATGACTCAGCCCATACCTCCTTTATAACACTGTTTAAATAGTTGTGTGTAGATGGGTTACGAGAAAATGATGTTAAAATAACCTCGTGGCTGAGCCATCTATACAGAAAAGAAATTTCTTTTTTTCATTTCACTCCTCCACAGTGAAGCAAAGGGAACATTTTTCTAAGCTGACAGGCAGTGATTTATAGACCTTGCCTTCTCCAGACTGCTTCTACCTTTGGAGTGTGCTCCTCCAGGAGGTTTTGGAGCTGCAGAGATGTCGTTCTGCAGCAGCTCTGTGAGCTGAGGTTTCCCAGGCTGAGGGAGAAGGGTGGCTGCTCTTTGCCTTTCGTTTGCAGTGCTTTGAAGGCAGCTCCTGTTCCTGGCCTTTGCCATCCTGTGACAACACCGAGGTGCCTCAGAGAGGGTTTGTAAATGTGGCTGTGATTGCTCTGTGGGGTGACAGCTCCAACCCTCTGCCTCTGAGGCTGCCTGCTCCTTCTCACCAGTGATGCCCCATTGTGCATCTTTAAAGAACAATCTCTCATATGTGAGTAATCATTCTGCCCTTATTTCTATCAGTACTGAAAAGAGATTGAATCCCTTTTGCTTTTTAGGCAGATTCCCCACCAAATGAAGTCCTGTTACTTCTGGAGAACAGGGTTGTCGTGGGGTGACTCCTAAACCAGGACAAGGGTTTCACTGACTCCTTTTCCAACCAGTCCAGATAGCCCAGAAACCATCCAGCAGCACTGATTTATTTGGATAGCACCAGAAGAGGTCTGGAGGGGCCTACAGAGCATTGGGTGACACCTGGAACTGCTGGTCCCTTACTGGTTTTACACAAACTGGTCTCTGTCACACCAGTCTGAGCCCTTTCTCACCACTGCCACAGAACTATTAAATATTTTCAGGACGGTAATGATTTATTGACTGTTAACTGGGTGATAGCTACCTCCATAGTTATCTGACTTCTCAAATCTTCTACAGTTCTTTCCTCTTCATGGATCAGTTTCTTTAAAAAGTTTTTGTTTTCAGAGTTGGAATAATTAAGCTCAGTACTTGTCTTTAACAGAACAAGCTGGGAGTGGGTGTACGGGGGAGAAGTCGATATATTTAAGATGTTTTTTTGCTAGCAATTTATCTACCTGGAGAAATCATCTGCCAGTATTGATGGAGACTGAGAACTTCATTCTTCTTGCTGCAATTTGGCAAGATGCATTTTCAGAGTCACTGGCTGTGTCATCTGTCCCTGTTGAGTGTGCAGTGACAATTATTTCTTATCATTAGATCACCCTCTCCTCCCTCCACCCTGAAACTGCTCTGGCACACTCAGATCCAGGGACCAGTGGATGTAATTCTTGCCCACACTTTTCATCAGGTCCTTAAAATGTAGTGGAACCCATTCAAGTGTTTCTGTTGTTGAAATGCTCATACTGGAACAATTCTTTTCCTCTGACTTAATGTGGAAGATTTAGAACAAAATGTCTCCAACCTCACCCTACAAAACAATGATGCAAGAATTGTTCATGATCAAACCCAAGCCAATACCTGAAATGCTTGGCTCCTGATTAACAAAGATTTTTCTGGGCCAGGGAACAATTTCCTGTTGGTAGCAGCTTTGCTAAACGGAAGATGCTCCCCTGGTGCCCTCACTGGAAGGTGGGGCAACAAATCCCCAGGGAATTCACATTTTTCTGCACACACAGAGCCCCAAATGTGCCATTCCTGCTTCTCCTTCCCCATCCATGCCATGGATCCTTCAGACTCCTCCTGGGGCGTTCTGCTTTCACCTGCAGGCTGTTGCTTTATGCTCATAGTTCTTCCTCTAACCTGCAAAGAAATCCCAGAAAAACGGCTGGGGCTTTTCATTGTCCCCATTCATAGGTAAATAAATTCTAAACTCTCCTTTAATTGTTGAGTTCCCACGGGGCAGGAGCGACTCCTGGTGAAAGGACTCCCTCTGCTTCTCAATGCTATCAGTACCAGCGTTGCCATGGCAGCTGCCACATCCCATCGCTTATCAGAGCTGGAGGATCCCATTACCCTGCTGATGGCAGCGGTGCCCGGGGCTGAAGGCAGGGATTCCTCCCTCTGCTGGGAATTGCTGCTGGGCTTTCAGGATCCAGGAGAAGCAGGGACAAAGCAGAGATGGGGCAGGCACGGGGAGCAGGCGCTGGGTTTGCTCTGGGACCTTGCACTCAGAGAGGGTCAGCAGGAAGGGGTTGATTTGGAGGATTATTCCCTCCCTTTGGGAGCTCCCAGCTGTATCCAGCAATCTCCTCTCCCTGTGGATGCAGAGGGTGAGTTCCTGCAGGGGTTTCAGGCTGCTCTCACTGCTCCTAAGTTGTCCGGACTGTGGTGGATGATCTGAGAGTGGAGCCAAAGCTGCCTCTGTGGAGGCTGAATATTTCCAGTGCATTCAGAAGGTCACAGGGTCTCTTTTCCCTTGACGCGATGCTGTGGTGTGTTCTTAAGTTCGTTAGTTTGCTCCCCCCATTTTCTGTATTACTTCCTGCTGCTACCCTGCCAGTTATGTTGCTATGGAAATGAAACTGCTCCTCCCTTGGTTTCTCTTATAAAGTGAAAGTTGTTTCCTCCTTGGGGTCAGTCAATCACTCTTTTTCTCCTCCCAGGTTTCGAGAATTTTCCTTTCTCTGGGAGGTATGGTTGGCTGTAGCCCCGGAGCCCCTCCTATGATTTATAACAGTTGGTTACTTTAGTGTATCAGTTATGTTTCGTACCTCCAAATATGTATTTCTATTGGATAGCCGGGTTTCCCTGCCTTCTTCCCCCCTTTTCCCTTAAAACCCTCTCCTGCCCCTTGTTCGGGGCCATTTGCTGGGTGTTTCCCCTCCTTTGTTGGTTCTTCTGTAATAAACCGACAGTTTACCCCAGAAAAAAAAAAAAACAAACAAAACTTTTTCCCGGATGGTTTCCCGGTGTTTAGATGCGGCATCACCGTCAATAAACCGATGTTTAACCCCGGGGAAATGGTCAGTTCCGTTCCTCTCCTATATCAGAGAGGTACGCCAGTCCGCAGCCAGCACAGCCCGGGGCCATCAGACTCCGGAAGGGTGCTGGCCAAGAATAGCAGAGGGGCGTCGGCCTTTCGCCCTCAGCTAGTCAGATTCTAAACTTCGGGCCACATACGTTCCCTTCTGCAATGCAGTCTCACCTGTGTGGTTCCAGGCTCTCAAGGTGTGCAGGTGAGAAATGGTGCTCCTCATCTTCCTGCCTGAGCTCAGCAATCCTTCTTGTGAGGAGCTCTGGGGACAGGACAGGTCCCATCTGTCCCGGTGGCTCTCCCAGGCTGCAGGAGGCAGATTGATGGAGCCGTGTGTGATCGCCAGTGACAAGCAGGAGCTGTGAGGATGAGCTGCGTGGGGATTTGTGGCTCAGCTGCCAGGGAACAGATCTGTCTGATCACAGCCCCAGGTATTGCTATAAACCCTGCAGGTTTGCTCTGTCTGGGTAGGAGTCTGGGGGTTTTGTAAGAACTCCCAGCTAATTCCTTAATTGTTTTGTACAGGCAAGGGTCCAAAAATGTCATGTCTGTGTCTAAAACACAGAAGAAAAATCTATTTTGATTTAACTGGAATGCTCTCTACTGGCTCAGGGACCACTTAACAAAGCAAAGGAAAAAAACCCAAATACGATTTTTTAATAGGAAATGGACCATTCCTTACAGTGCATTCTTGTTTTAGGTTAGTTTTACACACACAGATACTCTTTTACAAAGCCAGGAAAAGCCTTGACTCTATTTATTTTTGCCATCTGTAAGCACTAACAGAATAGTCAGCTGAATAGATTTGTTCAGTCTTGGTTTGGGTTTTTTTCCATTTAATTGATTTTTGGAGAGAAGAAGAAAGTGAATTGTTCTGCAGAAAATCTCTAAAAGTAGAAGTCACAGAGAATATTCACATGCCTAAATTTTTGTGGGGTACACTTGCTGAAAGTTCATTCTTCAACCCAGAATATATTGCAGGAAAAAGATTTACAGGGCAGAAACATCAACTGACTCTTGGCTTTGGAGCAAAATGCTTGAAAATATTTCCATAAGTGACCACATGGAGATACCCCTGGTGCTAATTCCAGGGTGTAATTGCAGTTACCATTGGGCCTGGAGGATTTCTTACACTGCACCTCTGTCTCCAACACCACTCTGCACTTACCTCTGGCACCCCACAGGAAATCTGAGTGTTGGGCAATTTTCCTGTCAGCATTTGAGGTGAAATGAAAGATATTTAATGCTGGTGTGGCCACTGTAGCAGGATGGAGGAGCAGGAAAGAATTTTCAGCTGAGTGAAACCAGAGCAAAGTTTATTACCTGTTGGGGAGTGCATTTGGAGTCTTGTAGCCAGACCACTGAATGCTGAAAAAAATATAATAATCAAGGAAGTGCAAAGCTTCAGTGACACAAATTTCTCCATGCAATGTTTCACCCTCTCCAAAGCAGCACAGGCTGTGATTGAATGTTAAACAGAGCTGAGCTGCCTCTTGTTGGTACTTGCAGATGTATTAAAGCCTGTTGGGTCGGATCCACAGCTAATGGAACTGGCCTGGTGCCTTCGGAGGCAGCATAATCACCTCGATTACTCATTTCTCTTGTTTGCTTTTAAAAGAGTAGCTCTTGTAAGTCATTTGCAGCAATAAAGCCTCATCTTTCTAATTCAAAATGGAAAGGCTTTTAATTCTTAAGTTACCCAGGGGACACTTTGCTCACCAAGTCTTCACTTTGTTCTCCTATAAAGCACCCACATAATAAGTTTTTAAGGAGAAATGGGTGTACTGAACCATGAATGCAGAAATATTAGTTCCTGCTCATGATGGGAGACATAAATGCTGAAATACAGGTGAATTTGTTTCCCTTCTTGAAGGAACAAACTTCCAAGTGCTTGTTTTCTTCAGGCACAAGAGTGCACTGAACAGAGGTGCTGTAATTCATGCAAGCCTGACCTTTGGAGGAAGGTAATTTCACAAAAGAAAAGCACCTCAGCCTTTTCCTGGAGCCAGCCTGATCCTTGGCTGTGGCATGGTGGTGGTCCCTGGGTGGTTTTGCCTCAGAAAAAGCCAAGATTTGGGGAATTTGGATGTTTGCAGCTGTGGGTGGCTCTGGCTGGGGGTGTCTGGGTGGGGAGTGAGCTCTGGAGCTGGGTTTGGAGGGATGTCAGGAGTCAGGAAAAGGCAGTGGCACACCTGCAGTTCCAGGTGTGTTCCATGAGCTGAGCCCTGAATCCACTCTTGCTCAGGGCTCCCAAAGCTTTCCCTGCACCAAATCCAGCACCAGGGAGGAGTGCCAGGGACGATTTTGCATTCATGAGACTGTGCAGAGGCTGAGTCTTGGCAGGCAAAGGGCAGGCAAGGAGACAGTTTATCGATGACTTGATTTATCTTGTGTTCCTGTTAATGCATTTAAAAAGGGCCTGGGATGAACTGAGGCATCCATTGCCATGTCCCACGTGGAGTGACCAGAGGAAATGTCACAGCCAAGGCTGTGCCAGGGCAGCAGGGAAGGGCTGCACGTCAGGAAGCCTTGGAGAGGATGTTTCTGTCTGCTGCAGTCCCACTAATTGAAAAAACACCTCAAATTAGGGATCTGGAAGGAAGCCTCTTCCAGCATTGCTCCTGAAATGGGCTGCCAGGTGTTCTCAGGATGTGGCTTTGGAGGAAAAGCTCCTTTCTGAGCAGTTCTTGAGTCACCCTTTTGTTTAATTTGGGGGCTCTGCTCCATTTCATTTGGAGGTAACAGACACAGAATCCTTGAATGGCCTGGGCTGGCCAGGAGCTGAAAGATCACCCAGTTCCAGTGGGAAGGCTTCTGACAATTGAAAAAGAAAGAAAATATTCTTATAGGAGGAGGGGGAAAACACCTTTAAAAACCTGTCTGGTCTGCCAAAATGGCCATGTATTTATTTATGTTCCTAGAAACAACATCAGCCCTTCTCACTATACCTGCCTGCTTGATGAAGGAATTTTTCATGGCATTAAATAGCAGAAAAGAGAAACCCAACAGAGCTTTTTATTTACCTAAATGGAAATTCACTGATACTCATTGCTGAAGCAGCTTTATTTAAAATGGCATTTAGAACTTCCATAAGGAACGGGGGCTTGGAAACAGAGCCATGAATTTTCCATCCAAGGGGTTTGACTTGGCACAGGGAGATGTCACGCAGCCCACAGCTGGCACCAGACACTGTTAAAAAGATCTGAGGCTATTAGTGCCTAAACAGCCACTAGAAATTATATTACATGATGGAGACTGGCTAATATAATTGAGCCAGCTAGTTATTGTGTGCATAATTTAATTATTTGACAAATTGCTTAGAAACACCGTGTGCTCCTTCCACACTCGTGCTGCTCTCACAGCTTTAGGAGGTGCAGAGCAGAGGAATTGCTGCTGCCTATCCTGCAAAAGTGATGTTTCTTTTTAAGATTTACAGACTTGGAGAGGTTCTGTGGTGTTGTCACGGTGGGCTGGGGTGTGCAGGGATGGGCAGAGCCCAGGGGACACGGCTGGGAGGGGAAATTGGCTCGGAGACAGGCAGTGCTCTTTCAGGTGCACTCTTCTGAGGCTTTGGGGTACTTGGGTAAATGAGCCTCTCTGTGAGTGCTCTGGGATTGCATTGCTGGGCTCTGTGGGCTGAAAGGAACACCTGGAATAGTGGAGCAGAGACTCACAGAATGGTTTGGCTTGGAAGGGACCTTAAAAGTCATCCAGTGCCACCAGAGACACCTCCCACTGTCCCAGTGCTCCCAGCCCTGTCCAGCCTGGCCTTGGGCACTGCCAGGGATCCAGGGGCAGCCCCAGCTGCTCTGGGCACCCTGTGCCAGGGCCTGCCCACGCTCAGAATAATTTTTTTTTCCCTAATATCCAATCTAACCTTGCTTTCTGTCAGTGTGAAGCCATTCCCCCTTGTCCTGTCACTCCAGGCTCTTGTAAAGTCTCTCTCCATCTTCCTTGTAGCCTCTCCAGGTACAAAAAGGCCACAATGGTGTCACCCCAAAGCTTCTCCTGTGCAGGTGAACAACCCCAGCTCTGCCAGCTCCATCCCTCTGATCCCCGGTGCCTCTCTGGATCTCTGCAGCAGCTCCAGCTCCTGGCTGTGCTGGGCCAGGGCACAATCCCAGCCCCTTCCTGCTGCCCTGGGATCAGCCCTGGAGCTGATGGGAGAATTCCTGGCCCCCAAGATGATCCCATCCTCATCTGTTCTTATGAGAACTGGGGCCAGATTGGTTTATGGTCATGAAATATAAGTTAAAGGACCAAAAAAATCCCATCCACCTTAAAACTTGATTAAGACACCTCACAGCACTAAGGAGTATTTTCCCATAGCCCTGAAAATGTAGAGACATGACTAAGGACATTTTCCTCTTACAAAGCATCTCCTAAACAATTCTTCTTAAGAATCTGGACACCATCTGGAATAAAGCTGTGCTGTAATAATAAAGAACAAATCCTACATCTCCTTGAGCAGTACTAAGCAAATCTGAAGACCCAATTGTGTCACTTTTTTTTTTTGCAGTTAGCCTTTCAAAATTTCAGAGGCGAAGCTGTTGCCAGAAGATCAGCAAAATCAGCAACTTATTACAAAAATATTTTTAACAGTGGGAAGTGAAATGACATTTTTGAAGAAGCGCAGTCAGATCATTTTCACTGCCAGGGTAGATCAGGGTGTCTGGGTGCCGGGCAAGGCACCAAGAGTTCTTTGACAGAGTTTGAACAGTGGGGTGAGTTTGGAGTTTGGGGGGTACCTCATCATACCTGATCCATCTCAGTGTCAACCTGGATTTGGGTGTTTGTACTTGGATTCCATCCTGGAATACACAGAAGCCACCAGGCTGGCTGGATCCAGGAGCTCCTGATCCTTTAACTGTGCCTTCCATGTGATGGTATCAATCTTCCATCTCATTATCAGCTGAACAAGTTATGGCATGAAGGGGAAAAAATTGTCCTCCTGAATTTTTCATTGTCGAGCAGAAATCCTTATAATGGATTCGGGAGTGCATGGATGTGTTTGGATGCCCTTAGATGATTTTGTGATTTTTTTTTCTGCAAGTTAACTGGGTTGTCAGGGACTGATGGGTTTTTAGGTGTAATGGAATTGCCATAAACTACAGGAAAAGCTTTGCTGCCTCTCCAGGCACAGCTCTTAAGCTCCTCTCTGAAGTAACCTTGACAGAATTTCTGCCAGTTTTGTTCATAACAAATTTTGCCTTGTTCTTTGCCTTTCTTCTTCTACAAAGAGAAAAATTAAAACCCAGAGAACTTCTTCAGCTGAATTGCCTATTAAAGGTCAGAAATTTCCCCAATATGCAGCAACACTGAAAGTATCTTGTAGAACCAGACATGGCAGCAGCAGAAGGATCCTTTCCTGAGAAACTGGAATTTTGTGAAGAGGCTGACAAGAGTGCAGGAACAAAAATAGGCAGCAGAAGCTTCTGAGATCCCTAATTCACATTACAGCTGTAGAGAGTAGGAAAATGGTGCAGAATTTTGTAGGAATTTTTCTGTGATAAATGATTTTTATCTCTTCTCTGAGCCTGGCTGCTTTTCCTGTAGGCAGCAAGGCTTTTCTTGGTTGGCATCTTCTTGGCTCTGCTCCTGCTTTAAGTGTATAAGCAGGGAGAAAAGTGTCCAGAGTCAAACACTGATTTACCAGACATTTAGAAGTAAAATCGTGCCTGGTATCTAAGAAGTGCCACCCACTCTGAAAGAGGGGAAATTTAGGTTGTATATTGGCAAGAAATTCTTCTTTTTGAGGGTTGGGAGGCCCTGGCACAGGTGGATCCCTGGCAGTGCCCAAGGCCAGGATGGACAGAGCTGGCAGTGGAAGGGGTCTCTGCCCATGGAATGAGCTGATCTTTAAGTTCCCTTCCAAGCCAAGCCATTCCATGATTTTATATTATATGAACAAGGATTAAAACTGTAAAAACCTTGCAATGGAAAAAAGCTGTTAAATAAATGCCCTGCTGCTTGGATGTGCCATTGTTCTCTGGTTGCCTTTTAAATAAGGCTTTGTACTGGAGTGAGAGAGGGAAAAAGGGAATTTTTGATGAAAAAGGAGATCCTGGGCAGCTGATAAATCAAAGAGAGCAGGGAGGATGCATCCATGGGCTGCATGAAAGCCAGGTTAGCTGGAGCACCACTGCAATTAGGCATCCTCTGCCTGGCACAAAACCTGCTGGCACCTGATCTCCTGCTGCCTGATGAGGATGGAGCCTTTTATTCATCTGTGCTTGTGTAAAAATGCAAAAAACGTTCTTTATCTGTGGGAAAAGGGAGAGCCACCCCAAGTGTGCTGCTGTTGATGGGAGCTTGATCCTTCATGGATGTTAAGGGCCTCTCCCACATTTTTTGGAGGATGAGGGGAATGTTTTTGTGTGGTAATGATGTTCTCTGCTCCCTCTTAAAGGAGCATTTGGGAATCATGTGAGATTTTGAGGAGAGGGCAGGCAAATCCCCCCCTTCTTTCACCCACTCGAGCAGTCACATGTGACAGATTCATGCCTGCAGCACTTCTAGGTTTTATCTGCTCACTAAATTTTATTTCCCCTCTGTGAGTGTTTATATTGCTTAGAGACTGCCAAGGTTCGTGTTAATCATAAAAAAAAAAGTGGAGGTTTATTAGGTATTGCAGCTCTGTGATTCTTTGGTGTTTGAATGTTAATGAAGCTTTGTATGCTCTGGAATAGTTGGAGAGCTGGATCTTAGCTCTGGCATGCCAGGAATATCTGGGGGTGGATTTCTCTTCCCTTTCCTTTGGGTTTTAACATCTTACATGACATTTCATCTGGAGCAATTTTCCACCATTTATCAGCAGGTGTAATATTGTCACAGCAATTCTGTGAGTGCAGGAAAGGCAGGAGGGTGAAAATGGGCTCAGTTGCAGCCTGCAGGGCCTTGATCAACTGGGTGTCAGCACTTGGTCAGAACAGAGGGAATTTGTTATTTTTAGGGACTCAGTGGGAGGACAAGAGGAAAGAACCCCTCAAATTGCAGTTCTAATGGTTATTTCCATAGGCTGTGCATGCACGTGGGATTTAGCAGAAGAGCCGTGAAGAAACATTAATTCTCACTGCAGACAGCTCAGTTCTTTCTGCTTCTGGAGGCTGAGTTTCCAGCAACATTTCTTTTCTCATTGCACATTTAATTTGGGGCACAGTAGCCAGACTGGAGAGCTGAGCTTTTCTTATTTCTGAATTTCTAACCAGGGCTGCCCCTCAGCATTGGCTTTGGTAGAACAAGATGAGCATCTTGCTCTAGTGCCTTCAAATTAACCTCAAAGGACACTTGTGCCATTGTCATTGTGGCTTAGTACCTACACTGGAATTAGAGGGAATTCCAGGCCCAGCAGGCTCCCCTTTAAATGGGGAGGAAATGGTGGATCTGTGTTCTACAGGATGGATCTGTGTTCCTCCACACTGACCTCTCATCAGGATTGTGGTGTGGGGAGGGATCTGTTTTTCCCAGGTCTCCTGTTGGAAAAAGTAGAGCAGATTTAATCCAGGAAATCTCTCTTTTTTACCATTCCAAAGGGACTTAATTTTTTTTTTTTCCGTGTGTAATACAGCTTCTTTTGGGGACACAGATAATGTCAAATTCCATTTGCATCTGCCTTGAATCCAGCTGAGCCTTTCTCACCATGAAAAGGGACAGATTCCCCCAGGCTGGGAACCCAAGGGCTGCCATGAAGCTGCTCTGAAATATTTCTGTCCACCCCTCTGAGGGGGCTCTGAGAGGAGGTGGATCCCAAATTTTCTTGGTTGGATTGGTGCAATTCATACATCTCCACTCCTTTAGCGCCAGATCCCTCTGCAGCCCTCCAGGAATCCCTAACACAGTTCTCCTAGCTCCAGCATTAAATTCTGCTCCCTCTGTTGCTGCCTTTGGCTTAACTGACCCATTTTGCAGCAGATGAGGCCCCAAGGAGAGGTTAATCCAAGCAGGAACATTAAAAGGCAGCTCTGGGCTTCAGTGAACTCTTTGTCCTTGGCAAAGCCTCTTAGCCCCAGTCTCACCTTTTTACCTTTTATTCTAAAATATTCTGATTTAACAAGGAATTCAGGAATCTCTCCTGCTAGATAAGTCTCCACAGCTCTCTCTTGCCTGAGTTTTGGAATGTGGTGGGTTTTTGTGGAATTATGGGACCAAGAAAGCTTTGGGAAAGGGGAGGATGGGAGTGTTTGACAGCTCCTGGCTCAGTCCTTGAGGAACAGAGAGCTGAGCAAAATCAGTGATCAGGACATGGAGTAGGGATGGAAAAGTTGCTGTTGGATGAACTATTTAGGAGGGACCTGGAGAGAAGGGAGCTCCAGCAAAGGAACAGACACGGTGACCTGCTGGGCAATGAGGAGAGGGGGAATATTTGAGCCCCCAAGAGGGAATTGTGTCTGGTACCTCCAGCACCAGCATCTGCTCTTGGGCATGCTGTGGGGTTTTGTCAGCAGTCAGGATATTTTCCTTGTACAGAGGAGGATCCCTTTCTCCTGCAGGGCACAATTTATCCTGGAGGAGTTTCCCAGGAGGCACAAAGGGATGTGAGACCCTCATTGCTCCTCCCTGCTCACTGCCCTGCTCCCAGGAAAGAGGGATCTGCCCACAGGGCACTTCATCCACCACATCACACCTGGAATGGGAGTTCTGGCTGCTGCAGGGTTCTGCTGGGTCAGAGAGCACCAAATACTACAGCAAAATCTATAAATTTGCAACGGGTTAAACACAGGAATGTTGAAAATCTGTGGGGGGGATGGGAATGAAGTGGGAATCCAGGATATTGGATCCAGCATTCAGTCAATTACCATGCTTAGTTAAGTACTGCACGGTGGAGTGAAGGCTGCAGTCTGTTAGAATGTCTGTTCCTATAAGTCATTTAATTATGAGGTTGCTCATATGCCATTTTAACATATGTACAGTAACATTATCCCTCTTTTCTAGGTCACCATCCTCATAAGCCTGGCTCTTGCATTCCTTGCCTGCATAGTGTTCCTTGTGGTGTACAAAGCCTTCACTTACGACCACAGTTGCCCAGATGGATTTGTTTATAAGGTAAGGAACTTCAGAAGGATGGATTGCCTGAGCTAATGACAGGCTCTAATTGCCTGCATGGTTACAGCCCAGGCTGCTTTTTTTTTTTTTCTTTTTTTTCTTTTTTTTATTTTGACCAGGCCAAACAGAACATTTGGCAGGAATGTGTTGAAATGGAAAAAGTGTTCTGGGAAATGTGGACATGCATCTGCCCCCATCAGCTACTGTTACAGTGTAATTGTTGGGATTAGCATTTGGGGAACGCTACAGACAGATGTTCAGCAACAATCCCTCTTATTTGTGAATGGATTTATTGCAGCTGGGATCCTGCATTTGCTTCCCACACTCCCAAGTAACTGCTGTTTGCTGGCATACATTGTAATGCAAAGCAAACTGCTGCAGTGCTGACACTCTGTCCTTTGTGAAAGAAATCCAAATTTGCCCAAGTAGTTCACTTCTAGGTGCTCTTGAGCCTTTATCGAGAACAAACCCATGTAACAATTGCTAAAACCCAGTGATTTTGTACTGAATATTCACAGACTGTTTGCCTGGTCTGCTGAGATAAAAAAAATACATTTTGCACTGACTTCTCACTGTGAATAAACTCATAAATTCACAGGAGTCTTGACCACACTGGGGATAAAAGTGAGCTGGAAAACAGAGTAAGATGTTGGTGTATTAATCATTGTGAATTATTCTCTTAGGTTATATAAAAAGGGAGAAATTGGATTGTTCAGACTGGAAAAGAAAAGGCTTTGGGGTCACCTAATTGTGGCCTCCAGTACCTGAAGGAGCTACAAGAAAGATGGAGAGAGACTCTTTACAAGAGGGGATAAGGAGGAATGGCTTCAAAGTGACAGGGAGAAGGTTTAGTTGGATATTGGGAAGAAATCCTTTTCTGTGAGGGTGGGCAGGCCCTGGCACAGGTGCCCAGAGCAGCTGGGGCTGCCCCTGGATCCCTGGCAGTGCCCAAGGCCAGGCTGGATGGATTTGGAGCAGCCTGGGACAGTGGAAAGAATTCCTGCCCATGGCAGAGGCTTGGAATGAGATGAGCTTTGAGTTCCCTTCATATTTCAGAATTTCAGAATCAAACCCAAACCTGAACCTGTGAAAAGAGCTGCCCCATTGGGCTGTGCCTCCTGCCATCCCCAGCCAGGTGCTCACCCCTCAGCTCAGGGTGACACTCCCTGACAGAGCAGCACAAAGCAGCTTTTGCTGCCTCTGCCTGTCTGGGGATGAATTCTGGCCTGGGACCCGCAGGTGAGCAGAGCTGCCCAGCCCAGTCTGCCCAGTTTGGTCCCTCCCTCATTCCCAGCCTGGATCTCTGAGATTGCTGCCATCTGTTGCCAATAGCAACAGGTCTGGAATGCCAGGCCCTGCAGGGTGCTCTGCAGGGCACTGCAGCAGTGTGGGTGCAAACAGGACCCTGAGAGCATCACTGGTGCCATCCCTGGTGCCGTTTGTCAGTGAGGGGAGATTTGGACACTCAATATGAGTGATAAGCAAGTTCTGTTTATTGAAGAGAGCATCAGACACCTATACAGCAAATAATAAGCTCATGAATATTCTGTAAGCCAAGCGATCTATTGGTTAAACCATACCATCAACTCTTCCTCATTCCTTTGGGCCTACATTCCCTATTTCCCACGTCTCTCTGTCCACTTGTTATCATACCCAGCTAGGCCCAAGGACACGCTATCTTGCAGGTGCAGGACTTGGAATTAGCCATGGCCTTGTACTTTTCCAGTCTCTAGTCAGCTAAATTCCCAACAATCACTGGTGCCCTGAGAGCATCACTGGTGCCATCACTGGTGCCATCACCCCATCACTGGTGCCATCACCCCATCACCGGTGCTATCCGTGGTGCCATCACCGGTGGCATCACCAATGTCATCACTGGTGCCATCCCTGGTGCCCTGAGAGCATCACTGGTGCCACCACTGGTGCCATCCCTGGTGCCATCACTGGTGCCATCACTGGTGCCATCACCCCATCACTGGTGCTATCCGTGATGCCATCACCGGTGCCATCACCGATGTCATCACTGGTGCCATCACTGGTGCCATCACCCCATCACCGGTGCTATCTGTGGTGCCATCACCGGTGTCATCACCAATGTCATCACTGGTGCCATCCCTGGTGCAATCACTGGTGCCCTGAGAGCATCACTGGTGCCATCACTGGTGCCATCACTGGTGCCATCCCTGGTACCATCACTGGTGCCATCCCCGGTGCCATCCCTGGTGCCATCACTGGTGCCCTGAGAGCATCACTGGTGCCATCACTGGTGCCATCCCTGGTGCCATCACCCCATCACTGGTGCTATCCGTGATGCCATCACCGGTGCCATCACTGATGTCATCACTGGTTCCATCCCTGGTGCCATCACTGGTGCCCTGAGAGCATCACTGGTGCCACCACCGGTGCCATCCCCGGTGCCATCCCTGGTGCCATCCCTGGTGCCATCCCTGGTGCCATCACTGGTGCCCTGAGAGCATCACTGGTGCCATCACTGGTGCCATCAGCCCATCACCGGTGCTATCCGTGATGCCATCACCGGTGCCATCCCTGATGCCATCACTGGTGCCCTGAGAGCATCACTGGTGCCACCACCGGTGCCATCCCCGGTGCCATCCCCGTGTTTCTCTCTGCTCTCCCCCCAGCACAAGCGCTGCATCCCCGCCTCGCTGGACGCCTACTACTCGGCGCAGGACTCCAACTCGCGGGGCCGGTTCTACACCGTCATCAGCCACTACAGCATGGCCAAGCAGACCAGCTCCCGGGCCGTGTCCCCCTGGCTGCCCTCGGGCTCCGCCAGCCACGACAACAAGGCTGCCAAGACAGAGGGGCACTAAAGGCAGCGAGCTGGAGCGGGAGGGCGGGGGGACAGCACCTGAGCGGGGTGTTGGAGGGATCCGAGCCAGGGCAGGAGCAGCTTCGTGGGTATTTTTCTTTTTTTGTGCGTTGTTCTCGTTGATTTGTAACCGAGTCGAGCTCTTGTACAAAGGCATGTTTGATGTTGACTGTACCTTAACGATGTAAAAATATTTTTAAATCATTGCTTAACTATTTGTTAGAAAAATAAATTAAAAAACAAAAAAAGCAAGTTAGGTAAACAGCCAGAGAGGATAAAAGCAGCAAAGAGAATGCCACCAAGTTTTGTCAGTGCTGGAAAGCTGTGACAGAGGCTCCACATGCAGTGAAGGAAGAGCTGGAATCCTTTCAGGAGGGGTAGAGAGAACCTGGTACAAAGACATTGTGGTGCTGTTTCATTTGCCAAAGGGGAGATATTTTGCTGTCAGATTGAATCCAGTGTCAGTGTTCACTCACTGATAGAGAAATACAAGCATCCCTTCCTTACCCAGACATGCTCACGTGCAAACACAAACCCTGCACAGGGCCCCAAGGAAACCCAGAAGGTTCCTGGTGTTCCTAATGAGCCACCAGAGTGCTGCTGGTCCTGGCCAGGCTCTGAGGCTGAAATCCAGGCTGCTGATGGAGATGGAGCGGGATGGGAGCAGGCAGAAGCTGCTGAAGTGAAATCTTGAATAAACTTTTGAGCACAGGACTGAGAGTCAGGAGTTCAGGACTCTGCTTCTGGCATTGATTCCCTGCATGAGCTTTGGCAATTTCCATGGGGCTTCATCCTTGGGGACCTCTCTCCTGAGGGTCACCACAACTCAAAGAAATGCCATTATGATCACAAGAGCATCTCAGAAGTTCTGATAGTATTGAGCCTCTGATTTTCAGTCCCTCTGATTTTCAGTCCCTCTGATTTTCCCATGAAATGGGCTGCTCCTGCTTCCCTGCTTCAGCTCCTTCAGCATTTCCTGTCATTCCAGGTCACTAGAGAGAGGTAAAAATCAAATCTCTGCTTGCAAACCCAGAGCAGACCCCAAGTTCAATCCAGTCCTGCCCAGAGTAACACATCCTCTCCCCACAAATGGCACTTGAGATTAGTGCAGGCTGGTGGGATTTCAAAAACCCCCAAGGATTCTCTTTTCCCAGAGCTGCAAGAGCAGAGCGCACAGGCAGGGCAAGGCTCACCTTGTCTCAGCTGCTTTTTCAGATTTTTGGCTGGACTGGGATGGAAATTAGGAACTGGCCCCTTCTTCCCTCGCATTGGGCAGTTGTGTCCTCCATGTCAGAGCCCCTGGGCAGTGTGTGAGGGCAGAACTCCTCAGTCCTGCAGGCATCATGATAAATAACTGTATAGTGTAGCTAAAACTGTAGTGCCAAACACCATTGTCTGACTCCCTCTCCTCCCTTCCCTTTCCACCTGTAAATTCATTTCTCACTCAAAATGTACAAACCACCCCCTCCACCCACAACCCCAACTCCAGCAAAACCACTGAACAGTTTATAATTTTGTGGTGTATTTTTTGTCAGTAGGTAGCAGAGACTGAAGTATTTTTTGGTGTAATTCTTGAACTTTTCTGACGGGATTAAAATAAAGTTCGATGTGACTGAGAGTGGCTCCCGTGGGTTTCCTTGCAGGTGGTGTGTGGGATTTGTGTGGTGCAGGCTGCACCTTGCACCAGCCCCAGGGTGACTCTGCATTTCAAGAGGCATTTCCAGAGATTCCCATTTTCCCATTTTAATGCCTGGATTTTATTCCCTATATTCTCACCCATTTCCAATAGGAAAATAGTAATTAAATTTCAGCTCATCGACTGCTATACAGTGGAGCTTCATTCCATTTTAATGGGAATTCCTTCCCATTTTAAAACCAATGGATTCCAGGAGCTTTCCCTGGCAGCAGTGTCCCCTTTCCATCTTTTCCTGCTGCAGGCATTCCTTGGAATGGGGGGTTAAAGGAAATCCAGCTGGCAACCCAAGGGCCACAGCTGAACTTTGGGAAAGTTGAGCTCTGTACCCAAACTCCTCAGCTTGATTTGTAACAAACCCACAGCTGTATTCATCTCACACGCTTCAGCAAGCAGATTGTGTTGCCTCAAATCCTTTGGCTCTTTGAAATGGAATGATAGCCTGGCATTAAATTGACTCATTCCCTAAAGGCTAAAGAACATTTTGTAAAACCTTCGGATAGCTTTCCTTCAAAAAAAAAAAAAAGAAAAAAAGTGTATTCAGAGTTGTGAAATTGAGCTACCACAGGAGAGAAACCACTCTGGTGTTAGAGGTCAGCGCTGAGGACTTGTGAAATATATTGAAAGGATCCAGGGCTGTGCAGGATTGAGTCAGGGGATAATTTAACCATGCAATTCTATTGCCAGTCTCCCAGTAATGCTCTGTGTGTTTACTTGAGTCAGAAAAACCCAGGAATCAAATCACTTGAATTAAAAGGGTTCTAGCTATTACTAGATAAGTGAGTCAGTGGGGATAACCATTCCTATTTAATAAGGGAAAGATCAAAATCTGTGGAGAGCAGAATAAAAAAAAACAACCAAGAAAGACTCAGGGGGAAAGTAAAAGAAACCAAACTCCTGCTGCAAGTGCCACCACTGTGAATATTGTTATTCCAGCTCCTGCGCAAGCTGCAGTTCAGCTTTCAAGATTCAGCCACGTATTTTAATCACAGGAACAGCGAGAAAATTGGATTGTAGTGCATCATCTTATTATTTCAGTCTTTAAAAGCCTCCTTCAAGGTTGATAGTGAGTTTTCAGCTCTGATTAAGGCGCGTGTTGGTGACAGCCAGGGCTCATCAGGGCTGTGGGCTCTCTGAGCAGCCTGGAGGGGCTCTGGAGAGCAATGTTCTCCTGAGCTGTGCCTGAGTGGGGGCTCAGCCTCAGCCCTGGCTCATCTGAGCAATGACAGCCTGTGGGGGTGTTCACAGGGGTCTGAGGATGAGGGGAGAGAGGAGGACCTGACTCCATGTTTCAGAAGGCTTGATTTATTATTTTATGATATATATTATATTAAAACTATACTAAAAGACTAGAAGAAAGGATTTCATCACAAGGCTAGCTAAGAATAGAAAAAGAAAGAATGAATAACAAAAGCTTGTGACTCAGACTCTCTGCCCAAGCCAGCTGACTGATTGGCCATTAATTAGAAACAACCACATGAGACCAATCACAGATGCACCTGTTGCATTCCACAGCAGCAGATAATCAATGTTTACATTTTGTTCCTGAGGCCTCTCAGCTTCTCAGGAGGAAAAATCCTAAGGAAAGGATTTTCCATCAAAGATGTCTGTGACAAGAGCACTCCCTGTGCCTCTCTGTGCTGGCCAAGTCCACCAGCCCCAGCTTCCCACCGTGTGCCTGCCCCTGCTGCAGCAGGGATCTCTTTGGGTGATTTTCTCCCTTATGGCAGAGTTTGAACCCCCCCAAAATTCCCCTGGCCTGGGAGAGCTGTCAGTGCTGCAGGGTGGGCGCTGGGCTGTGTCTGCCCCCTGGAGCAGTGGCAAGGCTGCAAGGAGCACTGGCAGCTCAGGGCTGAGCTCAGCTGGCAGGACCGGGCGCCCTGGGCAGGCAGAAATCCTGGGAACAACTGGCAGGACAGGTGGGGAAAATAACTCCAAAAAAGTGGGCATGGCATGGTGGGAACTCAGCTGAGAGAAGGGAAGGGAGAAACTGCTGGAGTTGAGGAAGATGGAGAGCAAGAGAGGAGGAGATTGGCACCAGGCAAGGCGTGGAAGCAGAGCTGCTTTAGTGCTGCAGCCCCATGACCCTGAGCCACTGCATCCTCCTCCCTGCTGGAAAAGCCTCTCCAAACATCTGCAGCGCCCTGAGGGGAATGGCTGACTCCAGTCCTCCTGCAAAACCAGGGCAAAGAGGGAAAGAGGAGCCCCCGGGGCTGGCAGGGCACAGTGGCACAAAGAGCTGAGCTGGAGGTGACTTTGTGCTCTGGGTTCCAGAGACAGCTCAAGGCGCTGCCTGAGATCAGAGAAGGAGCAGGCCCTGTCCCTTTGCATGTGATTTTTTATTCCCTTTATCCTCCCCCGTGCTTGCCAGCTGTTTCTGGTTTGTAATAATACCTCCAGTGATAAGTGTAAGGGTCGTGCACTGAGCTGTCTACAATCACATTTTATACGATTAGTCAGGGGTTTTAAAGCACCCTAATTATTACAGTCAGACCGGATTAAGCCATTCCTCTAATAGATTTTCAGTTCCTGTAAAATAGGCCAGGGAAAATGACTTACTGGAGAAGATGGGGGAAGGAAAGGCTCTTCCTTTCCATCCCTTTGGCCTTTGGTTTTTTAAAATGCCAGCAGTGGCAGGGGCTCTGCAGGGATCCCACTGGGAGCTCTGGGGCAGGGCTGGGTCTCTGGCACTCAGTTCTCCTTCTCACCTGCACTGCTGCCCTTTGAGAGGCAAAAAAAAAAATCAAATCCTTTTGATTTAAAATGATAAAATGATTTTTTTCCCCTGGGGAGGTGGATGACAAGCATTTGAGAGGTTGTGGGTTGCTTCCTCTCAGGAGATAATGAAATAATCCCTGGGAAGCCCAGGAGGGTGGGAAGTGCAGCCCCACTGTGGCTGAGCTGCTGTTGCTGGGGAAGGCTGGGCAGGATTAGGGCAGGATTTGTCCTGCAGCAGGCAGATGGTGATGGGGAAAAACAGAGAGACAGGACATGGAAAATCCTCTTAGCAGCAGGGCACACAGTTCATCCTGGCACAGCCAGTGCCCTGCCTGCCTCAGTGGGATGGCCTGGTCCCCATCCCAATCCCAGTCCCAATCCCAGTCCCAATCCCAATCCCAATCCCAATCCCAATCCCATCTTCCCCATGGACTGAGCTCTTGCACACCAGACCAGCCACTCCTGCCTGCTGCCAAACGCTGTATTTACATTTCCAAACGAAAATCTGTTTCTAATACATTTTTATGGGGAGTTGTGACCCTTTATATTTATTGTTAATGAGCTTTCATCTCTGTAATAGCCTTTCATCCCAAAGGATCCTGAAGAGTAATTGTAATAACGTGGCATAGAAAATATACACAGAAATCAATTTGCCCAGCACTGAAACGTGGCCACGGCTGGTGGGGCTGGCAGAGCCCTGAGCTGCTGCTGCTGCCACCCAGGTGACAGGGACAGGTCCTGATAGCCTGGCTCTGCTTTTACAGCAGAATTACTGCGTGAATTATGGAGTTTTGGCTCCCTGGAAAAACGATTTCTGCCTGCCATCAATAAAATAAAAAAAGGAATTGTTGCAGTGGGGAGGAAGAAGATTTCTCCTGCTAAAAAAATAGGATTTTTGTGGTAGAGCCAAAAAGTCTTTGGGAATTTACAAGTATAAATGCTGAGGAAAAAAATAAAAGATGAAGGGAATTTTGAAATGATAGTGGTAGGAATGAATGTACCTTAATAGTGAGAAAAACCCACCCTTTTTTTCAGATATGTTTTCATAAATTCATATAAGAAGGGGAAGCTGAACCTGGCTTTTCCCAAAAACATTTGAAGCACCAACATTCCCAACACTTTTCCCTCTTTACCTTCAGCAAATTCCAGCTGCCTCACCCAGCCAGAGGTGTAAAGAAATGTCCTGGGTTGACTATATGATGTATTTATTTAAATTAAAAAATAAACATATTTATTTTATGAATAAAAAGATTTTATTTTATTTTATTTTGTTTTATTTCATTTTCTATGATTTTATTTTATTTTATTTTATTTTATTTTATTTTGTTTTATTTCATTTTCTATGATTTTATTTTATATTCTAGTATTCTATTTATTTTATTTTATTTTAATTTTATTTTATATTATTTTGTATTATTTCATTTTATATTATTTTATTTCAAATTATATTATATTATATTATATTATATTATATTATATTATTTCATTTTCTATTATTTTATTTATTTTATTTTGTATTTTATTTTATTTTATTCTATTTTATTTTATATTATTTTATATTATTTAATTTTATTTCATTTAATTTGAAATTATATTATATTATATTATATTATTTATTTTATATTATTTTTAATTTAATTGATTTTCTATTATTTTATATTATATTATTTTATTTTGTATTTTTTAAATTTTATTTTATTTTATTTTATTTCAAATTATATTATATTATATTATATTATATTATATTATATTATATTATATTTCATTTTCTATTATTTTATTTATTTTATTTTGTATTTTATTTTATTCTATTTTATTTTATATTATTTTATATTATTTAATTTTATTTCATTTAATTTCAAATTATATTGTGAGTGAGACACCAGCAACGCTGCTGACCCCACAGATTTTGCTGGATGGCTCTTGGGGTCAGGTTTGCTGGCTCTCCTGGAATTACAGACATTTAGATGACGTTGTGCTCATTTTTTGTGGTTTTTCCCCCATTTTTTTCCCCTGAAAGGCAGGGAGGGGTCCCGGGGGACAGTGAGTGCACTGAAGTGCCACCAGCCCGAGCTTTGGTGCCTATTTAAAATCAAACAGCGCCAATAAACCCTCCAAACGCGCCAAGGCTTTCATCTGGCCGTGCCCAGGGTGATTTCAGCGCTCACAGGAGGGAGGATCTCGCTGTAATCACTTGAGCAGGGACTACACAAGACAAGCTAATTACCTTGGGGGAGAGCATTTCGGAGGCTGTAATTGGGCAGGGGGTGGCAGGGGGGAGCTGGTGCGGGGATGCTGCAGCTCCTGCATCCCTGATTGCCCGGGATCTGCAGCTCCTGCATCCTATTGCCCGATGCCGCTGCTCCTGATCCCTTTTGATTGCCCGGGATCTGCAGCTCCTGCATCCCTGATTGCCCGGGATCTGCTGCTCCTGCATCCCTGATTGCCCGGGATCTGCTGCTCCTGCATCCCTGAGTGCCCGGGATCTGCTGCTCCTGCATCCCTGATTGCCCGGGATCTGCAGCTCCTGCATCCCTGATTGCCCGGGATCTGCTGCTCCTGCATCCCTGATTGCCCGGGATGCTGCTGCTCCTGCATCCCTGAGTGCCCGGGATCTGCAGCTCCTGCATCCCTGATTGTCTGGGATCTGCTGCTCCTGCATCCCTGATTGCCCGGGATCTGCTGCTCCTGCATCCCTGAGTGCCCGGGATGCTGCAGCTCCTGCATCCCTGAGTGCCCGGGATGCTGCTCCTGCATCCCTGATTGCCCGGGATCTGCTGCTCCTGCATCCCTGATTGCCCGGGATCTGCTGCTCCTGCATCCCTGAGTGCCCGGGATGCTGCTCCTGCACCCCTGATTGCCCAGGATCTGCTGCTCCTGCATCCCTGATTGCCCGGGATGCTGCTGCTCCTGCATCCCTGATTGCCCGGGATGCTGCTGCTCCTGCATCCCTGATTGCCCGGGATCTGCTGCTCCTGCATCCCTGATTGCCCGGGATGCTGCTGCTCCTGCATCCCTGAGTGCCCGGGATCTGCTGCTCCTGCATCCCTGATTGCCCGGGATGCTGCTGCTCCTGCATCCCTGAGTGCCCGGGATCTGCTGCTCCTGCATCCCTGAGTGTCCGGGATGCTGCAGCTCCTGCATCCCTGAGTGCCCGGGATCTGCTGCTCCTGCATCCCTGATTGCCCGGGATGCTGCAGCTCCTGCATCCCTGATTCCCGGGATCTGCTGCTCCTGCATCCCTGATTGCCCGGGATCTGCAGCTCCTGCATCCCTGATTGCCCGGGATCTGCAGCTCCTGCATCCCTGATTGCCCGGGATCTGCTGCTCCTGCATCCCTGATTGCCCGGGATGCTGCAGCTCCTGCATCCCTGATTGCCCGGGATGCTGCAGCTCCTGCATCCCTGAGTGCCCGGGATCTGCTGCTCCTGCATCCCTGAGTGCCCGGGATCTGCAGCTCCTGCATCCCTGATTGCCCGGGGTGCCGCTGCTCCTGCATCCCTGATTGCCCGGGATGCTGCTCCTGCATCCCTGATTGCCCGGGGTGCTGCAGCTCCTGCATCCCTGAGTGTCCGGGATCTGCTGCTCCTGCATCCCTGAGTGCCCGGGGTGCTGCAGCTCCTGCATCCCTGATTGCCCGGGATCTGCTGCTCCTGCATCCCTGAGTGCCCGGGATCTGCTGCTCCTGCATCCCTGATTGCCCGGGATCTGCTGCTCCTGCATCCCTGAGTGCCCGGGATCTGCTGCTCCTGCATCCCTGATTGCCCGGGATGCTCCTTGTGCTGGGAATTGCCCGCTCGGAGAATAAACCCGGTTTTGGGAAAGCAGCCTGGGGCCACAGCTCGAGGTTAAAGGGAAAGTTTGGGGCTCGGTGCCGCAGGGATTGTGGCTCCCAGGGGTGAAGGAGCCTCGGAAGGGTTGGTTGGGAGCAGGAGCAGGAGCAGGAGCAGGAGCAGGAGAGGGTGGCTGGCACAGCCCCTGCACCCACAGCAGCCTGCAGGGCATGGAAAATTGCATTCTGAATTCTATTTCTCTGTTCTGTTTGAAGACCACTCACTTCAGCTTGCACTGGAAAGAAGAGCACTGGAATTGAGATTAAATGCTCCGTCTGTTTTGGTTTATTTTCTTTTCCTTCCTTTTCTTTCCAGTTTGTTTTCCTCCCCTGCTGCTGCACGGTTCCACTTGCCCTGACAGAAATAATTCCTACCTTGTTCTGTAGGTCTGCTCTTCCTCCCCTCCTGGGATCAGGATTTAAAAACATCCCGAGGAATAGAAGCAAAGAGCCCCTTTTGGTCCCAATCCTAATTCCTTTGGACACACGGGGATGAGAAATCACAAACTCTGTGTCTGCCCAGACTCATTCCCTCTGGGCTGGGTGCCCTGAGCAGGGATTTCCTAAACCAGGCACAGCCTCACTTTTCCTTTCTCTGCTGAAAACCAGGCCCAGCCTGCTGAAAGCTCTCACCTGACACGGGATTTTCTTTGTTTTGACTGAACTTTTTAATATTTGTGAGACACAGAATGACCATTTCCATCCCCATTTAACCCCAGGCCACCAGATGCATCCCTTTAGTGCTGAGCTGCTCACAGCAGGAAGCTGAAGGAGCGGCATCCCTTCCTTTTCCTTTTCCTTTTCCTTTTCCTTTTCCTTTTCCTTTTCCTTTTCCTTTTCCTTTTCCTTTTCCTTTTCCTTTTCCTTTTCCTTTTCCTTTCCTTTTCCTTTCCCTTTTCCTTTCCCTTTTCCTCTTCCTCTTCCTTTCCCTTTCATCCCAGGATCTCATCCACCTGGACTGGGAGTGCCACAAGAACAAGGTTTGGCTCCAGAATTGAAAAAAAAAGAAAAAAAAAATCCCATTTTACCCCCATAATTTCACACTGACAGTCTGGCAAGAGGAGAGGGAAGTTTAGGGGAGCTTTTGTCCTGCTCTAAGACAGAGAGGCAGCTCTTGGGTGTGTTGAGATCAGCAGAAAATCCTCCATTGACTGAAACCCCCCAGATTTCTTCCTGCCTGATTTTCAGGTATAGAATAACTATTTTTAAGTAATTCCAGGTGTTTCAAATGCTTCCCTTGGGCTCCTGCCTGATGCTGAGAAACCTTGCTGCAGGCTTCAGTGGCAAACTGCACAAAGGATTTATTTTTAGTTTTACAAAACATTTTTCAGGTTTGTTTCTGGTGCCACACACAATGCCTGTGATGAAGCAGAGTGGCTGAAGGAAATTTTCAGCTCCTTGTAGGAGTCAGGGTGATTTACTCCCCCCTTCCCTGCTAACGAATTCTGTGCTCATCCCAAACACAACGAGCCAGGTTTTTTACTCATTCCTGTATCCCCCTTCAACATTGGCCTGCTAAATCCCCTTGTAGCTCTCTGTGTATCCCAGCAATGCTGAGGACCAGGTGAATTCACATTAACAGAGGCACAGGCCCTCTGGTTTTTAATAATTCACACCATTGATTTTTCCCCCTGTCTGTATTCCTGCAGTCACCTGCAGCTTTTGCAAATTATAATGTAAACCCAAACTGGGCTGCACTCAGATCTATTTTCCTAATACAGCCCCATCATTTCTGCCCTCCAAGGTCCCTTTATGCCACCCATAACTCTCTTTAATAGTTTTGTCCATTTTCTGCAATCTTCCTGCTCGAGAGCTGGGAAAACTGAAAGGAAATGATTTAACTTGGAGAGGTTTACAATAAAGAGCAATTATTCCTCCTGTTCATTAAAGTCTTTTTATTCTCTGCTCTCAGCACCTGCATTTTGTGGAAATACCAACACAAGGTAGCAGAGCAAACACTTTGATCCCATATTAATTGCATTAATGCTCAAGGTTAAACCTCTGGCATTCCAGAGGGAAAAAGCTGAAAGGATTTCTGATGAAATGACACATTTCCTTTGACCTTGCTCTGTTTGCTGCAGTCTCCAGCTGAGTTGAGAAAATTCCAGGTTTATGGAATTTTATGGGATCTCTCCCCTCCTCTTTGCCACGGCAAACCAGGATGTGCAGTCCCAGCACTTTGGGAAATTCTGCAGGAAAACCTCCCACACCTTTTTATTTTTTTTCCCCCTCCTTTTTTAGAAGAACAGCTCATTTTTATTATTTTTTTTTTAAAGTCTGAAAGTTCCCAGCGACTCCACAGCGGGAGGAGGCGGTGGAAGGGGGTACAGAGCCGGGGGAGGAGCTGGGATGGAGGATGTTTCTCTGACACTTTCCTTTTCACATCACCCTTCTCCCTTTTCTCCCAGTCCCGGAAAGTTTAGCGCTTCCACCCACTCCCAGTGGCGGGTTAGGAAAAAGAGAGGCTTTTTTGGGGTATTTTGGGGTTTTTTTGAGAGGTTTTTTTGTGGTTTCTTTTGTTCCAGCATGTTCTGCCTTGTGTGAGCCCTGATGAATATCAGGATGAGCTCCAGGAGATTTAAAAAGCATTTATGTTTCTCTTAAATGGGGGATGCCCCAAACATCCCTTAAATAAAAAGCATTTGTGCTTCTCTTAAATGAGGGATGCCCCAAAAATCCTCTGGTGTCTCCCATTTCACCCCATTGATGGAGAGGGATGGGCAGGAACAGCCTGGGCTTGGACTGGGGTGGGAGATCCTTTCCTGGGACATCAGGGATGGGGATCCAACCCTCCCTGGGCAGTTCCAGTGCCTGAGCCCCCTTTCCATGGGGAAATTCCTGCTGTGCCCACCCTGAGCCTGCCCTGAGCCCCCTTTCCATGGGGAAATTCCTGCTGTGCCCACCCTGAGCCTGCTCTGGCCCACCCTGAGGCCGTTCCCTCCTTGTCAGGAAAATTAATCCACAAACACCAGAGGTTTATGTCCAAAAAGGAGACAGAGGAATCCTTTTACTTTATTCCAATAAATGGAGAGTAATCCCATTGGGCATTCCCCTGGGATCTCTCAAAGTTTTGGAGGACTCAGCTTCCTTTTTATCCCAATTCCCAGCCACATTTCCCTTCTCTCTTTCCCCATTTCTGAGGTACTTGAGAGGTTCAGACTCCCAGAACACCTGATACCAAAGATTTCCCTCTAATGTACAACCCTCCCTTTTCATTTTTAATTCTTATGCAATTTCGGCATTTTTCTTCCCCGTTCTTCCTTTCATCTCTCAATGTCTAATTTAGTTTATCAGCAAACCTGAAGTTTATTTGTAAAAGCAAATATCAACAGCCCACAGAAAAGGGGACAAACGTGATCCTGACAATTCTTGCAGGGAAGCAGCCCCAGAGGGCTCTGCCTGCCCCGAGGTGAGGAACAGATCACAGAACCATTGCAGACCCAGCAAACCAAAAGGGCTCCAAATTCTGCCAAGGCTAATTCAGCCCCGCTGCATTAAAATAAAAAGGGAAAGAACAGAAATAAATAGGCCCAAAGTCTCCCACACAGCAGCTCTGAGCTATTGCTTTTTTCTACCATCTGAAATCTTATTAACCTGCAAGTTGTCGAGGGGTTTTTAATTATTTTTTCACTGCACTTTTTTTTTTTTTTCCTCTCCATTTCTTGGTTTGTACCACAGCCAAACGACTCTGGGGTGAATGAATTCCAAGCTTTTGAAGTAGTTTGTAAATGCAGCAGAAAATAGTTGTAAACTTAATTGAAAAAGGCAAGAAGAAAGCACTGTGTGCCTTTTTGAAAAGCATTGTTCCCTGGCAAGATCAAATGGACATTCAGCTCATTTTGCATGAAGGAATTAAAAAGGAAAGCAGAAACCTCCTGGTCTTTGTTCTGCTGGCCCAGGTGAGGGGCAGACTCTGCTTTTTGGGACAGAAATGCCTCCTGTCCCCTCTTCTGTCACCATTTCCCCTCTTCCCACCAGCTTATTTTACCTTATTTTACTTTAGGAAGCGTAAAATAACTCAGAGTGTTTGCTGTTTGCAGCTCAGTGCTGCACAAAAAAAAACTTTTGGGTCACCAAGACCCCCTGAGCAGCCAGCAACTGTTTAGGAGAAATTTTGCAGTGATGCTATCACAGAAATGTCAGGTAGCAGAAGCTTTAAAATGAAGGTTTTTAAGTGGTTAAAGGTCATTTTCAAAGATCCCCAGCAGCTACAGACCCAAGCCATGAATCTAGACCCAGATTTCACCTTCCCTCAGTTCTAAATTAACTTTTTCTAAGGGCTAATGCCTCTATTTTCCAGCTCAAGTTCTTCCAGGAAAACCAGAGTCACAGAAAATTGCAGAAAACCTTAGGAGGAAATACACAGAACAGTCTTGTCACGTCAGAGCAGCACTGAAAAGAACATTTTGTTGTTGTTGTTACTAAGAACTCCTTAGATTTGAAATAGGAAAAAAAATGGAGCAGGGACAGGGAGGAATCATTTTGGCCCTTCCCCATCACTGAGCTGGGATCTTGAGTCCAGAGAGGCTCCAAAATTCAGGGCAGGAGAGGGAGAATTGTGAAGGGAGAAGGAAACAGGGGAGGGTTTTCGCTCTGTCACCCTGAACTCACAGTGGAAAGGGCTGAGGAGCTCCTGGGATTTCCCAGGAAAAGGAGGGGAAATGCTCTCGGATTTAAGGTTTGAGGTCCCTTCCAAGCCCAGCCATGCCCTGACTCTCTGATTAACCAGCAATGCCCTCCCAGCACTGTGGGAGCTGAATTTGGCCAATTTTCCCTGGGCTGCCCTCACTGCTGCCTCTACCTGAGCCAGGAAAACGAGTCCTCTTCCATCACTCACCCCAGCTGATGATTTCCTCTTTTGGCGACAAAAATCCTTCCCCAAACGCCCCCAGAGCCTCCTGATGCCCTCAGGGGCTCCCTGAGATGTGAGGAATGGCCCTGAGGGTGTGGGAATTGTTAAAATTGGAGGATTTTGGGACTATTGATAAAGAAGGAAGTTTAGGTGGAGGAGGTTTCATGTTTTTAATTATTTTATTGATCTTTTTTAGGCTGTGAAGGCACGCAGATCATTGGGAATTCAGGGCTTCCCTCCTGCCAGAGCATCCTCAGGACCTGCGGCCAAATGGGGGAAATGGATTTGGGGAGAATTTCAAATTTGATTTGAAAATTTTCAAAGCTCGATAGAAGGCTCACAAATACAAACACATACCATGTAAACCTTCTATTGAGCTTTAAAAATTCCCTACAAATCCATTTCCCATGGCCATATTTTATAATTTGTTATTATTTTTCCCCTGATGCTGATCAAATCTATTTTTCCTGTTGGAGTTGCCTTTGGCAACATCAGCATTTGATGTCCCAAAAATGGGAGGTGGAAGAAGGGCCAGTTGGCTGGAGAACAGCTGGGTGAGCTTAAAAATAAAAGCTAAAGTAGAAATTTTGGCTTTCCAGGGGTGCCATTCTGCACAGGACTTGCGTGCTGCAAGATGGAACAGGCAGAGCATTTTTAATCTGATAAATAATCTCATGTCCCAGATTCCTCCTGCAGAATGAAAATGAGTAAGAGTTTTAGGATCCTTTCTAAATCAACATCTTCAGCTTTTCTAAGCCTCCCATCACTGAACTGTCTGCATGCCAAAATAAATAATAATCCTTTCTCCAGAGCATCTTCATAAGACTTCAAACATTTGCAGAAATAAAGAAAATAAACCTGGTTATTGTCTGAGTAATCATTTGTTTATGGATGGAGACAAGTCCGCTCATTTTTCTTGCTCTCTGGTGATTAGATTATGATAAAATGTGGCATTTAGTGATAAATTTGATATGGTTGGTTACATACAGTTTAAAAAAGGGACTATCCAATTATTCTTCCCTGTGCTGGTGGAAGGCTTTGGCCACCTGTGCAGGAGATTGGCGCAGCTCTGGAGCAAACAGCAGCGCCTTCTCCAAGCAGCTGTGACAAATGCAGAGCTCACAGATGCTCCCTGGCCCATGGATATCAGTGTTGGTGCCTCCCTTCTCATATTCCAGCAAAACTTGGAGCCCAAACCAGGGCTGGAATGGGGCAGGGGATGAGTGTGGGCACAGCCAGGACAGAGCTGGGCCAGAGGGAGCCAGCTCACAATAATGAGGACATTAGCTGGGAATAACCCACCCAAAGCATTGGAAAGAGATCCCTAATGGAACCCAACCAAACCCATCCAAAGCACTGGAAAGAGATCCCTAATGGATCCCAAAGGAAAATCCCCAAAGAGATCCCTAAAGGATCCCAAAGGAAAATTCCCAAAGAGATCCCTAATGGAACCCAAAGAAAAATTCCCAAAGAGATCCCTAATGGATCCCAAAGAAAAAATTCCCAAAGAGATCCCTAATGGAACCCAAAGAAAAATTCCCAAAGAGATCCCTAATGGAACCCAAAGAAAAATTCCCAAAGAGATCCCTAATGGATCCCAAAGAAAAAATCCCAAAGAGATCCCTAATGGATCCCAAAGAAAAAATTCCCAAAGAGATCCCTAATGGAACCCAAAGGAAAATTCCCCAAGAGATCCCCAATGGAACCCAAAGAAAAATTCCCAAAGAGATCCCTAATGGAACCCAAAGAAAAATTCCCAAAGAGCTCCCTAAAGGACCCCAAAGAAAAATTCCCCTTTCGTAGGGCAGAGCTGAAATTTCTGCATTTTAACCAAATTTGAACCCAAAGCACGGACAAAGCTGCAGTGAGAATTGTGATTCTGTGATTCTGTGATTCCTGTGTGGTTCTGTGATTCTGTGATCCTGTGTGATTCTGGGAATTCTGTAATTCTGTGATTCTGTGTGATTCTCTCTGAGCCACAAGGAATCAGCTTCTCAGCTGTGCAAGGACAAGAACAAATCCCCAGTAAAGGAAAGGAAACACCCTGGACATCACTTTCTGTTTTACAACAATATTTTCCCTCTGGAAAAAGAGACATCCACGGCCAGGCCACCCTCCAAACCATCTGGCACTGCTCTTTTCTGTTGCTGGCTCCTCCTTATTTCCCAATTGCTCTGGTCTATTGAGAAAAATCCTCTGTACCACCAGGATTCTCCTGCCATGAACAGGAATTTTAGGATGCAGCCGCCTCTTGGCAGGAGCAGGAGGCGCCTGGGCCAGCCAAGGAGTTCAACCATGCAAACAAAGTGATTGGGATTATTTTCAATGAGGAAAGAAACCAGCAAAGCCCTGAGGGTGCAGGGCACGGGACAGGCTCAAAAGATGGCATGTAATTAAATTCTTGGCTGAGAGGAGCATTTTCCTTGTCCTTCTCTGCTCCTTCCCCCAGGGCAAAGAGTAGATGGGAGTTTGCCTGTCCTGTGTGGAGCTTCAGAGTTCTGGGTCAGCTCCTCATGCTTTGTTTGCTGTGTTTTGGTGTCCAGGAGGATCAGGTTGGTGTTGGAAGGAAGGTCCCTGGTGCTGGCTGTGTCCCTGTGTCCCTGTGTCCTTGCCTGCCTTAGCCTGAGAGCTGCAGGATGCTGCAGGAGGGCAGGATGGCCTTGGCTCCCCTGCTGCTCCACCACCTGCATCCCCCAGCATCATCAAGAGCCCTCCTTCCTCAAGGCACTGCCCACTCACCTTGTGCTGCTGACCAAGACCTCCAGCTCCCAAAAAATGAGCTCTACCAACTCCCAAAACCAGCCCTGCCAGCTTCCAAAAAACGAACCCTAAAACGAGGAAAAATTTCCCAAAACGAGGACAAATTTAAAACTAAAAACCTCTTTGCAGAGGGCAGGAAGGTGTCTGTTCACGCACAGTGAGCTGCCAGCCCTGGGGTCTTCCCTGAAGGCTTCATTCCTCCTCAGGAAGAATTTCTTTCATGGAAAAGGGTTGGCAGGGGCTGCCCAGGGAGGTTTGGGGTGCCCATCCCTGGAGGTGCCCAAGTGTGGGGGTGTTCACAGGGGTTCCAGGATGAGGGCAGAGATGAGGATCTCACTCCATGTTTCAGAAGGCTTGACTTATTATTTTATGATATATACTATATTAAAACTATACTAAAAGAATAGAAGAAAGGATTTCATCAGAAGGCTGGCTAAGCTAAGAATAGAAAAGGAATGATAAAGACTTGTGACTGACCAAGACAGTCCGAGCCAGCTGGCTGTGATTGGCCATTAATTAGAAACAACCACATGAGACCAATCCCAGATGCACCTGTTGCATTCCACAGCAGCAGATAATCAATGTTTACATTTTGTTCCTGAGGCCTCTCAGCTTCTCAGGAGAAAAAAATCCTAAGGAAAAGATTTTTCAGAAAATATCACCCAAGGAAGGGCTGGGGACAAGGTGGAGATGGACACAGAGCCTTGGAGCTCTTTTCCAATCTCACTAATGCTGGGATTCTGTGCTTTGAGCAGTGGAAGGGGTCAGCAGGCTCTCCTGTTTGCCAGGTGTCAATGAAACACCTGACAAAGCTGCCTGGGAGCTGAGTTCTGCTGAGCTTTGGGAATGAAACCTCTCCTGATGTTCACATCCCATCCCTTCACGTGTTTAACCTGGAATCACAGAGGCAGCAACACCCAGCATCTGAGGCCTTGGAGTCTCTTCCAAGTGCAAACAGAAAAAGAGAGACTTTGCAAAGACCTCAGAGGGAAAAATAAAAAGAAGAAAAAGCCCCTGTGAGTCCTTGAGGAAGCGGAACGTGAAGGACCAGGCTCCTGCCACAGCACAGAACTCTGATGAAACTGTGATTGCAGACTGAGCCCTGCTCTGGCACAGCCAGGACAGCAATTCCTGCCCCAGGAAATCCCAGGAGGGACTCAGAGGTGCTCAGGAAGGATTTTCCCACTCTGAGAGGAGAGGGAACCTGGCAGGAGCTCTGCTGCCACCAGGGATGGGAGCCAGAGATGCCTCAAACAGCCCCAAAGAGGGAAAAGCAATTACAAAGTGTGAAAGTGCTAATAGAGAACCAGCCAGCATTCAATGGCTCTTCCCAGAGATCTTTGAGGATCTCTCCTCTCCACATTTCTCAGAATTTATTCACTTTCTTTCATTATTCCCATTAATTCTGAATTCAGTGCCAGCCTGGGCTCCATGGGGGATTTCCAATGTTTTGACTCCTCACATCATCAACCTGCCCTGAAAATGAGAGAAATTCCTTGCCAAATATGTTGGTTTTATTTAGTAGAGGCCAGAAATAAAAAAATAGAGGGAGGAATTGGGACACTTTCCTTGCTCTTGTGGCTTTAAGGTTCTTTGGAAAATCAGTTATCCAGAGGTGGCTTTTTTGGGGGAGATTCAACAGATATCAAAATGTTCAATTAAGCTCATTGAAAGAAGATTAAGAGACAATTTAATCCCAGTTTGTGAGTACCTACACAGGGAGAATATTTGATACAAGAGCATTCTTTAACAGGCAAAGCCATTGAGTTAGCAGCTGAATTTAGCAAAATTAAATTAGAAATAAAATTAATTTATTTTTTTAACCAGGGCACTTTACCATTGTAACAAGTGATTAAGACAGTCAGGAAATGTGATTTAGGTCAGGATGAGGTGAGTGCTGAGCTGCACTCCCAGAGCTGCTCAGGGTCAGGGTTGGGAAGTGCTGGGACATGGAATCCCAGAGTGCTTTGGGTGGGGAGGGACCCCAAAAATCCCCCCTTGCGCAGGGACACCTTCCACTGTCCCAGGGTGTCCCTTGGAAAGATGGGACTGAATCCTGAATCCAGGCTGACTCTGAGGAGCCTGGGGGAGCTGGTGGGAGGTTTGATGTGCATCACACAGAACCTGAGTTATTCTGTCAGAGGGATAACACTCTGCAGCCCTGTCAATTCAAGGATTATCCTGACCAGAAGCATTGACTGCAAGGAAATTAAAAAGAAAATGCAAGGCTCTTTCAGCCAAGGTCTGAAATCCTAACCAGATTCCCATCCTGAGCTGTAAAAACAGGAGATTCCTTTCCTAAGCAGTACAAACCACTGGGAGCCATAAATCTCCCAGAAGGGAACTTATTCCCCCCTAATTTACATCTTATCTGCAGTCCACTGCCTTCCCTTTCCCAGCTTTGGCACCGAGGTGCAGCAGTGATGTAAACATCAATATTTTAATGTCAAAGAAGAATACAGAATGAAATTGAATTCCAGTAAGTATAAAGGAAATACAGCAATGGCTCTCCTATTGAATCCTCTGCAGATTCCAGATAATGGATTATTCAGAAACCTCCAGCTCATAAAAAGGTGCCCTTTATTCCTGGAATTGGATGCAGTTCTCCCTTAAACTGTGATTATTTTCTGATTCCGTTTCCGAGTGGATTTTGACACAGTGGTACAATTTCCTTATCTCTCTCTTAAAAGTTGCTGCACTGGGCTGTGTAAATGAAAACAGCAGCATTTTCCATGTGGATTTTTCCCCCATCTGTGTGATGTTTATTAAAAAGAATCAATCTGAGGGACACTTCCAGCACAGCAGAATGGGAAATGCAGCTGCTCCCTGCAGGTGCTCCCAGCTGATAAATGAACCCCAATGCTTGGTCACACACAGCACGAGGCTTTAACATGCAGGAGAATCATCTGGAACTCCAAATACCAGGCTGGGAACACACAGCAGAGATGAGGAATGTCTGGAATAGGCGCAAACTGATCCCAGCTCAGACAGAAACCATCACTTGGCTGCTCCAGCACCTCCCAAAATGCAGCGTGCACACAAACCTCCTCCTGCCTGGGGATGGAAAGCACCAGCCCAGGGGGATTGGGGCTGTCATGTTGTCTCCAACATGAGGAACTCTCAGTTTGGGTCTCCCTTGGGAATCCTGATGCAATTCAGAAATGCCATGCAGAAATCCCCTGCTGCTGTCTAGAAGGGAGAATTTCCCTTTCACAAACCTAGGAGTTTCCTAACCACCCAACAGCCCCCCAAATTTATGAGGAAGTTTTGTTTCTAGGGCATTTTTTTAGATATAAAATAAGGATCCACATTGATTTCTCACTTAACAGCACAGAAAAATCACCCAAAGGGTTTTAATTTGTTTTTTAAAAGGAGTTTTTAAAACCTCTGCTGCCTGCAGTGCAGCCCATTATTCTTGGAGGATAATCCTACATTAAAAGGGGAGTGACTGGATGCTCTCACAGGCTTTTCCCCTCCCTTGGCTTTTATGACCTTTGCCCACTGATGTTCAGAGTGGCTTTGGACAAACTGGACTTTGAGGGCTCCATTTCCATTTGGGAAATGCTCGCTAATTTAGCAGGGGATTAACGGCTTAATTAATATTGCAGCCCTTTGATGGGCTCAGATGTGAGACCCTCCAGAAGAAGGGGTTGTAAAGCAGATAAAACCATCAGCAGATAAAACATCAGTTATTCCTTCCTAATGAACTCCCAGCAATGGGGTTGGCTGCCTTGGTGCCTCCAAGGCTGAAATGCTCTGGCATCCTGGTGACCTGTCAGTGCTCCTTGGAGGAGAAAGCACAGCCAGGGCAAGCTTGGTGTGGAATGAGCTCCTGTTTAATAACAGAGTTCACCAGAAGCTGCTCACTTTGCAGGAGATAATTGACCCTAACACAGCTCCGTGCCTGTGCCTTTGATTTGGGCCACACAACCGAATTTGTGGGCAATTACAGAGGGAGCATGAAGACATAATTGAAGGCTAGGAAGGGGTGGACACAAAAGGAGCAGCTCTGGAATTAAAGAGCCCTTATTGACTCTGGCTGTGGGGACACAAACAAATCTCAGCTCTGAGGGGTTCACAGGAGAGCTCTGGGGTTACCTGAGCAGGTTCCCCCAGCTCTCAGAGACCTCAGGGCAGCACAGACACAGCTTTCACATCTCACTAAGGGCATGGAAGAAACATTTTTGGGATGATTCAGTGTTCCTTGAGAATTCCTGAGCCCACAGCTGCCTGGAACCACAGCTGGCACTGCAGGAGGGTGAGCCACCATGGAATGGGACTGTGCCACCACCCTGACCCACAGGGTGCCAGGTCTATTCTGACCCTGGCAGTGGTTTGGTTTTGTTTTTTGTAGTATTGAATTTGTATTTTTAATTTTCCTAATAAAAAACTGTTTTTCCTATTCTGCAGGAGGGCTGAGCTACCATGGAATGGGACTGTGCCACCGCCCTGACCCACAGGATGCCAGGGCCTGTTCTGACTCTGAGTTATTTTGTATTACTGCATTTTTATTTTACTTTTATTTTTTCCCTAATAAAGAACTGTTATTCCTGCTCCCATATCTTTGCCTGAGAACCCCTTAATTTCAAAATTATAACAATTGCAGGGAGGGTGTTTACATTCTCCATTTCAAGGGGGGCTCCTGCCCTCCTGAGCAGACACCTGGCTGCTCAATCCAAGACAGCAATGCACCACCCAAAGGAGGGAAACCCACTGCAAAAGCAGCAGTGTGTCAAAAGTGAATTATGGAAATGGCCCTGAACAGCCACAGCAGTTCCACAGAAACGTTTGGGGAACAAGAACACAGCAGAGAGCAATGGCAATAACAATGCCCAGAATTGTTTCCACCAATATCTATTTTTTAAAGAGAGCCATTTTAGCTCTCTCTTTGCATCTGCAAATGGGAGTTGAATTGATGATAAATACAACCAGAGCAATGAAAAGATTTTGCATTACATTCTATTATCTGCCCTGTCCCTGCCTGGAAGTGGCAGGGAGATATTCCTTACACCTGAACTGCAGATGATCCTGGCCCAGTGAAGCGTGGCTTGTACAGAGAAACCAGGAGGCTGGGGAGGGACAAAACCTCTCAGGTCACTGAGTGATTACCAGCAAGGCTGTACTTGGATCTGTGTAGTTTAATATTTCACTGGAATGCAATTTCCCTGCTGGGATCTCGGTGCACTTGGCGAACATTAATGCTGAGAGGCACAGGGGGTGGTGGGGAATTGCCAGGGATGAGCTCTGCTGATGTTCCAGGGGCAGAGAGGGGCTCAGGGGCCTGGTGAGGGCAGCACTGGGATCAGAGAGGGTGAACATGACAGCAGAGAGGGAGGGCATGATATCAGTGAGGGGGGACTTGATATCAGAGAGAGGGGACATGATATCAGTGAGTGAGGATGTGATATCAGTGAGTGTGGATGTGATATCAGAGAAGGACATGATATCAGAGAGGGGAAATCTCCCCAGGCCTCACTGAGAGGTCTGTTGATGCCTCAGGATTTTAGCTTCTGTATTTTCCATCTGTTTGTAATCCTGTGATTCTTTAGGGTATAACTAGTGAAATAGTTAAGGAAATAGTCAATATGAAATGTAGTTAATATGAAATAGTTGTTGATGGAGTTTACATACACAGTGGGAGCTGCTGCTTTCCCATTTTGGGCAGACACAACAATTCCTCTCCAGGCCTGGCAATCAAGGGCTCCTCACTGCCTCAGGCTTCCCAACCCTTCCCTGGGAGCTGTGAGTGGTGGAGCAGCCCTTCCATCCCCTCACCCTCTCAGTGAAGTGTGGAACTCACTGCTCTGGGTATGGGGAGCTCGGTGCCTCTGGCTCTGCTCAGGAAATCCCATATTCCTGTTTCTCTCCTGCCACTTATCACAGAAATCACAGAAATCCCAGTGGCCTCCCCCTGGCCTTTCCCACTGGCATTTACAGCCTGAGGCTCCCCTGCTCACCTTCCCCCCTCTCCTGAGGTTCTCATAAACCCACGAATGTGTTTGATACCCCAGATCCTAACCAGGCACAAAACCAAAAAAAAAAAAGCTGAGATTGAGCTCATGTTTAGGCAGGGAACCTCACTATCAGCATCAATGTTTGCCACCTCCAGAGCTCTGCTCCTCCACCTGCACGTTTGGGTTGGATGAGGAGCCCTCACTCAGAGCTGAGCCATTTGCTGCTGCTCTCTCTCAGCAATTCAATTTTGCCCGATGTTATGGGGAACAGCCTGCCTTGAGAAGTGAGTCAGGGCATTACTTTACTTTTACCAGTCTGCTTTAAACAAATATTAGAGAGCAGTGCTCCCCTGGGCCCCGTTACAGCAAACAGCAATTTTCAAGCAAGCTCCAGAGCAGATTGCTGCTGAGATGCTCCTGTGCTTGTAGGACGGCTATTATGCACTTCTGGCACTTGTGAGAGGGGTGATGCTGGGGAAAATCTCACTGGCCTGACCCAGGAATCGCAGAGTGCCAAGCTAATAAACTCTGCACCTCCTCAGAGTGTGCAGGGACTGTGTGTGCTCCACACAAACTCATTTTTCATTTCCTTCCCAAGTGCAGAGCTGAGCTCCTATAGAGAACCCTCTGCACAAAGGAGGGACACAGAGTGTTTGCTGTCCCTTCCTGTCACACAGCTGTCCCCTGAGCCCCCTGTCCCCATGGCAATGGCACAGACATATTTTATGAAAAATCCTTTCATTAGCATCTTTTCTCCTCAGAAGCTTCAGCTTCTCCATGTTCTGCTGCTTTGGAATATGATCTGGAGGATTGTTCACCCAGCATGTGAAATTGTTTTTACTTGATGACCAATGACAGCCACCTGTGCCAAGGCTGTGAGCAGTCACAAGAATTTATTGTCATTAATTTCTATTCCTTGCTAGCCTTCTGATGAAACCCTTTCTTCTATTCTTTTAGTATAGTTTTAATATACCATTTTCTTTTAATATAGTATATATCATAAAATAATAAATCAGCCTTCTGAAACATGGAATCAACATTCTCATCTCTTCCCTTGTCCTGGGACCCCTGTGACCAGCCCCACATGGGACAGCCTGAGGAGCAGCAGCATGCCCTGCTCTGAGCAGCATTTCTGCATTTCTCAATCCTTTTCCCCCACATTTCCTTCCCTCCCTTTCAGTCCCCTCCTGCCTTTTCAGCCTCTCTGCCCTGCTGGGTTCATGCCCTGGAAATTGTGATGATTTCCATCCAAGTCCAGCCCTTCCAACACCCTTTTCCCATCTCACATCCCCAGAACATTTTCCTGCCCTGGGTCTGTCTGTCCTGTCTAGTGGGTTCTGCTAGGACAGACTCCCTGGAGGGGCTCCAAAAGGGGAAATTCTCCCTCAAAACTCAGTTCAGGAAGGGAAATCCCATTCCTGCAGATCAGTTCCTCCCTCCAGCAATGGGCAGCTGTTTATTTGACTTCCAAAGCTGCAGCTGAGCTCTCCTACATCAAGGGTCTCCCCAGCAGAGCTCAAAGGAAAAAGGGTTAAAAAGCGACTTTGTAATGAGATCCTCACACAAATTAAACCTTCTTGTTCATAATCAGCTGCTGAGAGGGGTGAAAAACTGAGCTGGGAGAGAATTCCCAGCATTTTTGTGTCTTTCCAGGGTGAGAGCCCACAGAGTTCTCCCAGTTATTGGGTGAGGGGGTTTGGCAATGCTGGGCTGCAGCAGCATTGCTAAACCCATCTCCATCATCTCCATCATCTCCATCTCCTCTCCTCTCTCCAAAACCATCCCTTCATTCCAAGCCCCAGCTTTTTCCCCTGCTTGGCAGCTTGGTGAGGAGTGGAAGGGGATTCCAGGAGGGATGGGAGCATTTCTGAGAGGATGGGGAGGGGAACAATCTTTGGTAGAGTCTCCAAATGGGAATCAAGGCAGCAAACCTGAGATGTGCTTCATTGGCATTCTGAAGGCAGCAGGGCTAGAGACTGCACAAAATTATTTTCAAACAGGAATTACAATTGGCAAGGCAAAATGAGAGAGATGGAGGGAATTTGGGGGGCATTTGTCAGCTGAGAGCCTCAAGGCTGTGCCTGAGCTGGTGCCAGAATGAACACAAGAAAAGCTGAAACAAATGGATCAAACAAGGAGATCCTGCCACAGATACCCAGCAGCAAAAGGCTTTTCATGGTGGGAAAAGGCAGGGAAACAATGGGAATGAAGGGAAAAACAAAACTCCCTCCTGCTAAACACAGGCTGGCAAGGGGGTGCTGGTTGGGATAAACCCTGCCTGACCTTCCCCAAACAGATTTATGCAGCAGTTTCTTCCTGAAGCTCCATTCCCCCCTTCTGCTGCTGGGCTGACACACACAGGGGCTCCATCCTGCCAGATTTGTCAGTCCTGACCTGCCAGTGTGATCCGGGGGAAATTCTATTCATTGCTGAATAAATAATGCATGGGCAGCCATGCATTTTTCATGCTAAGACTTTTAAAGGCCACTGTAGTGATGCATGTAAATTCAATCTCCCCCCCAAACTCCTTTCTCTGCACACCCAACTGCTGAATAATTATCAACATCTGGCTCAGGCAGGGTGAGGCTGCACCAGCCACAGGATCCACTGCCTCTTTTCCTCCCTGTCGTGGTTTATTGTGGGTTTTTTTTATTTTAGTTTGGGGTATTTTGGGTGTTTTGGATTTTTGGGGGTTTGTTTGTTTGTTTGTTTTAGTTTGGGGTTTTTTTCTCTTTTTTTTGGTTTGTTTTTTTTGGGGGTTTGGTTTTTTTTGGGGGGGGTTGGCTTTTTTTTTCTTTTTTTTTGTTTGGTTTCCTAGGGTTTTTTTGTTTTTTGTTTTTTTATTTTAGTTTGGTTTTTTTTCCTCTTTTTTGGTTTGGGGTTTTTTTAGGGGTATTTTTGGCTATTTTGTTTGTTTGGTTTGGTTTTTTGGGTTTTTTGGGGTTTTTTTTTTTGGAATTTAATTTTGTTTTTTAATTTTTTGGGGGTTTTTTTTGTTGTTGTTTTTGTTGCTGTGGTTTTTTTTTTTGGGGTTTTGACGTTGCTTATTTGGTTTTTGGTGGGTTTTTCTATTTTTTTTTAAATTTCTTGGGTTTGTTTTTTTTTTTTTAATATAAAGCCCTGCATAAACACATGAGCATGAAGTGGAGCAGAACAAAGGGAGCAGCTCGTGGATTTGACATTTTCCTGGAAGCACATTCATCCCTCCCAGAGAAGCAAAGGCGGTGCCTCTGTTTGTAGCTGGTGGCCAATGTGTGACAGGGACCTGGGGTGGCCACGGGGCTCTGAGTGAGTGACAGAAGGGCTCAGACAGGAGCAGGGGGAGCAGAGCTGCTCCAAAGGGCTCAGCAAACACAAATCTGCCTGGTGGGGGTGGCAGGGGGAGGTCAAACATCCCAAGGGAGCTCCCTTGGTGCTGGGGTGGGCTGAGGACAGGACAGGAGCTCTGGAGCTGCTGAGGCTCTGCCAAAGCCCAGAGTCCTCCCAGGGGCTGGGATGAAGGAACCACTGGGGGTTTTTTTATTTTATTTTATTTTATTTTTTATTATTTTTATTATTTTATTTTATTTTATTTTATATTTTCTTTTACTTTATATTTAATTTTATTTTATTATTTTACTTTGTTTTACTTTATATTTTATTTATATTATTTTATTTTATTTTTATTTTTATTTTATTTATTTTATATTTTATATTTTATTTATTTTATTTATTTTATATTAACTTTTATATTTTATTTTATATTTTATTTTATTTTACTTTTATTTTTTCCCTAATAAAGAACTGTTATTCCTGCTCCCATATCTTTGCCTGAGAGCACCCCTTAATATCAAAATCACAATAATTCAGAGGGAAGGGGTTTACATTCTCCATTTCAAGGGAGGCTCCTGCCTTCCTTAGCAGACACCTGGCTTTTCAATACACCACCCAAAGGAGGAAAATCCACTGCCAAAGCAGCAGTGTGTCAAAAGTGAATTATGGAAATGGTCCTGAAATGCTCAGGAAAACCCCCCTGGGCCACCCAGGCAGCTCTGCCCTCCTTTTTTGGGGGGGAACTGAGGCAGAGAGCCTCAAAACCTTCATTGAGTGAAGGCAAGGCCAGGCCAGCCTTGCAGGGACTCTGCAGACAGAGCAGGAAATGTGGAAAAGGCAAAGCAGGAAAAGGGAAAGCAGGAAATGCATCTCAGCCTCCATGCCCTGGGAACCAAGGTGCAAATTGGCTCAGGGATGTGCTGCAGCAGAATGGAGCAGCCAGCAGGGACAGGGGGATGTGGAGGGGACAATTCTGGTGTTGGTGTTGGCACAAAGAATAAAAAGATAAAACTCCTGGATTTTGGGCACTTTCAGACCTATTGGCAGGAGCTAAGTGCTAATACAGCCATAAACTTTAATAATTTCCCCTATAAAGGTTTGAAGGTGATGATTTATGCCTGAATTACCCTGACTGTTTTACACAGGAACATTTTGGGCTACCAGCTCCAAGAACAATGTAATTTTTCCCCACCAAAACTCTGTTTCTGCACACAGCCAGTGAGATTCCTCAGATGCTTAAATGAGAGCTCATGCTTAAATGCTTTGCTGCCTTGGGACCTGGTTTTACCATTATATGCTTAACTTGATGACATTTCAGACCTAAAATCTGATGTGAATTCAGGGTGAAACAGATTGAAGGGTTGTTTGCTTCAGTGCTTTTCTTTTTGGGCTCCTCTTATGAAATATGTGAGGCCATCCCACAGGTCAGGAGAGGTGAGTTTGCCTGCTCAGAGGGTTGCTCACAAGAGGAGGGCACAGCATTGGGTATTAATGTGCAGAACTGCAGCATTTTTATTCAGAAGGAGACAAAGGGAGGTGAGTGCTGAGTCTCTGTGTCACCCACTTGTCCCAGGGGATGTCACCTGTCCACAAGGACCTGCTCTGCTATGGTTACAGCAATGTGAAGAAAAGAGATTTATCATTTATCCAGCTGCAGTTTGTGCTTATCTCTGAACCAGCAGCCTGCACTGAGAGATTTGGGCTGGAGCTGCTCACACAGAAATAAACCTGCTGCAAATTCTCCTCTCTGGGCTGAGGAGCACCTCAGAATACCAGAGCACAGATGAGAGCTGCCTGCAGACACATCTAGAGAAACTTGGAGGGACACCCAGAGAAATGATGGGGATGAAATGCCCATTGCAGATCAATGCCAGGGGAGTGCAGAGATCATTTAAAAGACTCCTCATCCTGTTCACTGGGATCCAGCTCCAGAGTGCCCTGGTGATGGGGAGGGTTATGAATTTCACTGGCATTGGGGAATCAGCCACCTGTACCTCATCCATGCACTCCTCCTGGCATTTTTATTTCAGACTCACTCACAGGCTGGTAATAGATGTGCAAGAGCAGCCCCACCAGGGAGCCAGGCAAGGATGGAGCACCCCTGAGGCTTCCATGGATTTTTTTCCATCCTGCAAGGAGGTTCCTGCTGGTCAGCCCTGAATCTTTGTGTGTGCGTGAGGGATGGGAAGAGAGACAAAGTGACACAGAGCACACAGGTGACAACGTGCTGTGACAGCACTGGCACTTTTCTGTCCCTGTAACCCTCTCCTCCCCAGCCCTGACACCTTTCCGCTCTTGCTTCTCACCCCTCCACTTCCAGTGGCACATCAGCACCCCAAAATTCACAAGAAGGAGCTGAAAATCCCTGGCAGCAGGATGGAGACAAACACAGCAGCAACCCTGGGTAAATCCTGATTTCTGGGCATGGATGGAGAGAGCTCTGCCTGTCCTGATGCCCACACTCCCAGGAAAATCAATCCTCCTCTCCTTTTTGTCTGGACCAGCCTCAAATAGCTGCACCCTGTTGCTAGGCTACCTGGCTGCCTTCCACACATCCCAGAGCTGCTGGAAAGCTCACAGCAAATTGCAGCTCACATGGTGGGTTATTTTTATCTTTTTGGGAAGAGGGGGGATCAATGGACACTGGAAGGGAGGGAGAAGGGAGATATTCCAGTTCCAGGATGCTCTGGTCATTGGGTTATGACCAGAAAATCCTGGAAATATGAACATGTGTGTTTCTGCTCCCTTGAATAGGTAGAAGATATGTGGGATCATGATGAAATATCTGGCAGGCTAATGAATATCAAGTGTCACCTTTTGTGCTATTTTGGATCCTTGATAATTTGTCTGGTGTGATAATTTGTCTTTGCAGCCAGAAAAGAGCTGGAAACAGCTCCACAGAATGCACAGGAGCGCCAGCAAGCCCATGAAGGGCTGGCATAAAAAGCTCCTGGCATTGGCACAGCCATGAGATATTTCCATGTGGCCTGGGCTTGGATGATCTCACCAGGGAGAAGGCAAGAAAGGTGAGGAGTGAAAAGAATTATTGCATCCCATGAACACAAAATTTTAGTCCTGCTGAGCCACCTTGTACCAGGGTTCGACATGGGAACAGCAGTCCAAGAGAATCATGAGCAGCAATTTTCCTGTTCCAAGGGCCTTATCCACATCTCAGCTAACTCACAATATTATGTTTTCCCCTCTGCTTTTCTTCCACAGGTGGTGGAGCTGAGGCAGGCAGAGCCTGGCTGAGGAAAACCAAGGCTGGATCCCACCATGGTCCCCTTGAATTAGAAATACCCATTGAACAAATCACCTCATTTCTTATATAAATATATAAACCACCTCATTTCTTCTGTGTTCCTGCCAGGATTGAGGGTTTCTATACAGACCAGCAATAAACCAGAAGAAAATGGAGCTGCTTTATGGTTTTCTCTGTCCCTTTTCTTCCCATAAAATGTGCTGCAGCCATATGAGGTGAGAAACCCACTGCACTTCCTGCCACTCTCATACCAAAAAGATGAACTTTTAAACTCAGATTTCAGGTTCAGAAGAGAAAGAAAAGAGCTTTAAAAGCAATGTTTTACATCCCCATTTTCCCCTGTTTTGCACTGAGTGAGGTCCTCGGCTGGGAGGTGGATAGAGCCCAAGTGAGCTCCCCTGGTCCTCAGGGGATTCAGAAGGAGCCTTAGGAAATGGCCATTCCCAGGGAGCAAAATGCACTCACAGCTCCTGAGATGCTGTTCAAAGAGGAAAAAAGGAAAAAGGGAATGCCCCTATGGTTTATGATCCATTTAAAGAGGAAAAAAGGAAAAAGGGAATGCCCCTATTGCTTAGGATCCATTTAAAGCTCCCCCTCCAGGAGCCCTTCCCAGACCATTCCTTGCTCTCAGCCGGGGAGGGATTCTCCCAGAAATCACCAATTAGGAATGCAATGAATCCCAGGCACAAAGCTGAGCCCAGACCAGGTTTCCTGCCCTCATTCCCTCTGTTCTCCTGCACACCAGGCACCCCCAGGGCTGGGCACTGCCCACAGGAGGTGTTTGGTGGCACCTGCAATCCTGGGCTCCACCAGCCACACAGAGATTATTTCTATTTCCTCAGCAGCTGTTTGAAGGGAAATAATCCTGGAAGAGCCTGATGAATTAGTGTTCTGAGAGTTATCTGAACTAATGAGAAGGAGTGGAAACAGGCTGAGGAGAGGGGGCTGCCTTTCAAAGCAGTGCAGTGCCTTTATTGGCTCTCTTCTGCTTTGGAGGTTCAAAGACAATTTTTTTCCTTTTTTTTTCCCCCTACAGCAATTTATTTCCTGAGTGATTGAAGAACAAAAACAATTATAAACTGTACCATTTTATTTTTTTCCTCTCTGAGCTTTCTCCTTTTCATTTACTGCTCAAACTTCCCAACTTTCCTTTCCCTTCCCCTTTCTACAAGACTCAAATAATTTGGGACAGGACACAAAACCGAACAGAGCAGCAGAACTCTTCTGGGCTATGCAGGATCAGGCACTGAGCCACAGCATGCTGGTGAAATTTAAATAAAAAGGGGGAAAGGAAGGCAAAAAAGAGAAAGAAAACCATCTTTCTGGTGCTTCTGAGATGAAAGGAGCAACCCTTGAAATGTGATGGTTGGGAGCTTGTGAGGAAGGAGGCTCTTAAACCATCCCTGATTCTGTGGCTGTTTTATCAGCAGTGGCATTGTTTGAACTCCATGCTGACTTTTCCTCCACAAGGCTGAGTGATGATTCCTGAGTGTTCCCCCTAAGGTCAGGCTTTGCTGGGAGAGATCAGGAGCAGGGGAGAAGCTTCCACTTCAAACAATTCCCAGGAATGGGAGCTCGCTGCCCTGCCCAGGGCCACAGCCCTCTGCACTGAGCACCTCACACAACTCTCACTCCTTTTCCCCTCTCTTTTCCTCCTCACCTTCTCCAGGCCTCACAACACAGTCTTGGCTTCCCTGGAAAATTCATGTATTCTTTTTCCTTCCCAGATTTTTTCCTCCTCAGAACCAAAACCATTTTGTAGGAAGGCTTTCAAACGAACATTTTATTTAATGTTTGGGGTTTTTTCCTCTCTCTTTTCCTCCTCACCTTCTCCAGGCCTCACTTGGCTTCCCTGCAAAATCCAGCCCTCCCTCCTTCCCAGGTTTTTCCTCCTCAGCACCACAACCATGTTGTAGGAAGGCTTTCAAAAGAACACTTTTATTTAATGTTTGGGGTTTTTTCCTCTCTCTTTTCCTCCTCAGCTTCTCCAGGCCTCACAACACAGCCTTGGCCTTCCTGGAAAATTAATGTATTCTTTTTCCTTCCCAGGTTTTTTCCTCCTCAGCACCCAAACCATGTTGTAGGAAGGCTTTCAAAAGAACACTTTTGTTTAGTGTTTGGGTTTTTTTCCTCTCTTTTTTCCTCTTCACCTTCTCCAGGCCTCACATCATGGCCTTGGCTTCCCTGTAGAATCCAACCCTCCCTCCTTCCCAGGTTTTTTCCTCCTCAGCACCCAAACCATGTTGTAGGAAGGCTTTCAAAAGAACACTTTTGTTTAGTGCTTGTTTCTCTGCACATGAACACTGAGAAAGCAGGAAAGGGTTGATGCAGTCAGATATTGAGGGAAGGGTTTGAGTAAAAGCAGCCCTGGATCTGCAGCACCTCCCTGAGCAGCTGGGACTGACCCTGTTGGACACAGGTCTCCTTCTGTGGAGGCTGGAAAGTGTCCCCACCATCTGCCACCTGCTCCCCACTGCCCCTTGGCTGTGCCTGAGCTGCTGCTGTGGTCACTGCTTAATGACCTTCAATGAAAACACATTAATTTAGCTGGGATCTGCTATTTAAATGAGCTCATCTTTGCTGGAATAGCCCAAATAGCAGCCAGGTGAGGCCAGGCAGGCTGAGGCTGTGACCTGCTGGTGGCACAGGGTTTGTGGCACTGTGGCATCAGCTTTTAGCTTTTCTATTTTTCACATTCTGCTCTGCTTTAGTGTGTGGGTCTGGGTTCACATCAGGGGATGGTGAGCTCTGTGCACAGAGCAGGGAGACAAAACAATTCCTGCTCCAGCTGGGCACCAAGGACAAATGATCCAAATCTCAGCCCAAAAGCACAAACACCATGGGCTGGAGAGAGAAAAACAAGAGGGGGATTGAGGCCAAACACTGGGAAAGGGAGCATCCCCACAAGAGCTTTGTGAGGGACACAAAAATCCCTAAATCTTCTCCAGGGCACAAAAATCCCTACATTGCATCCCATCTGCCTCCTTCACCTGACCTAATGATTAATAAAATCTTTATCTTTCATTCTAGGATGGAAAAACATCTCAGCAAGAATCCATATGGAAAAGGATTTGGTGAGGCCTCCTTTGAATCCCTGTTCTCAGCTTCTGCTTTACTTCACTGAGGAAAGTCTCATGTGCCAGAAATGCAAAAAGAATACATGAATAGCAGAAAGCAGCTTAAATAGTTAGAAATAGGAGTGGAGCTGCTTGATGAAGGTTCATCACTCAAAATGAAACGGGAAAAGAAAACACGGAGCAAAAGAAAGGGAGAAAAGTTGAAATGTAAATTCAAAGTTTAAAATTCTTGCCTCATTTACAAATGGGGAATTGTAATGGTGGGGAATTTGTTTAGAAATAGATTAATGTTATGTTCTCTGTCTCACTAAAATTATAGTTTTGAAATTACATGAAATATTCATGGAGGATGGTGGGGGGAACTAAAATCACCTTAGCTTTGTTGCTGAAATTAAACAAACTGAAATGAGGAGGACAGGGAGGGACTGAGGAGCTTTTTGCATTTCAGGAGAGCAAGAGAAAATTTCCCTTTCCTGTATTCAACGATTAAAATGATAATGGCTACACAAGGACCTAGACAGAGAAATTTCCAAGCCCTCTGAAATTCTCTGCAGCTTGCAATTACACACAGGCAAATTTATCACGGGTGCCAGATGGCACAGCGAGCATATTGGCAGGGATTTGTGAAAGAAAGGAGGAAAAATAGCTGGCCTGCTCCGTGCCTAGCTTGCCTTCCCTTCTCCCTCCCACCCCCAATAACCTGCTCCTATTTTTTCTCTCCATGTAAATTTTCCCTTCCTCTGTGTAAACCAGTAATTTGGGGAATGAAACAATCGGATTTATTTGGGGTTAAGGCTTCATCTGAGATACCCACAGGTTCCCTGCATTGCAAATGGGTGAAATCACAGAGCTCAGAGGCTTTTCTTGCAAGCAGCCCTGTTATTTTCACTGGGATGAGGGTGAGAACAGACCCTCTCTGCAGTCTGTGAGGTGGGCAGGGAGGTTCTGTTGTCAGAAAGTAAATGCAGAGGAGATATTTCTTTGTGGTGACGTGCAAAAACACCCTAAAATCCCAAATCAACAGATGATGTTGACTGCAGACCCCTAAAATCCCAAATCAACAGATGATACTGACTGCAGACCCCCTCAAATGCCTAATCCAGTTGTTTTTGCAAGGGTTAAAATCCCATTTTAAGTGGCCAGCCACCAGCTGCTCCTCTGGTGTCACTTGTGGTCAGGTTTAGAGCATCCCATCCTCTCCAGGAGGGCTGTGCCAGCAGCCTGCTCCTGTCTCCAAGGAGGAGATTTCACTCCTTTGAAATCCTGGCAATCCCAGATGGGCCATGCCATTGAATTTGGGGAGAGCTGGGGGTGCCCAGGCCGTGCCCAGCTGAGCATCCCAGAGCAGGGAGCTGGGCTGTCCTGGAGGGGGTGAGGAACCCCTGCCAGAGCTCCCTGTGCTTCCCAGAACCCCACAATCAGCTCTTCCTATTGACAGAAACCTCCATTCTCCGAGGCAACTGAAATTGCTGCTTTTTGTTTCTCTGAGAGTTAATTGCCTGGCTGCAGCTGGAGGCACAGAGCCTGTTTATCCATTTATCTGGGGGTCTGTCCTGCCATCCCCCTGCTTTATCCCACCCCATTACTCCAATCCCTTTGTCTGGGGGTTGCTTTATTGCTTTCAGAGCTGTGTCTCAAGTGCAGCAACTCCATATATATTTCTATATTTATATTTATATCTATATTTATATTTATAAATGTAAAATATGGATTATATATTTATAATTTTATACATTTATAATTTTATATATCAATATTTATAATTATATATTATATATTTTATATATAATATATGCATATACATTTATATATGCATATATATTATATTTATAATTTTTATTTTACCTATATATATATATATTTTTTTTTTTTTTTCTCTCTGAGCAGTTTTGACAGCTCTCACTCTCAGGACATTACAGGTTAAAAGCTTTTGTCTCCCTGTGTGCACACACTCAGCGCTGAAATGAACATTTAGAGGTGGAAAGGAGGCAGGCAGGAGGGAATGCTGCAGTGGCTGCAGCTGGCTTTAATCTCAGCCTTGGTACACAGCTCTGTTCAAAGGAGGAGAGCAACCCTTGCATCCCTGCACAGCTCTGATTTACCATCCCTGGGTGGCTGTGGATTGATCAGGAGGGAAAAGGAGACTGCAGAGGCAAGACAAGGCTGCTGCTGGTGTTCAGAGATGCCCACAGAGGGGTGTGAGCCCACCTTCCCTTGGTGTGGGGCACTCAGGGACAGCTGGAAGGTGAATTCACCCCCTCCTGCCTCTGCAGTCCCCAGCTTTTCATCCCCCACAGGAGCAGAAAATTTCTCCAGGAGCAGCAAATTTCTCCAGCAGCAAATTTCTCCAGGAGCAGCAAATTTCAGGCAGCTGAATTCCAGATCTGAACGTTCAGGGTGGTGAGAGGAGGACCCAGCCCTGACCTGGGCTCTGATGGGGAATCAAAGCTGCTGCACTCAGAGTTGTGCACAGCCAGATGAAGAGCAGCCACTCAGAAAATTAAATGCCTGTTTGGCTCTCCTCTTGCTCATCTTTTCCTCCTCAACATGTCAGCTCTGATACCCCCTTGTCAGCACCTTGCAGTGTGTGTGGGGAGCCCTGGGGATGTACAACAAAGCAGGGCAAGGTAACAGGGGCTGCAAATGTCCTGCTCTGCCTTCTGCATCTCCAGTCTGAACCAAAGCCCTGCTGAGCAGTGGGGAGGCCCTGCTCTCCTCCCTGCCTTGCAGCTTGTTGATATTTCCTGGTGAACATTGGTTTTATTTTTATTAACTCCTGCCACTGTCAGTGCCCGGGGTTTCCATGTGTGTGGGAGACCCTTGGAGAGGAGGGAAGCAAGCCAGGAGGAAAAAATAATAATAATAATAATAATGCCACAAATAATTGTCTTGGCATTCTGGAGAAGGAAGGCAGAGGGTTGTGCCTGGGAAACAGCCTGTCATTTGTCTTTAGAGCAGGATGATTGCAAACAGATTTCCTACAGACCGTGGCTGCATATTGCACTCGTTAAAAATCCTGTTCTTGCTGCTTGCTGGGCTCTTCTCCCTCTCTGTCCCCTCCTGGGAGGTTTGGCCAAGGCACCCCTGAGCTCTCAGGGGTTCCTGGGGGTGACAGAGCCCAGGGGGAGCTGCCAGGCTGCACTGCATGGACAGGAGGGGCTGAGGATGACAAGGGGTGATGAAGGCTCCTGTAGGGATGCAGCTGAGGCTGGAGATTCCTCCCTGTCCTGTTGCCTGGTCTGCTCAGACAGCTCTGATAGATTTGTGTTTGGTGTTAGAGGCTGTGAGATCTTTCAGGCTGTAAGATTTATGTGTCTGTGATCCTGCATCCCTGATCCTGCTCCCAAACAAACACTGACCTGGGAAACTCTGGGGTGCCAGAGTAAACTCTGAGGTGCCAGGGCCTGGAGCTGCACCCACCTGAGAGGGGAGCAGCAGCCCCAGCCCTGGGATGAGTGAGAGCTGCAGCAGCACTGAGAGATCCCAAAAGAGGGGCTAGAGCCCCCCCTACCATCCAGCTCCATCTGTGCCTGCCTCAGAGCACACCAGATGCACAAACAGAGCTGAAAATGAACCCAAGGCTCCTGGGCAAGGCTTCACTCTGCCATGGCACACAGGGAGTGCTGCCTGCAGGGCTGGGGGCTCCCCAAAGGGCTGGGGGCTCCCCACTCCTGCCTGCTCCCTCCACCCTTTGTGTCCCCACTCTCCTCCAGCTGGCTCAGTGTCCCAGGAGAGCAGAAGGACCTGCCCAGGCTCCTCCAGGTGGGGACAGGGACATTTCAGGGCAGGACTGAGGGTTTTGGGGTGCAGAGGAGGGAGTGCAGCAATGCTGGGTTCAGGATCCCTGGCCCTGCTCCTGATGCCACTGCCATGTGAGACTGGCTGAATCTAAGGGCATGGTTGGGTTCCTGAAACTAAATTTTTGTTGAAGATTCAGTAAATCTTTTCTCTCTGAAGCCTCTGTCGAAATTTCAATAAATCAATTCACTCTGAAGCCAAGGGCATCACCAGAAACTGAGAACCATTTCTGAAGCACCTGGAAAAGATCTGATTGCTAAAATAAAATCCTTTTGAGCCAACTCCTGAAAGATGGGCTCTGCCCAATCACCCTTGGCAAGCTGCAGGCCTCCAAATCACCAGTCCCTGCTGAAAATTGCCCTCTCAGAGTAGCCCAGGGTGTTTTAATGGGAGAAAACCAACTAAAAAACATCTCCACAGCCCAGAACTGCACCAGCAGCCATGTCAGAGAGGGGATGGCTGAGGAAAGGGTTAATGCTGTTTTCATGCCTTTTAAAAATAATTATTTGTTGTCACCGTGAAGAGTGACTGATAATAATAATTACAGCTCAAGAGCACTGTTCACTTCTTCCCATCAGAGGGGCTGAGTGCAAATCAGCCAGGCCAGGTTTGGTTGAGAGTGCTCATAATTATGTTCCTGCCATCATTTTCCCTCTTTTCTTACAGAAAAGGGGGAAATGCCTCCTGAAGGATCACAGGGAGTTTTGCCTAATAATAGAAGCTTGTTCTGAGTGATGTTTGAAACCCAGGGAGGAGGGGAGAGAACGAAGCAAACAAGGGCAACATTTCTTTTTAAAATTTTTTCCTAGTTGCCTTATAATATTTTTAAAGGGAGCCATAAAATGGTGCTTAGTTTAACACTGTGCAGAGCTCAGCTAAATCTTCTCCCTGATCATGTCACCTTTTCATTCAGTGGCTACAGAGCCTTTGAGGCACAGATGGGTTTTTTCACCATTATACCTGACATAGAACGTGGAGATTACTCTTGAGTCTCTAATAATCATTACAAAGATAATAATCATTACAAATATAATAATCATTACAAATATAATTATAATTACAACAAGAAAGAGGTAACAGAGATGCTGGATAGGGAGTTGAACCCTGCAAACACAAATAGCCAAGGGAATGAGCACAGGGAATGAGAAAGTGCAGAGGAAGATATCCATGGACAAGGAAAAGGAGAAGTTTTGGTTGACAGCTCCACAGTGAGACAGTGGCAGTGTCAGCTTTAATGGAAAAGCCTATGGAATGTTCTCTACTGATATTAAAAACAGAAAAAAGAGAAAAAATTCCTGCCTGTGAAGGTGCTGAGGGCCTGGCACAGAGAAGCTGTGGCTGCTCCATCCCTGGCAGTGCCCAAGGCCAGGCTGGATGGGATAGGAGCAGTCCTGGGATAGTGAAGGTGTCCCTGGCCATGGCAGGGTGAAACAAGATGATCTTTGAGGTCCTTTCCAACCCAAGCCATTCTGGGATTCTATACAAAGAAAACACCAAACCTGTGAAATTCCTGCTTCGGGGTCTGAGCCTATTTCTAACAAGATTTGTTCAAATCCAAACATGAAGTGCAGAGCCTTGGAAAATGCATGGATTCCCTCCAGCCTGAGCTCGCCCCAGGAAGCTGCTGCAAGAGTGGGTGGTTTATGGCAATCACAAGAACTCAGGACTCTTCTGGAGAAGAGAATTTTGCAAAAACGCCCGGTGGGCATGCAGACAATGAGGGAGTGTCCGCACTGACAATGGAAAGCACTTTCCCTAATGGGAAACATCCTCCTGCTCCTGCCGTGCCCTGCACTCCGTGGTGCTGAAATGCAGGGTGGGTCCCAGTCCCTGGTCCAAGCGCTCTAATTAATTAATGTTGATGTTTTCCTCCTCGGTGGGCACAGGAAGCTCGTGGAGATGGCACCAGGATGGTGCTGAGGGCACTGAGGATGGCAGCTCTGGGGGGCCAAGCATTGCAGCTCCCCAGGGTTCTGTGGGCATTTGGCTCAGGATCTGCCAAATCCTAATTAGGGTGAATCAGGGAGCAAGGAGGAATCAGGAATTGAGGGTACAGAGGAGGTTTTTCAATAAAAATCGATAAAAATCTAAAACTCAAACCATGGACTGCCCCCCTCTCAGAACTGGGATGGTTTCACCTCAGATCAACAGAGCTGGGATGGTTTCACCTCAGAACAACAGAGCTGGGATGGTTTCACCACAGAACCACAGAACTGGGATGGTTTCACCTCAGAACAACAGAATGGGTTGGGGTGGAAGGGACCTTAAAGATTCCACCTCCCTGCCATGGGGAGAAACAACTTCCACCAGCCCAGCTTGCTCAGGGTTGGGGCCATAATCCACCCATAATCCACTGCAATACAGTGAATTTCTGTTCTTTGGCCCAACTCTGCAGTGCTATGAAATAATTTCTTATTTTTAATAATAATTATATAATAATCATCTCTGAAAGGCTCCTCACACACCACAGGCTGAGCATCCATATGGTGCAGCACCAAGCTCTCACCAGCAGCTCCTGTTGAAGGCAAATGTGTCCCTGTCACCAAGCAGGGAGATGTCCTCAGTTTGGCATGTTGGGGTTTGACTGGACAGGCAAGGCATTGCCAGTGAATGTTCCCTTCTGGCAGATCTGTCTGGGAACCCAAAGCCTGTTTGCAGCTCTCAGGGTGCATTTACACCATCAGGAAAGTGTGGATCCAAGTCCCTTTTGCAGAGCAGACTCCAGTGGGGATTATCAACCACCCTGCCTGTGCTAAGAGGCCTGCACAGTTCAAATTTTGGAGCTCCACAGCCAAATCATGCCAAATGTGAAATCATATTTTAGCATGAAATCCAGCACTTAACACATGATCAGGGCAGGAGCACCTTCCTGCAGGAAGAGGAGGAAAAGGGCACAGAATTTACAGTTATGGCAAAAACCAAAGGCAGACATCCTGCCCAAAGTCACCTGGGTTCTCCTGTGGCCATGGCAAACATAACTCAGCCATAAGGACAGCCAGGAGATAAATCAAACAGGGAATGTTGGTGTCTTCCCCCAGAATTCATCCCTGCACTGCTGGGCAAACTCTGAGCCAGGAATTGCTTCACCTCCATCATTTCACATCCATCTGATGCAGAGGAATAAATGCTGTTCCCTTTTTGGAATATGCATCAGTTGATTTTTAAGCACCAGCCCAGCAGTCCCCAAGGGTGTACTAGAGAGAACCAACCAACCAATTTCACAGCAAATAATTTATTCCACAAACACTGCTTCCCTTCCCAGCTCCTGATTCGGTTCTGGACTGCTCACAAAATTCTCAGATTTATTTGTTATTCGGAATTGCTGATAAATTTCTTCCATGAATAATGAAATTGGGCTGGAGATTGTTCACTAACAGCCTTGTGTGAGCAGCTGTAATTCACTGTACAAATCCCATGTTGTGATTTGATGTGTTAGCTATGTTTTGTGATACTGTCTCTGACTGGATGAATTACATGGCTCACCAGGGAGCCTGGCAGGTATTGTGATTGTAAAAATCTTGATTGGCCATTGCAGGCAAAGTGGGGGAAATAATCTGAGTGTGGATGTTTGTTAGTGGCAGAGCTGTTTCTCCATCCACTTAGCCTGACATAATTGGGAGATTGCTGCTCTGATATCAGCAGAAAGGCTGACTGTAAAACAGGTAAGAGAGGCATCACAGGCAGTGTTCCTGCACTAATGGTCCCTGGGGGCTCCCCAGCTGGCTGCAGGGAAAGATGACAGGAGGAGAACACTCTCTTTACCATTGTTTCCTACCATTGATATGGGATTTCTCCCTTTTTTTTTCCCTGATAAAACTGCTGCACTTGTGAGTCAACAGAGAAACAGAGAGGGCTGCTGCTGTTTGTTTGCAGTGCTACAGCAGCGAGTGCTCTGTTCCTATTGCAGAGTCAACTCCAGGTGAACAGGGAGCGCAAACACTGGATCAAACTGTTCCCTGCCCTAAAACCCCTCCTCAAATCCACAGCTGGGCTCCTTCTTTGTGCCCTCTCCTCTCTGCTCTTTTCTGGCTGTCCCATTGCCCATCCTCATCCTCTGCAGCCTGGGGAAGGGAGCAGAACTGCCAGGGATCAGCGTCTGCCCTGCCCTGCACAGGGGATCCAGCGAAAAGCTGAGCCCATCACGGCTCCTCTTTTAAGCACAGCACTTTTTAACCTCTTCACTGGGGTCAAAGCCAAATTCCCCAAACTGGGAATGCAAGAGCTCTGCCCCCCTCCAACAGATCCACTCTGAGAAGAGGGTGGGGGGAACATGGAATCTCCAGGCTATTCCCACATCAGAGCTCCTGCATCTCTTCCTCCTCTTTTAGGAGTGGTTTTTGGTTTTTTTTCCTGAAACATTTTGATTCAATTGACTTTTTAAACAGTGTTTATTTTATTTGTCACTAGGGTCTAGGGCAGCCAAGGTGAGAGGATGATAAAACACAGCCAGCCCTGCTCTGCAAATCCAACAAACTCAATTCCTGTGTCAGGAAAATCGAGCACCCAGGCTCTGAGAGCAGGAGCACAAACACACAGACAAACAACTCCCCAAATGTCACCTGCTCCCCACAGAAACCTCCACTGTGAACACACCAGAGGGTCTCCCATCTTCCCTAATTCTGGATTTTGGGAGAGGAGGCAATGCTGGGGCTCATCTGAGTCTGAGTGCTCTGCTACAGCCATGTCCCCTCCCCACTCTGCATGTTTATCATCCCTCCCTCTCACACTCCGAGGTACAAAAGCATTTGCTGTATTTCTTTCTTTTTTTTTCTTTTTTTTTTTTTTTTTGTCTTGGGCAGTGATGTGATTTTTTTAAAAAAACACCTTTACAAATGAGAAAAAAAAAAATCGAAGCAGTCTTTCCCCAAAAAATGATGCAGGGGAGGGAGATGCTGCTCTTAATTTGACAAATCTTTCCTGATTTTGGGGTGGGATTTTTTTTTTATTCTTTTTTTGTTTCGTTTCCCTCCCTTGCTAATGAAATTCCTAAAGATAAGATGGGTTGTTGTTGCCATAGAAACTTGGCCCTGGCAGAAGCTAAGACTGCAGATTTATTCATGCGGCTTGTTAGTCAAACTTGATGCAATAACACAGAATTAATATTTCGGTCTCATCGAGATCTTGCAGCTTTTGCCTTCCTGCAGAAGCTGGGAGAGAGAAGGAAATGCTGAACCTTGCTCTGCTGGGCTGAATCCCTCAGTCCATCACACCAAGGGCAGCTCTGCCTGATGCACACAAAGTCCCTTTGCTGCAGGAAACCTGGCCCAGTATACTCCCCAAATTCTCCAGGATGAGGCTGGCAGGGAACTGATTCTGAAACCCTGAGGTATCTCAATGCTGAAAGAGTGTTCAGCCCCTGGTAAATCCCACAGGGGTTCTTGTGCTCTCAGCAAAGTGCATTTTGCAGCTCCTGCTGGATGCATTAATGGGATGAATGAGGATCTCCAATATTTATTGGATAAATAAGCATTGATCCTCCTGGGAAGGGCAGATTGAGGGGCTGTGCCCATGGCAACTCCAGCTCCATCCCACAGTGCACAAGAGGGGGAGAAATTTAAAATAATTCCTTAAATCTGAGGGCAGGTTATTCCTGCCTGCATTTGTCCTCCTTGAGCTTTGCCTTTTGCTGATCAGAAGAATCACAAGACATGAAAATTGTTTCTGTGTGTGGTTCCCCTTCCAATGTCACCCATTTTGGCTTCTACACAGCTCTTCCAAACACCACAAATGTTTGTGACACCACAAAAAGGGTTGGAACTGCAAAAGGGGGAATGGGCAGCAGTAGCAAAGTCCTAAAGGGCTGGAGAAAAGGAAATCTCCTGGCCATGAAGCTTGGTGCTGGGGTTTAGGTGACTTCTGGTTCTTGGGCACAAAGCCCAAGGGACACCCTGAGCCTCAAGCCACGTTTTTATTGCCTCCCAGACATGAATGAAGCAAACAGCACAAATCTGTGACCAGAACTGCTCAGCAGAGAGTGAGAAATCCTGAACCCCCACAGCTCAACAGAGACTTGCTTGGCCAACTCAAAGAGTTGAGCCTTTGGAGGATGAAGGCTCCTCCACCACTCGCATCATGCAGCATAAAAGAAACCAGTGTTTCAAAAAGTCCTCCATTTTCAGCTCGATGATCTCAAATTTATTTATCTTATTGATTGAAATGTAACTTTCTTGGATTCCTTCCAGGCCCCTTTGTGCACTTTAAAAGACAACACATCAGGCAGCTGAACAACACATGGTCTCAAGAAGGGAAGAGCAGAGCTTGGTCATAGAGAAGGGAAGAGCAGAGCTTGGTCATGGAGAAGGGAAGAGCAGGGTTGATGTCAAGAAGGGAAGAGCAGGTTTGATCATGGAGAAGGGAAGAGCAGGTTTGGTCTAGACAAGGGAAGAGCAGGGTGTGGTCATGGAGAAGAGAAGAGCAGAGTTTGGTCTCAAGAAGAGAAGAGTAGGGTTTGATGTCAAGAAGGGAAGAGCAGGGTTTGGTCTCAGCACAGTTTGCTCACTACTCTGATTCAACTCATGGATTCCAACCAGAACAAAACCCAGCCAAAACCTACTCTCACCCCAAGCCCACCCAAACACAAGTTTTCTGTGGATATCTCAGAATTAATGAGTTCTGGAAGGAACCAGATGTGGTGAGGGTTCATGCCAAGGAAATGCTGCTCTCTGTGTGTGCCTGGCTCTGCTCACACCCGTTTCTTGCACCTAAATAGATGACTTTGCCCTTTTGCAAAAGGCAAACTGCAGCCCAAGCCTGCCTGATGGATCCCTGCTCTAAGGATGGAAAAGGCCACGCTGAAGGCACTGCAGGAACTGGCTTTGAATCACAAAAGGTGAAGGACATTAATGCTCCCTTGGGGTTTGAACTCTAGAGGATTACACTGAGAGAAGCAAACCTGTATTTTAATAAAAAATATACTTATTTCTGACACAGGATTAACAGTTTAAGCCCCTCACCAGGCATCTCCTTGTTATTCCTCTCAAGAAGCTGCTTTTTAAAAATTTTATTCTTTTTTTAGTTCTTTCTGATTGCTTTTTTTTGATGATGCAGAGCCAACAGGCAGAGGTTTTTGTTGAACTCAAAGCAAGGAGCTGCTCCATCTTCCATCTCCCCTTCAAAGACTGTCAGTGCCATCTGAGAGGGCTCAGCACCCCCACTCCAGGAACCCTTCAGTTCCATATTCCCCATCCTTCACAGCAATTGATATGTCAGAAAATTCAAATCTGAAATCAATAAACCTCTGAGAGCAAAGTCTGTTATTTATAATTGCTTGGCCCTCGAATTACTCAGGATACTTCAGGATTAGGCAAACTAGGCAAGATTTTCTGCTTCTCTATTTCACTGGAGTTCCTAGAGGTGCAAATCTGTGCAGCATCTGCCCTGTAATCATTAGTAAAATAAATTAGAATGCTTGAAGGAGCAGCCTGATTAGGAAGTGAAGTGATCACTAGCAACTATTGTCAGTGTTGTGTGCTTTGTTCCACTTACAAGGCTAATTACTGTAACAAAGTGGATCATTTTAAATGGAAATTCTGGATGGCTGTCAATGCAAATGTTCATGATTTTTTCCTGGATGCATCACAACCACATATGGGGAAACAAAGAACAATGGAAATAATCAAAACACAACCGAATTGAAGAAACCATTCAATAGACTTTTGTTGGAGCTCATTAAAAATGTGCATTTATCCCCATTCTTTGGGAGTGCTTTGTCTGAGGGCCCCTATCAGACTCCACCATCTCCACAGCTCTTTGCAAAACAATGTCCACAAAGGAGCCTGTTGCACTTTCTGATTTCAGCCAGAGGAACCCAGTCCCCTTTCCAGGGCATCTGTGACCTCCTGGTATTCCCTGAGCAGAAATTCCCCTTCAGTCTCACCCTGAACTCAGAACTAAGGGACTCCCTCGCTGAGCAAAGCTGCTCAGGGCTGAATTGGGATGGAGGAAACTCTGGGATTCACTTGTCCAAGAGTTTGGCACCTTCAGCCCCAAGCCCTGGAATCACCTGAGGCTGGGCAAGGTCCTGCTCCCATTTTCATGGGCATGCCAGTAGTCTGAAGGATCCAGCCAAAGTGGCTTTGTTTTCTTGATTCATAAATGGTTTTTGAGGCAGGGAGGAATTCTACCAAGGAGGATTAAGGAGTAGGACAGTTCCCAAGAAATTCTGAGCATGTTCACCTTGAACAGTCATCAGCCTATTGTGGTGCTCGCCCATCCACTCTACAACCTGAGGGTGTTTTCAACAGGGAATGTGCTTAGAGAAAACTCATTTCCATTTGACTAAATCCCTCCTGGCCTACTCACTCATTTTTAGAGAGGAAATGGGAGAGAAAAGTTGTACATTCAGACAATGCATGAGAAAGCTGTGAAATCATTCCCTGCCAAGGCAAAATCAGATTCTGACGTTCTTTCTCTCCACTCTATTTACTCATGGTTTGAGCTGTGATGTTTACTCATAGAAAAGCATCCTGGAAAAACTGCAGAGTGTTACTCTGCATTGGAAATTTTGGCAAGCTTGGGCTGACAGCTGTTTATTCTTTCAGTGAATTCACATTTGGGGAGAACAGCAGACACAGCAAAGCCACCACCTTGGGCCAGTTCTCTTCCACGAGGGGTTCAAGGCACACAGATCAGACTCAATGTCCACATCCCCACAGATGATTTCTCTGCAGTTTAAAATAACACCACACCTTCCCTTTCACAACCTTTCTGAACTGATAGATCTTATTTTTGGTGGGCGATTGCAATCAGTCTCTCACTGTCTGCCTCTTCCTTTGTGCAAGAGATGCACCCGGTGCTGTCAGGGCTGGGAAAGTGGCAGCCAGGAGACCTGATCTGAAACCAAACAGCAAAAATGCAACCACATTTCTTGCAGGGGGTAGCTGCAGAAATCCCAACCTGGTTCCTTTACATGTCCCACTGCTTCTTTTAGAAATAACCTGCACACCCACACAGGGCTCAAACCATCCTTTCTACACCAGATGTGCTGCAAAGTCTCACAGCAGCAAGTCTGCCCAAAACCTGTTGGTCTCACTCATTTTTAGGATGTGCCAGCTTGGTTTGTCCCTGTATAATTGGATAGAAGTGAAACAAAAGAGCTGATTTGGGCTGTTTCATCCCAGGCAGTTCTGTCTTTATAAAAAGGAGGAGAGGAAGGAGGAGAACACATTAAACTTTATATTAAATGCTCAGTGTCAGACACTTCCCAGGCCACCAGAGCAGGGTGTCAGTGGTGTTTTACTGGTCTGAGTGTTATGTCAAGCCAGTAAATGAGGAGCAGTTATTGTGATCCCTGTCATTACGTGCTGAAAAACCAGTGTAAGTGGGATGAGAGTCAGCCTGGCTGTGCCAGCACAAAACAAATGTTTGTAATAAATTGCAGCTCGGACTGGTGTGGCTTTCAGTGATGGTACAAAATGAATGGAACTTCTCCAGCACAGGCAGGAGTGGGGGGAAAACAAATCAAGGGCGTGAAGGGCGATCACTAAAATGCCTGATTGGCTTTGCAGGGCTTTCTGACATCTGTGGAAATCCATTGAGTTCAATAGATTTACCTAAGGCAACTGAGGGTGGGAGAAGAGAACGTTTTTGTGCTTTGGAAACCAGTAAATGGAAATTGTTAGGGAAGAAACAGTAAAATAGATGAACCTAAAAGAAGCCAAACTCATTGTCTTTCCTAGAGGAGCTGAACAAGGCACTGGTTTCAGGTGTGGCTCCTTTCTGTACCATCAGACTTCCTGGGGTGAATTAGCTCTGATTTTAGCAAATGAGTGGTCTCTAAAGAGACTGAGGGCAAAGAAACATAGGGGACTGTTAAACCTGGGGAAATAAAAGATCAATATGCCTTTGTCTACAGCCAAATATTTGCTATTCTCAATAAAATATTAGTCTGCCACAATTTGCCTTGGGTGAAATTCCAGTAGTCACTGGGACACTGAGAAAAGTGCTATTTTTAAATTCATTTCGTGGGACCCCATTGGGCTGAGTACATGCTCTGCTGGGCTCTGCCCAGCTGCATGAGCAGAGACAAGCTCTAGCCCAAATCCATCAAAAAGAGAGGTTTGGGTGGTGTTTTATCCCTGTTCATAATTTACAGCTAGTACAGCACAGAGGCTTTCCTCATTTCTTCTGGCCCTCAAGAGCTGGGAGGTACAAGACACCCAAGGCCTAACAGACTTTGTGCAGTGTTAAGTACATCTATTTTGATGATTTTTTTAAAGGAGAGCAAGAATTGCTGTGGTTTGCTGCTGCTCCTTGGCCATTCCTTTCACAACCCTGCAGAGATCACAGTAGGAAACTCAGGAGGTTAAAATCACAGAGAGATCAGTGCAGCTTCCTCCCAGGAAGAATCACCAGTGAGCAGAAAACAAAAAATCCCTGCTGGACACAAATCCCCATTTCCCTGCCAGTGCTGTGACCATGGCAGTGGGTAATTCCAAGTCCCTGTGACCTCAGGCAGATCACTCTGGGATTCATGAGTGTGTTGGTGCTCTGGGTAATTAGCTGACATATTTCAGCAGTGCTCCAAACTCCTCTGGTGCTGATTTGGTTGTTTTGTCCCATGAGGACTTTGGTGTCCTGTGTTGTAAGATAAATGTGTATTCTATCCCCATCTGTCATAGGTAGGGCAGTTATCCTCTATCCATTGGGCTTTCCTTTATCTCTTCCACAACCAATCATCCCTCCAGGAGATATCTGCTGTTAATGGTCCATTAATTATCTTCTGTCCATGGCCAGTGAATGTCCCTGCATGGTTGATCAAATGACATCATCCCATGGTGAGAAGCTCCACCCAGGGGGAGGAGCCAAGCATTCCTACCTGGATACAATCTGAGGTTTGGGTCACCCCAGCAGCCTTTGCCCACTGCATTCCCTGGCAGTGCTTTGGGGGTATTTTTGTGTTTGTATTTTTAATTTTCCTAGTAAAGAACTGTTATTCCTACTCCCAAATCTTTGCCTTTTAATTGTAAAAATTATAACAATTCACAGGGAGGGTGTTTACATCTCCATTTCAGGGGAGGCTCCTGCCTTCCTAAATCAGACACCTGTCTGTTCAAACCAAGACACGTGGGAACAAAAAGGTCACAAATCCTCCCCTGCCATCACCAAGGAGACGTGGAGAGCAGGAGCTGTTCTTTAACTGGGTGGGGTGGGCAGATCTGCACACGTGAACACGTTATCAGTGAGTGGGGAGGGAAGGGGTGCACAGGGGAGCCCTGGGGTGGGACCTGCCAAAGCCTCACTGCATCTTCAGGCTTCACCTCCCTTCCAGGCAGGGCTCAGCAGCCCCAGAAAGCTAATTATTCCTAATCATCTGACATAAAGCCTGTGATGCATATTGAAGGTAATTATCCCTTGCTCCCTGTCCTAAAATGTCCCTCACAAATCCCATCAGATGATGGAGAAGGTGCTGAGGATCCCCAGAACAAAAACACATCAGGAAGGAAGAGGCCATTTCCATGTCTGTCAGAGAGGAGCCTGAGAATGCATTTTGTTTGTGCAGGGATATTTTTAGGCTTTGGAATTATGCAAATTGTTCTCCTAAATTACACACAGCCCTGTGATAGCAGCTAGTGGCAGTTGCAGCTGTCAGTGTCATACGGCAGTGAGCGCCCAGCGAGCCGTGGGAGCGAGCATGGAAATGGTTCTGGGCCTCAGGAAGTGGTTCTGAGCATCAGGAGATAGTTTTGAGTGTCAGGAGATGGTTTTGAACATCAGGAGATGGTTTCAAGTGTCAGGAGATGGTTCTGAACACCAGGAAGTGGTTCTGAGTGTCAGGAGATGGTTCTGTGTGTCAGAAAATGGTTCTGAGCATCAGGACATGGTTCTGAGTGTCAGAAAATGGTTCTGAGCGTCAGGACATGGTTCTGAGCTTCACCACAGCCCCAAATATCTGCTCATGGATGGGCACATCACACACAGAGCTGAGGGGCTGATACAGGAAGGGAGAAGCACTGAAAAGGGGCCTCTGCACTGATACCTTTCAACAGGATCTCTCACTGCTGGTGTTACTTCACTGCTGCTCCTCTGGGCTCCAGGGGTTTGGGTGCCATCACCAGCACAAACCACATTGAACAGTTTTATCATCGACAGTGTTTTATTATCAACAGTGCCATTAAAATACTTCCAATCCTCCACTCCTAATGGAAAGCAACACAAAATAAATAAGCTGACTGTTTAAGCAGCTAAAGAAGAGGCGGGAGAAGGACAGGACAGGACAGCAGGTTTGTCTCATCTGTTTGGTTTTTAGGAGGGTGTAAATCTGTCTGTTCTACAGGCAGTACAATAGAAAGAGAAGCATTGGAGGAAATAGTACAGAGTTTTGCTGAACAATTTGTCTGAAGTGGCTTTTTCCAGGGGCTGCAGTCCTGAAGGAATTGCCTCCAAAGCTGCTGTCCTGGGACATGGCTGTGACACCTTGCTGGGGCTCTGCCTTGCTCTAGAGATGGACAGGGGGTGTGGAACAGGGGGCCCTCATTATTGCCCTGCCTAATCCCCCTGAAAGGCCTTGGCTGAGCCCAGAACCCAGTGGCACCCTGTATTTAGGAGCTGCTGATGAAGGGGGAGGTTTGAAATCAGCCAAACTCCCCTGGCTGTTTCACCCCCACGGCAATCACTGCATTTTCTGTCCACAAAACCTTCCCTGTCACTGACCTCCATTAAAGAAAACCACAATGAGAGCAAGAACAGAGGTAAGCCCTGATAGAAGATCAGCATTAGAGGTGGTGGAGGTTTAATTCCACTGAGCTCAGATTTATCAATGAGTAGGGAAGCAGGAGTTGGAGCACCAAAGATCTGGAGAAGCCTCTGACACCCCAAAAACTCAACAGGACTGATGGCTGAAGAGATTGTGGCATCTGAACATCCCTTACTCATGGTTTTATCTGATCACAACCCTTCCTACAGGTTTATTCCTGTTGTTGCCCAGTTCTTAGCCACCAGCAATGAAAATCAGTTACCTTTGCATTTTTTTCTTTTTTCTTTTTTACCAGAAGAAAACCAGAAAAACCAGCAGCCCAAAGCAGACAATGGAAGAGAAAGGGATGTAAATCAACAGGAAATATTTTAGGGCTGCAGAGAGAGCAGTGTAGATGGGTAAATGGGGCTGGAGGGTCAGCAGCAGCAGATATTGAATGAATGGGATGGGAAACAATGGCTCAGGAGGGATGGGCAGGTTGTCGTGATAAGTCTTGTGGATAGTTTACTAAATTCTCTTTGCAGTGTAAACATTTTGTTCAGGCACTGCTAAAAAGATTTAAGAGAACTGTGTAAAAATGTTCTCTGCTCTATAAAATGCTACTGCTTTGCCTTTCTTGTCTGGAGAGCAAAATAAATGAGAGCTACAAAAACACTGTTGCAACCAGCACCACACACATCATTTTTCAATTGTTGAAACAACTGGTCTGTGTATTTCTCCTCTTTGTGAGGGAAAGAAATTACAGGGAGGGGGAGACAGCACTTTGGAGGGTCCTAAAGTGCTGTGACAAAGGGTGTCACTTGGGATCTTCTTGCCTCCTTCTGGGCCTTAATTGTATGAAGATGCATCATGTGGTTGCAAAGCTCATTAGCAAAATTAATTCACTGTGCTCTATTCATTTGTCACAATCCTGACATAAAGCCACGGAGCATTTTGCATCTGGAGCTGTTTGAAAACAAAGCCACTCTCCAAATACTTTCTTTGGTTGGTTTTAGCAGAGAATAAATCGGATGTGCAGGGAAACCACAGGTCCTCTCTGTGGTGGGATGTCCCCTTCACAGAGAACAGATAAATGTACAAAGAGAATGAGGAGCAAAAGGGCACATGAGACTAACTTAGGCTCAAAAATACCTGGCTTTGCTGTGATTTGCACAGAGACATCTTCTGCTTGGGAGGGGAACACAAGTGGGAAGCCCTGACTCCCTAAATCCATGTTTGTAACCGTAGCCAATCCCACAGATGCTCCTGCACTGCTGAAATTAAAAACCTGGTGCCTTTCTGGAAGGATGTTGGCTGAAATCAGAGATGGATCCTGCTTTTCTCTCCTCAACATTAGGACATGTCTGTGAGCTGCCAAAGCCACGTGGGTATCACACCTAGGGGACTCAAAGCAAGATTCACCCAATCAAGGAGTGCAAACCATGGAAACTGAGGGGAGAACCCAGAATTCTGCCACTGATGGCAGAGATAACCAGAATTAGGGTGGAGATGAACAAACCCTCTCCTGCCACGCTAAGCAGAAATCCAGGCACAGCAACTCATCACAATCAAAGTCGCTCTATTTTTTTTAATTTAAGATTTTGGTCAAACCTTTCACTGCCAGGGTAACTTTTTAATTTGGAGCCAATGAAAGCTAATAAAAGTAAGCTTTGAACGCTTCATGGATGCACTCATGGGTGCTCATTGGATTTCTCACCCTGGGAAATCCAACAGGACTTTTGCTCCAAAGCCATTAACATGTTCTTGTGCAAGACACTCCTCCTGCCCTTAATTAGCTCTTTGTGTGGGCATTTATTTATCTACAGCCATGAAACCATGGCCAGACCCCCAGATAACACCAGTGAATCCAACTCCCTTTTTACCCAGCCCAGAACTCCAAGCTGCAGATAACAAACTCCCAACTCGTGGGTGGTTCCCAACCCTTGGCTGTCGTTTTCCTGCTTGGTACAGTTTTGTGATTTAATTGCTTTTTCAGGGATATTTCTTTTTTTTTTTTTCCTTCTAACAACTCCAGTTGCTCTGGGAAGAGTCAGTTGTCATGACTCCCTGCTTTTAAGGCTTCTGCTGCCACGTTGCCTGACAATAGGAGGAACAGAGGACCAAAGCAGACGGGGGGAAAAAAAGCTTAATTATAGCCCAGACTGCCTCTCTCTCTAAGGTGAAAGGAATGTAAATTATAATTCCTGGATACAAAATCAAACAGAATTACTTATCTCTTGAAATCCCCACTGATCTGGCCACTGCAGTTAAGCAACCAACCTGCTGCCTTATTATTCCAGTGACATACTGCTGCAGGAGAAACTCTCAGGCACGGCAATAAACCAGCAAAAATGCAGGAGATGGCTCAAGATTCCCCTCCTCTCCCTTTCCCAGGGAGCTTTCCATATTTCTCTTTTCAATTAAATCATATCTGGCACCTTTCCCCTGAATTTTTAACGAGTTTGTTTTAGGGAGAAATATGACCAAGTGACCCTTGGAACAGCAGAGAGAGGAGAAATTAGAACATGGCCAGAGTGCAGCAGGGAAAGCTTGAATTAGGATTTCTGCTTCCTTGAACTGGTTATTTTCTGGAGAGAGCTGGTGGCTTCCAGTTCTCCTGTTGTGTTTCAGACCTAGAAATCTCTGCAGTTTTGATGCTGCCTGGAGAGGGATGGTCAATATTGCACATGGTTTACTCACATGATGGAATAAATCAATCCATGGCTCATCTGAGTCTCTCACTGCAGCAGCAATTTACAGAGCTGGAGGAACAGAGATGTGCCCGTGGCAAAAAGACCACACACTCCTTAATTTCCTATTCCTTAATTTCCTACTCCTTTAAGGGAGTAGGAAAAACTGAAAGGATCAGGCCAGAGGAAGAAAAATGCCATTGAGGGGAGATACAAAGAGTCTGGAGAAGATGAAAAGGAAACAAATCTACCAAATCCCACTTTTTTGCCTTTCTAATGTTTGGTGGGGGTGCCAGCTTTGGTGGGACTCAAGGCAAAGGCTGACATGAGGGTGTGAGGGAGAAAAGCCCATTTTCAGGGCTCTGAGAGAAATCCCTCTGCAGGGGAGCTGTGATTTCAACCTCACTGAGAGCATCACAAGGGGCTGAGGAGCTCAGAGGACGGCACACCCTGCGCTGGGCTTCGTGACATTTCTATTGCAGGGCTGGGAGCGAGGATTCAGTGATCATAAACTGCAAACATGAAATTCAGCAGGGGAGCTGCAGCCTCAGAACACAAACCAACCCTCCCTGGGAGCGTTCAGTAGCGTTTTCAAAGCCACACATGGAAAAAAACCCAAAAAACCAAAACAGCTCTTCAGCCACTGGTGACAAATGCATGGAGAGATGAGGGAGGGATCATTCCCAACCTCTCCTGTGGGTGCAGGTGAGCACTGTCCCTGAATGTCAGCTGGGATCTGGGGAGTGAGCTTGGATTATGCCTTGGAAAAAGGGAACATTCTATGTCAGTTTACAGGCATTGGTAACTTTGGTCTTTCTCAGTATTTAAATCTTGCTCCTGTCATATTTGAGTGACTCTTCCAGGAGATTTTTGGCTCAAACCACTCAGCTGTATTGACAATTCTCCTTCCCTTCCCCTCCAGATACTCCATTGAAAGAAAACCCTGATTTTCCCACAGCAAACCTCACTGCCATCGTGTTATTGTTCTGCTTCAGGGTGACCAAAAAACAACTCAGAGGCAAATCTGAATAATCTCCCCTGAAACTGTGAAACCAATGAGAAAAAATTTCCACTCCCCAGCTGCCATCTCCCCTCCACCCCATGCAGAATGTTAAATAATATTAAATAATATTAAATAATATTAAATAATATTAAATAATATTAAATAATATTAAATAATATTAAATAATATTAAATAAACCGCCCCTGCCAGCCACACCTTGAGGGAGCTCCCCAGCACTGCTCTGCACCCCCAAATTTTCTCTGCTGGTTCACAGGGTGGGGAGTGATTTGTGTGAATGGAGCCCAAGTTATTCCCTTTGCAGATCTGCATGTGCTCAGCGCTGCAGCTCTTTTGGTGGGAGCAGATCCAGGGATTTAGGAGCAAAAAGCTTTTCTCCTTTCACTCTTTACAGGATATACTTTGGAGGCAAGGAAGAAATGATAAGATCTTGGGAATAAAAAGGTGTGTGGTTATTGGGCTTCTCCCCACCCCAGACTGCACAGGATTCCTGAAGAGGCTCCTGGGGCACTGCAGAAGGAGGATTTGCTGCCCTCACTCCTGTGGGAAGATGCTCTGCACGGCCTGTGAGGCTCACAGGGGCACATCTGAGAGTTCCACAGGATAAAAACCTGACCATGGCCATCTCTGCATCCCTGCCCACCCTGAGAGCTGACCCAGGGAGAGATGGAACACACAACAGCAAAGCTGCCATGGACACATGTCCCTGCTCACACTCACATCCACGTGCACTTGTGCAAAGCAAAAATCACTGCAGGAAATAACAATGATAAATATCCATGGTCTGTGTTCCTCCCTGATTCCTTGCCTCCTCCTTCATTGCATAATTCACTTTCCCAGTGGCATTAACTGTTCCTCAGGCATCACCTTAGCAGTTTAAACATGAGGTGGGTCTAATATATTCTAAAATATAACAGCAAAGGAGCTGTTCTGCAGAGCAGGCTCTCAGGGAAAGATCTGATAGAACCAACCCCCCCCCCCTTTTTTTCCCTCCTATCAGTCTCAGTCCTTTTATTTCCAGTTCATACCTCAAAGAAAATGAGAGAATTAAATTAATTAGCTCCTGGTAATGGGGATTATCATTTTATCTGTTTGACAGAACTCTACCCATACAAATGAGACTCTGCACCAAAACTTCTTGGGCACAGCTTGGATTGTTGCAGCAGAGCTTGAGGCACAAAAATACCCATCAGAGGGACAGAGAGACTAAATTTATCCCTCAGGACAGCCTGGCCATGTAAACCACCCATTCAGCTCAGGAAATCACACAGCATCCACAAATTCCCTCGCAGAGGATCAGAAGGAAGGAAGGAGACAGCCCAAAGTACTGATGTTGTGTAACAACAAATGTTTCTATGGAGACTCTCCAGCCACTCTCAAAGGAAGGCAGAAATGCTGTTTCTTCCCTGCTGCTGAGCAAATTGTGGATGGAGCTGGGGGGGGGTGGCCCCTCTGGTGTTAGCCCAGAGATGGAGCAGCCATGGTGACACATTTGGGGTTCCTGAGGGGACAATCCTGATGTAGAACACCCTGCACCACCTCCCCAGGGCAGAGGAACCCATGGCAATGCAGGGCAGGCTCTGCCAGGGGAGTCTGCAGAGCTGGCAGGGAGAACATTGAATTCTGGGTGTAATTCACTCTCACCATGCCACAAATGCAGGCCAAGAGGAGTCTCAGTGGGACCTCACCTCCTTCTGTACCTCCTTCCTTTACCGGGGCAAAACTCCCCCGTTTGATGGATCAGTGGTGGTGGGTGGGTGAAAAACTCCTGAATGACTCCAAATTCTTATTCACAGCTCCTCAAACAGAGCAGATGAGCAATGAAAGCATTTTGAATTACAAATCAAACACGTTTTTGCAGGAGATGTTCCTCTGTGCAGAGTGGTCACCTTGCACTGCACACAGACCATGACGTGGATTCTCACTCCCTCTGGCCTTTTGGGTGAGGCAGCTCTGCTCATTTTGTGTTTGGGTGGCTGGGATGGGGCACAGCCAACATGTTCCACCTTATAGAAGGGAAGGACAGACTGGAAAAGCAGGACAAAAAGGCGCAGAGATATTTTCCCTGAGATCTCCTTTTGAAAGCTGGAGTCAGTTCCACTCCAGGGCATTACAACATAACAGGAAGTGCAGAAGCTCCCAAATCTCCAGGATCCTACAGATTCTGCTGGAAAAAAGAGAGGGAGAAAGGAGGGATCTGCAGGCCCAGGCAAAAGGATTTGGATGGAGACTAAACCACATCAAACCAGTGCAAAGATCTGCAAGAGCGCTTTGGGAGAGGTGCTCACACACTCGAGGCTGACAGGGCTGAAACACAGAGGGACAACTCGGTCTCACACAGAGCAAAAGTCCCTAAAATCCCTGCCAGGTGAGGCCACACATTCCCATACCCACTGCCCCTTCCCAGAGTCTGATTTCCACAGGCAGCTTTGAGCTTGCCCCGCTCCACACAATGAAGAGAACTCAGACACAGAAAACCCTGCAGGTTTAAAGGAAGCACAACCTTACAAACAAATCAGCCTCCATTCAAACAGACCAGAAAAAGCATTTCCAGAGGGACTCCTGACCCCCACTTTGCTGCTCCTGGGGCTCCTGGGAGTCACACATCTGCAGCTCAGGGTGTTTTGATCGTTTTGCCTTGGTGGCAGAACTGAGAGTGCCTACTCAGCCAATTCCTGGTGCATTCCAGGCTGCTGGAGCACTTCATCTTCACGACAGCTCTGGTTTCTCCCTGTGCCATCACACGTTTATGTACATTAACCTTGTGCTAAATTCCAAAGGCTGGAAGCAGCCACCTAAATCATGCTAATTAAGACAAATTACTGGAGTGCTCTGAAGAACGCTGGGAAATGCATTTTGCTGCACGGCACAATAATGAAAACAAAGCTTGATTCCATAACGCTGTTAAGTGTTCTTATTTCCAGCCCTTTATTTTCTCTGGTCTTTTCTGGTTTCCAAAAAATCTCTTCCTCTCCCTCCAAGGATAAAATTTAAATTAATTCCCCCAGCAAGACCTCAAAGAAAGTTCATCCTCGCTGGAAGATGTCGTTCAGGAAAAGTCAATGGAACAAATCCATCCCCAGGTACAACAGTTCTGCAGAGCTGCACCATGATCAGCACAGCCCAGGCTGGAGAGGTGAATTCTCCTTAATTTCCTGCCCTCTGTGCTTCCCTGGCACCTTAAGTAGGCTCCAAAGAGGCAGGAGCAGCCCATTGGGATGAAGACAACCCAAGGATGCAGGAATGTGCAATACCTGAACAGCAGTGCCCTCCTGTCCTGTTCCCACTGATTTGGGGGTTTATAAAAAATTAACTCTAAATTTGCATGGGCAAATGTCCCCAGTAATGAGGCTGCAACAGCAGGACCTTAGAAATGGATCCCACACCAATTCCAATTCCATCTCTTCGTGCTGCCAAGAAAAAGGAAAGAACTTCCCATCCCAGCTGACCAGAGCAGTCCATCACTCTAAAAACATTAAATGAAGAGAAAAGAGCAGCATGAAAGGGGGATACACCTGAGCTTTGCACATGGAATTATAAACAGGATGGCACAGAGGATGTAAAGGGTCCCTGCATACAGCAGAAATTAATTTTCTCCTAGTAAAGGACCATCTAATTATATTTCTACGTCACCTTTTTCTCTCTGCCACATAATCAAACTTGAAGCTGCTGCTCTGGAAGTGCACTTTTTTTCTCAAATGCTGGAAGAAACATCTCTAAATTATCATCAGAAAGAAGATAATGGATGCTGACTGCTCCCTGAAAGTAATTTTTTTGAGTTTTCTTTTTCTGAGCAGGAGCTAAACAGTGTCTAGTGATGTTCATTAAGCAGTCAGCATCCTCCTCTGAGGAGCTGACGTCAGTTTGCAGCCCAGGACCTGCAATTATCATCCACATTGAAGTGGATGCTGCCTAGTTACAGCACGCTGGGAAGTCTGAAAGGATCTGGCTGACACCAGCTGCCCTCCCTCAAAAATTTTAAAGTGGGAGGTAGAAAATGAGAACCAGACAAATCTACTTGCTTTCGACCTTGGAAAAAAATTTCCTGGGTCATGTTTTCCTCCCCTCTGCCACCCCTGACTGTGTTCATCCCTTCTCTGCTTGCAGGGAGGCAAGTGAGTGATGCAGTCAATTTAAAGTCAGTTTAGATAAGCATCTGAACTCTTCTGGATCTAAACTCCACACCTCAGGAGTGCTTCAAAGCCACGCTCATCAATACTCAGTGGAAAACACAAAGCTTTTCCTCTGTCAGAAAAATCCCCAGCAAAACTCTTTGCTGTCTTTAGCAGTGTCAGGATGGGAACAAAATTCCAGGAACAGTCTGGGAGTGAATTGGCAGAAAATACTCTGAAGGTGACCATGTAAACTCCATTTCCCCGAGTTTCCTACCATTAAAGCCAGGACCTTTAATCACAGCTGGATGAAACCACAGGATTAAAATGTCACCCTCCTTTTGCACGTGGTAAATACACAAGTTGCCCCAAAGCAGCTTGTGGGGTGGAACATTGAAAGATGACAAAATAAATTGGTTTATGGGTGCTGGGGGTGGGGGCTTGGCATGAGCATTGAATCAGAGGCTGGTGATGGCTTTTACCTTGCACCTTGCATGAGCTCAGCCATCCTTCTTGTGTGACACTTCCCACTAAGGACTCCCATTTGTTTGATGAATATCTAAACTCCATCAGACATTGCTGCTCTCGTTGTTTTCTAACCATCTTACTAACATTTTGTTGCTATTAACTTCCATAAATTACAGCCTGGTATTTGCATTCATAGCACTCAGCCATCCATCACTTAAGCTTTTTTTTCCTTGTTTTTTTTTTTTTTTTTTTTCCTGAGAGAACCACAATTATCCTCTTCCTGCAAGGACCTTATTTCCTACCTATTCTGTATTGTGCACGATTAGGGAGGCATGAATTTAAATCAAAGCATTGCTTAGGGCAGAGGGGTGGTGTCTCCTTTTCTTCCTCTGCTTTCTCTTCCAGCCAACACCACAAACATCACAAAGAGCATCAGAAAATGCTGGAAATTCAGGTGGTAGAAATTAGAGAACAGTTCCAGTTTCTAAGTTGTTTATCTGCCTAATGCTGCAGGATTTCTTGGGAGGATGATCAAAGATACCTGAGCAATGGAGGTGCCAAAGGAGATCTAATGTTTAAAAATCCCTCTGGACATCTTATGGATGGCCCACAGTTTGATTTATTGTGTCAGACACGTCCCCCCTGTGTTTCAGACTCAGCAGAGATGACATGAATCACTTAATTCTCCATTGAAATGCAGGATCCACTGGGTGGAAGGCAGGATATGGATTTTCTTTCAGGGCATTTCATGAAAAGAAATAAAGAAGAACTCTGTAAAGCCCTGAAATTACAGGTGGGATGTGACAATGGGGGATGAGGCTGGCCAGGACAATTTACTGCTGGAAATTGTGCTCTGGGGGGACTGGGTTTGCTTTGGCAGGACCTTGGCTTCATGAGCAAGGCCAGGGACCAAGAAGGATGGAAGGAGATGCTGATTTTCTGGCACTGAGAGAAAACCAGGGCAGTTTTAACCCAGATCAGTCTGAGAACTGGAATTAGTGAGGCTGGGGTGAGTCACCCTCTCACACCCTGAGGATCATCAGGAGGTCACTTAATTCAGTTCTGTGATGGGGCCACTGCAACAACCAGGCCTGAATCCCCCAAGCCCAGCGAGAAACTCCTCCTTGGAGCCCCTCACTGCTGAAAACAACCAGGAGCAGTGATTTTATTTCCTGGCAGGTGAATCACTGAGGGCTGAGGGGGCTGAAGGGATGGTGCTGGGGGAGGCAGAGGAGCTCAGGCAGCTGCTCCTGTGCTCCCTGCCCAGCCCCACTGAGGCTGCACCACACTCAGCTGCCCCACAAAGGGACCAGGCCATGGAGCAGGGGTGGCTGTGCCCCCTCACTCCAAAGAGGTGCTGTCTGCCTCGATTTACCCCTTGAACCACAGATAAAGATGAGATTTAAGTCCCTGCAGCCTTGCAAGCACTCCCTGTCCGTGCCAGGCACTTTGTGCCACCCCAGCAGTTTGCTGGGATGTTCTGCAAGGGGGAAAGCTCTGGGTGCTGTTTCCATCCACACACCTGGGAAATGCCATGAATTCATTCCAGTGAGATTGTGAAGTGCAAGCACAAGGAGCTGACTGCAGATCCAAACAAATCTCCTCATGCTGAACCCTCACGTGAGACAATCAAGGTTTCCAGCACCCACAGGTGCCCCAGAGCACCCGGCCAGTGAGGACCAGCACGCTCATCCTGCCAGGAGCCTTCTGCAGGCAGAGCCAGCCTGAGTGGGGAGGGCTGAGCCCTGAGAGCCAGCAGGGCCACACGATGCCCCCAAGCCACATTTCCTATCCCAGGGAGGTCCCTCCATGCCTCTCACACACAAACAACCCTCCAAGTATTGTCCTAAAAGTCCAGATTTTAGAGCTTTGCCTCTCCTTTGTCGCCAGAGCTCACAAAAATGCTGAAACTGTTGTAATACTTCAATTGCTGTTCCTCCCTCCCCATTTATCCTTTAATTTACAGCTTCCTCCCCTTGCATTCTTATTTCAATCTTTTTTATCCCTCCAGCTTCAGAATGTTTGCCAGGTTTTGTATCTCTTCTTTTTTATTTGATCATCATCTTCCTGTTCTATATTTGTGCTTGCAAACAGACACCTGCGTGCACACCCACACTGCCTGACTCAATCTTTGTTTTGTTTTCTGGCTTCATTTTGCACTTTCATTTGTCTCTCACCCTTCCTCAGTCCCTCTTCATTTCTCCTTTTTATTGCTGGAGACTAAATTTTGTTGCTTATTTAGCCTGTGGTTCCTGTTATCTCAGACCCTCCTGTCTCCCAAAAACTTCTTTATCTCCACAGATTTCCCTTTATTCCTTCTCTGCTCCTCTCTGTGATGCAAGAACAGCAACTTCCCTCCCTCACCATTTTCATTTCTCTGAGGACACATCACTCTGATGCCCCTCTTGCCTGTCCTAAGAACACATTAAAAATTCTGTAAAAGTAATTCTGGAATATCCTGAGCTGGAAGGGACCCACAGAGATGATCCCAGCTCCTGTCCCTGCACAGACTCCCCAAAATCCCACCCTGGGCATCCCTGGGGTGGTGTCCAAGCCCTCCTGGAGCTTTGGCAGCCTCAGTCTGTGCCCATCCCTGGGCAGTGTCAGCATCTCTGGGGAAGAACCTTTCCAAAAACCCATCCTAAATGTATTCTCCACCTTAAACGCATCCAAGCAATCATTCTGCTGGCACTGGCAGTGATTTCTGTGCCTTTCTGTGCTGCTCAGCAGCAGCAAGGAGGAAGACGGTGAAACTTGCACTTCATCACCCTCATTTCCAGGAGTCCTTGCAGGATAAAAGAGCAGTTGATATTAAAATGTCCTGCTCACTTCCACTTGCCATTCAGCTGCATAGCAACCACAGAGTACCTTTGGCAGACTTAGTGAACTATTTTTAGTTCAATTACTTGTTCCCCTGACTCAGACTGCAGGGTCTGAGCTTACCTTCCATGCAATCTGTGCAAATGAACCTCGTTGCTCGCACTCATCCTGACCCGTGCAGCTCATTACCAGGAAATTATTTTAGGGACTGAGATACAAACTTCTATATTTGCCCCTCATGTCTGACAGATTTTCAGGCTAATTTTGTTCCCATCTAGCTTTCATAGCCCAAAGTTTTGTCACATTCATATCCTTGTCATCTTCTTGGGTGACAGAGCTACCTGCAGGTGGATTTACCAGCTTGAGGAATGGCTTCTAGCAGGGAGAGCTAACAGTGATGTGCCAGCATAGTAAATCTGGAAAATCCAAGAGGAGAAGGCAGCAGGAGGCTTGTTTATCATTTTGGGGACTGAAATAAAGCTTTTCTCAAGGCCTGCTGCAGGAACAACAAGTGTGGGTAAGGGGAGGAGTGCGAGCAAAGTGACAACAGCGTCTGAGCCCTGCCCAGAGCAGGATCTGCTCCTGTGCTGGGTCAGAGATGAGGAGAGGACAGAATTCACAGAATTCCCAGAATCACTGGGTTGGAAGAGACCTTCAAGATCATCGAGTCCAACCCAGCCCCAGCCCCTCAACTGAACCCTGGCCCCCAGTGCCACATCCAGGCTTTGTTAAACACACTCAGGGATGGGGACTCCACCTCCCTTGGGCAGCCATTCCAGAACTTTATCACCCTTTCTGTAAAAACTTTTTCCTGATGTCCAACCTGTATTTCCCTTGTTGCAGCTCGAGGCTGTGTGCTCTGGTTGTGTCAGTTCCTGCAGAAAGAGCCCAGCCCCAGCTGAGCACAGGCACCTTTCAGGAGCTGCAGAGAGTGATGGGGGCAGCCCTGAGCATCCTTTTCTCCAGGCTGAGCACCCCCAGCTCCCTCAGGGGTTCCTCTCAGGTCTTGTGTCCCCAGACCCTCTCCAGCCCCTCCATATCCTTTCCAAACTGAGGACACAGAGCTGGACACAGCACTCAGGGTTTGCCCTCAGTACAGGGCAAGGACGACCTCCCCTGACCTGGATTTAAGTTTAAATTATCCCCCACACTCTCATCTCACTGAATGCAAGGGCATTTCAACTGGCACCTGAGTAGAGCTGCCACCCAAACCTGGCACCCCAGACCAGGCTCCTCTCCAGGTTTATTTTCAGGCAATTGTTTGCTCTCCCACCTCAGTGCCCATCCCTGTGGTTAATGTCAAACTTCAGCAGCATGAGATGAGAACACAGATTGGTGCTAAAACCAAGCCTGAAAGATAATTGCAAGTGATTTTGGCTTGTGAGGAATCTGCATGGAAACCCAAACCTGATTTGGAAGCACTGATGTGCCAATATTAATTCTTAGCTCACATTAATGGCTTCCATTAAAGGCTCTTTCCAACACTAAATGTGCTTCTCCTCTAAGGAAAAACACCCTGGGCTGCTCAGCTCTCCCTCAGAAACCAAGTGTCCACCCCAAACAATCATCGTGGAATCACAGAATGATTTGGGTTGGAAGGGGCCATAAAAATCATCTCATTGCACACCTTGCCGTGGGCAGAGACACCTTCCACCATCAGAACTCCACCAGCCTGGCTCCCTTCAGGTACTGGATGATTGTCATTTTTAGTGACATCTATAAAAGTGTATTAAATGTTTCATTTTAGTGTCAGCTCTCAGGACTCTCAGTAAGATCCCCTGTGCCTGGTTAGCTGTTCTTCTCCTGGTTCTCCTCTTTAGCAGTAACACCCTCCATAAATCACATTCTCTCTTTTTCCCTGCTCAGTGGATTGAATTATGGGTTTGCCTCTTTAGTGCTGTCCCTTCCTATTTGTATTCTTTTATATTTAATCCTCCAGAAATTCCCATTTCAAGTTTAACAGCTGATGAAACGAGGGTCTGGTTAATGTAGAGCCTTCTCCAGTGAGGGGACACCAAACTCCAGGCTGTGCTCCACAGCTGCCCTCACCAGCTGCTGCTTCAAGCCACTAAACTGAGATAATCTCCCTGATTCTGGAGCTTCCCATCTCCTTGCTTTTCTCCTCAGGAGCTCACTGAACCACGAAGACGTTTGGCTCCACTGGGAGATGTTCACCTGCTCTGATCATTCTGCCCACCTGTTTGCAGAGCAGAAATGATCTGAGCAGGGAGGAAAAGGTGCTGGGGACTGGAGGGGATAAATGCTGAGCTGGAAGGAGCAGGGAGAGGGAGAAGGGTAACTCTCACTCATTTTCACCTGATTCCTCTCAGTGAGTGGGACAGATTCCCCACAGGGGTGATGAGGAGAGGGAAGCACTCCCAGGGGTTACTGACACAAATCTGAGCCTGGTAAATTCCCCCTTTCCCCAGGTGCTGCCCACAGAAAGCAGCTGCATGACAAACGCACACCCAAGGCCTCAATTTCTGCTCCTGCCAGTGAAAGATTTGGCTGAATTTAAGTAAACAAATCCCTCTCTAAGGCTGATTTATAAAACTGCAGTCAGCTAAAAATGCAGACATATCATAAGACTTCCAAAGTGGTAATTTTCTTTATTTCTCCTCAGAAAAAGCAGCTTAGGGATTTCTCCAGTCCCCAGTTGTGTCTGAGCATCCTCACACTCACGGCTGTCTTCTCAAATCTAGCCCTTAAGCTTTCCAAGTGCTCTTATTTTTATCCCAGAAATAAGAGAAAGAGGGAGATTTACTGGGTTAAACCTCTAATTCCTACATAAAAGGCTTCTTTCCCCCTTTCTTTCTTAACCCTTAATTCTTTCTTGCCATTATTCTCTCTCAGCCCAAGCAGAGCCATTTAAATCCTGCCTGTTTGCTTTGTGGAGCAGCAGCTTTGGGCGTTTCACCTTTGTTTTGTTTTCCTGGAGTCCTGATATTTGATTTTAACAGAGCTTTCTGCTGCCATCAAACAAAGGGTGTGAATCCTGTCCTGTGCAATTGCTGCTCCTTTCTTTCCATCCTGGGGAAGGTCTGGAACAGCAGTGCTGATCCCAGAGACGCCCTGTGGCTGCATGGGGAATCCTCTCCCAGTTCCCACCAGCATCCTCCAGCCCTGACTCAGCTCACAGCACCTCTTGCCACTATTTCAGAATAAATTACCAACAACACAGTGGAAAATGTCGGGTTTTTGGGGGTTTTTGGTGGGTTTTTTATGGGTTTTTTGTATTTTTGGGGGTGTTTTTGTGGTTTTTTGGGGTGGGGTATTTTTGGGTTTTTTGGGGTTTATTGGTTGGTTTTTTGTGTCTTGTTTTTTTATGTGTGTTTTTGGTTTTTTTGTTTTTGTTTGTTTGTTTGTTTTTGTTTTGTTTTGTTTTTTGGGGGGGTTGTTTTTTGTGGGGGTTTTTTTTTGTTTTTTTTTTTTTTGCTTGTTTGTTTGGGGTTTTTTTGTTTTTTGTTTTTTTGGGGGGCTTTGTGTTCTGTTGGTTTAGTTTGGGTTTTTTTGGTTTTTTTTTTTTTTTTGGAGGCAGCCAATATGCCCAAATCCACCCTTTCCATTTGCTACCTCGTGTTGTAAAGCTGTTTGCACTCAGTGATGCCCAGGAACACTTTGCCCATGGCTTGTTCAGGCAGACTTCAGACTTTTCATTTTTGGGGTTGTTTAAAAGTGATTTCAGACAGATATTAATGATTTCCATAGCTGGACAAAGCCTTGAGGTCTTTCTGCCTCCACCCTCCCATTCCAGGGGTGAGTGGAGCTACAGAGACCTCAGATAAAAGATAAGGATCAAGTGGAGAGAGTGCAGAGGCAAACAAAGCCTAAAGGCTGGGAAAAGCTGATCTTGAGCAGATTATTGTGCTGAAAGAAAAAAAGTTAATATTACGGGCTTCAAATATTGAGGAGAGCTGCAATGACAAAGGAATTGAGAGTGCATTTGTAATTGTGCTGGCCAGGACAAGAATTAGCTCCAATTCCTGCAGATGTTGAGGGTCAGGCTTTAGGAAAAGCTTTCAGTGTTTGGTAAGGATGCAGAGAAGGATTCCAGCAGAGGCTGTGGAGGATTCTGTGCTGAATGACCTTCAGCAACAGGCACACAGAGCCCTGCAGAGGTGGAACTAATCCTGCCCTGAGGCAGGAGCATGGATTATGTCATAATTTCAGGCTCTCCCCAGCCCTGTGTGATTATCAGATTCAACAATGCAAATTTTAGGTGAATACATGTTTCCATTATCCCTGTTCTGCCCCCCGCACTCCCCCAGGCTTTTCCATCTTACAGATCTCTTAATCTTTTTTTATCCCTGACCTTTCCTCTCCCTTCTAAAAATTCTCTGCCCAAACTGCCTGGATTGCTGTCCTCTTCCTCCTAGACAAAAATTTGCCTCCTTTAACACGGTTCAGGTCTCAATTGCAGTTCAGGACCCTACAATGAGTCACAAAAACTCCTGCCCTGGCTGCAAGCAGAGAAAATCCTGGCAGAACCTCCCCATGGACCCTCCTGTGCTTTCCTCCCACATGGACACCCACATGGAGCTGCTTTTATCACTGGCAGAGAGAAGGAACCAGCAGCTCCTGGCAGAGCTGCTCCTGTTCCTGAGCCCTGGAAACCAGAGGAACCCTTGTGTTTTCCTCCCTCTGTGATTAACTGACCTTGCCCTGCTGCCTGTCAGCTGCAAGATGGGATTTAGATGATTTTATGTGGCTGAATAGCAGAAATTGAGCTTGAAGCCCAGACAACATTGCTTTTGCTCATGTGTTTGTGCAAATCTCTCTGCTGTAGCCTGGCAGCAATCTCAGCCTGCCTCACAGTGCAAGGATGATACACATTTAATCTTGTAGCTTATTACATTTGCACCAGATATAGTGCTCTTGCTATCAACAGATGCTGCTGAAGTCGGGGGGCAGTTTAATATATTTTCCTCCTTAAGTGTTTATCTCCCTTTATTGTGTGTCCCAGCAGGTCAGATTCATTTTCCTGAGCTCCTTCCAGGCTCAGTGTGAGGGCACTTCACATTTCTACCTGAGACCACACCACGTCCTCAAGTGCCCTGAGGCTGCCTGGGCTGCACACACAACACCCAATTCCCAGTCCAAAATCCCCTTTTTTAGTTTAGTCCCATTCCAAAATCCCCCTTTTTAATTTACCGTCCACACTTGGGAGTTCAATTTTTTGTCCTTTTTGTCAGCCATGCCCAGCTCTTGTTCAACAGCACACCTGGAACCATTCAATGAGACTTTTAATGCTGTCTTTGCTTCCTGACATTTCACAGCAGGTAAAAATCATCTCCCTCACTTATCTACCAGTGGACACGATTAAATCTCCCAGATAAAAATGAAAAAGAAGCATGAATATCCCCCCAAACTGATTGCTTCTGCAAACAGCACATTTATTGCTTGTACAGACATTTATGATTCAAGCCCATCCACAGAAAGGATCATCCTGGATCAAGCCTTGGATGGGAAGGTTCAAAGCCTCTCAGATTTTACATGCTCAGATAGCCACAAACAATTTCAAGGCATGTTTTCCCCTCTCCTCCCAGATACTGCCTGCTCAGTGTGTATTTTAGAGGAGCTCAGACATATTGGGCTGCATCTGCTGGTTTATTTTTAGGAAGATGAGCTCTGTTAGATTTGCTTAGGAACAGGAAGAATGATGTGAACTTTGCAAAGAGCAGAATATTTCAAGTTCTGTGCCCGTGAACCACGGCAGCGCTCGTTTAAATGAATTATTCCTTGTAAAACTCCTGCTGACCCCTTCTCCCTGCAGGCTGGGATCCAAAAGTCACCCCAGTGCTGTGAAAGGTCTGTCTGAAACCAGTGTGAGCCTCCAGGATACACAGAATTGAGGCTGACACCAGCTTTTCAGCCCATCTTTGCCCATGCCAGGACAGGGATGGAGTTTGCAGCCAGCAGGAAAATACAGGATCTGTGCTCTGAGTGCCCCTGGGTGCAGAAGGGACATCAGCAGAGCAGGAACAGCTCAGTGCAAACACAGCCCCAGCATTTTGCTGTCAGCAGCTCAACACACAGCACAGGAGCTGCTGGGATTTTGGGAGCAGCCTAAATTCCCCATTCCCGCCCCAAAATGTCGCAGACATCTTTTCACGAAAAATCCTTTCCTTAGGATTTTTAACTCCTGAGAAGCTGAGAGGCCTCAGGAACAAAATGTAAACATTGATTATCTGCTGCTGTGGAATGCAACAGGTGCATCTGGGATTGGTCTCATGTGGATGTTTGTAATTAATGGCCAATCACAGCCCAGCTGGCTCAGACTCTCTATGCAAGCCACAAACCTTTGTCATTCTTTCCTTTCTATGCTATTCTTAGCCAGCCTTCTGATGAAACCCTTTCTTCTATTCTTTTAGTATAGTTTTAATGTAATATATATCATAAAATAATAAATCAAGCCTTCTGAAACATGGAGTCAGATCCTCATCTCTTCCCTCATCCTCAGATCCCTGTGAACACCAGCAGGAGCTGCAGGCCTGACTCCAGGCCTGATCTTTCAGGGTTTTATTTTGTGTTTGCCTTCAAGGGCTGCAGCGTCTCAGCAATGAATTAGAAATGTACCAGCCCTGGAAATTCAGCTGTTCCTCTGCTGTTTGTTGTAACACGTCCTGCCCATGCAGCATTTCCCCCCAAGCCCATGAACTAAGATGAACTGCACTTGTTTGCAACTTAACTTTGCTTATTCAGAGATTAAACCCCGTTGTCAGCTTGTAAAATCTATATTGCAAAAGCAGTGATAAAGAACAGTTCCCTCTTCCACGCAGCAGTTTTGTCAATCCATCTCTGCTCAGGCCAGATAAATCACATTACACAGGGAAAAGGCAAATCTACCCAACTACAGCACAAATCTGGAGAGGTTTTCACAACTGCTGAGGGGCTTTGAGGGTGGAGGAGCTGGACTGTGACAAGGAACATTTATTTCTCTCTGGGAAAAAAACCAATGAATTGTGTGGAAGGGTCCTTGTGAATGAAGAAAAGGAACCACTGGCCTGTCTCACATCTCAGTGCATTTTCCAGTGAAGAGCTGTGAAGGACCTCAGAGGAAAAATCTGCCTTTGGGACTAATCAAGAAAAGATGGTTTTGGGTAGAAATATAGGCCTAATTGTACAGGGTGATTCTAACAGCAATTTTCACCTAACAAAACAAACTAGTCCTTACTTTAAAGACCAAGCTGGAGGCAAATTACAGATCCTCTTCGAGCTGAACTGACCTAATTATTTTTTGTTTTGTGCTGGTTCTGAACAAAGATGCTCAAAGGATTCTTCCCCTCCTGCCTGAATAAATCAGAATTTCCAGACCTACATCCAGGAGGCTCTCTAGGCCCAGTCCTGGCTTGCCTGCCCACATTTATCTTTGAGCAGAAGAGCCCCTGAACCCTGGCAGCTTGAAAATGGGGGGATTTTGGCAGGGAGGGGGGACAGTCAGGGCCCTGAGCTCTGTGGGGCTCAGGAAGGGCAAGGAGGGCCACAGCCCCATCTTTTGGTAAATCTGAATTTCACATCTCCTCCCTGCCAGTGCATCTGCTGAGAGCCCCACAGGGACAGAGCCTCCTGTTGTAGTGTGGTTTTATTTTGCAGGTTATTGTTTGATTTGTTGTTTGGTAGTTTTTTGGGCGCCCCATCTTTTGGTAAATGGAGTTTCCCATCTCCTGCCTCCCTCCTTCTCACTGCATCTGCTGAGAGCTGGGCAGCCCCACAGGGACAGAGCCTCCCATGGCACCAGGGGCATTTTCCAGAGGCAGGACTGGGCTGAAGATCTGCAGGTTGGACAGAGCTTCATGAGGGAAAGGAGCCCAGAGACAGCTCCTTGCTGTCGCCTCCTGGGAATTCAGCAGGATATTTCCTCACCAGCTACTCCCTGAAGCAATGTTTCCACTATTTATTCCACTATTTAACACCCTTGTGAGTGCTTTGAGCTCTTCCTCCAGAGGCACCGCTGGAGCTGCAGCCGTGTCCTTGGTTCTGGGGCTGGGAAAGGATTGTTCTGTGGGACTGAGCTGGGAGCAGAACTTGCTGACGCTTTACATGAAATTCAGAGTTATAAACTAACACAGTGCAGAGGCTGGAAATAGGAAAGCTCAAGCTGAAGGCTTCAGCAGCACCTGAGGCCAGGCCTGGCAGGGATCAGCTTATCTGGGCTGGGCAGGGCTGGCTCCTCTCAGCCACGGCTGCCAAGGGCTTGGCAGGGGAGGAAAGGAAATGAAATTGCTGATGCCCAGAGTGAGAGCCCAGGACAAGTTTCCCAGCCAGGCTTGAAACAGAGCCAGTGTGTCAGATAAAGTGACCAGCTGGGAGGCAAAACAAGGTAAAAATAAGAAAAGCATCCCTATCAGGAGACAGAACAGTGGGCACCTCTTGTTTCTGCTGCTATTAATAATGCATGGAGACTGCTAACAAATCTACCATTTTCACACCGCTAATTGCAGAAATGTTTGCCACCTCCCCAGGGCATTTCTCACACTACCCTGACACTTTATTATTTTTCCTTCCCCTTGGCTGCCTCACCTTTCCCTCTCCTTTCCACGAGGGTTTTTAAAATGGCAGTTGCTCACCAAACCAAAGGCTGAAGGATTAACCACCATTAAAAAGGTTTTAAATACTGAATTGGTGTATTTGTACAGTGCAGCCTAATGGTAAGAAAATATTTATGTAATTATTCAATGAGGGCTTGCACAGCACCTTTTTTCTGCCTATAAATACCTATTAAGTTAAAATATTCCATCAAAACTCTTGGTTCCATTGCAAGATCTTGAATCTCAAATATTGCTTGACAGAAAGAAATCACTTCAGGGTTTTCAGGATTTCACTCCCTCCAAAAATGGACCAGCTTATCAAAACTCCTGAGCACCACTAAATGCAACAGCTTTGCAGCTACTCTTTGCTTATCACCTGAAAATAAAACTTTGCTGCAAAGGTGTATTGATTTGGGAAAAATGTAAAATAAATTTTCATAAAATTATGATGCTGATTTAATATTTTTAGGAACAGAAGTGAAAGGGGGTGCTGATACACCTTAAAAAATTGGGGTTTGTGATCTGTAACTATATTACAAAGGAAAAATAATGAAAAACACATTTTTACTGACCAGACAGACAAATATTAAGGACAGCAAAGGTTTCACCCTCTTATTTTGTTGATCTGCACATCCCATGACAAATATAACCAGGGTTGGTGCATTCAGCACCTAAAAGCAGAACAAACTCACATCAATGTTCAGTTGCTGCATGGAAGGAAATGGAAGAGACTGAAACAGCTGAAACCCTTCATTTCTGGCTGGATGTTCCTTGAAGTTTGAGGCATCTCCATGAGGAGATCTGAGGGCATGATTGAATTATCAGGTGTATCTAAGAACGTGTTTAGGAACGCTTTAGGAAACGAGCTTTTGAATCAATTAAATGCTGATATAAAGCCCTCGTCAGTCAACAGGAAAATCGGCATTGACTTTGCATCAGGTCTGAGAGGAAGAGCCACAAAGGAAGGATGAGCAGCACCAGGGCAGCTCTGGAGCAAGCAGCAGGATTTCAGAGTGAGCAGTTTTTGCAGCTCAAACCTTTTTCTCAGGGGTTTTTCTGGGGGAAATGAGGGAATTTCTATGAGCCCCCCACTCCAGACTGTGCCACTACAACAAACTCCCAGAGGAGCATCCCTCCAGCCCTGCACACAGCTCACAGGTGATATCCCACTATTTAACACCTTGTGAGTGCTTTGAGTTCCTCCTCAAGAGGCTCCAGCAACAGCTTTACATTAGCACAGGATTGGTATAAATAAAGAAAAGTCAGGCCTGGTGCCACTGGACACGTTTGGTGACCTTCTGTGGTATCAAATCCTTCAACAGGAGAGATCATATTTATTTCCTGCTCTGTCCTCATTTCCTGAATCCCACTCAAGCAGCAGAGCTGAGATTTGAAGTCTGCTCACAAGCAAACTCCACGCAGTGAATTTCAAACACCGAGCTGGAAACGCAGCCTGAGGAGCAGGGAACAGATGGGGAGGCACAGATAGAGGATTTATCAGTGCCACACACTGATCCTGCGCAGCTCAGCCCAGGGTAGCCTGCAGAAAATACTCCTTGTGCAGCCTGAGAGCACAAAACCACTAATTCTTACCAAGTGAAAGATAAACAGCTCCGTTTTTTTCAACAGCACCAGTCCAACAGGCAAAGAGCAACACACAGCAAAGATAAAAGGCATTTGTGTGGCAGCTCTGCCCAATCTGCTTGATGCTGGAGGCAGCAGTGAGGGAAACTGAGGCTAATTCTAGAAAAAAAACCTGCTTTCACCAAGTTAAGTGGTGATGCAAGAAGCTGATGCTCTCAGCTTTTGGATGTAACTGGTATTTGCTGGAGGAAAAACAATGGAGGAGTTTTTTTCTCCTTGCTTCCCCTGAACTAGAAGAAAATAGCTAAAATTCAGGAGTGTGGCTGGGCAGCACCTCTGGATGGAGATATCCCAGTCCTCTTGGGCATTCCCTTGCTGGGATTTGATTTCGGTGCTCTGAGGGATCACCAGCCATCCTTCCACAGCAGTTTGGGTGCTGAGATTCCTCCAGAGCACATTAAACAGGGAGGTAAAACCCCATCCCCATGCTCAGGCTGCCTTGGGCAACGCACACAGAGCCTCTGTTCTGCAAGGAGAGCTGCAGGGAGCTGAATTTGTGGTTAAATCTCTTTATTCATGGCTGCACTGGGGATCCTGAGGTCACTGGCAGCCCCTGGGTGCTGCACCACCCCCAGGTTTCCTGCTCTGCACTCATTCCTCCATCCCTGCAGTTCTACCCCTCTAGTTGAGGATATTGGACACAGAATGCTCATCCAAAGCTGAGATTGATAAATTAATTTTTTTTTCCCAGTCAATGCAGTGTAAATTTTTTGCCTGATTTGAGCTGAACATGCTGGAGAATCCAAAGTCCTGGCAGCATTTTTCCCCTCCCACAACACCCACTCTGGAGATACCAGCTCCCTGCTTTGAGCCCCAGTGATTGTGCACAGAATCCATCAGGTTCTGGGTTATTCTCCCTCCCATTCCCTGAGCCCTGGCTCAGGGTGTTCCTCCAAGGGGGTGCTGGAATTGCTTCCCTGCTGGAATTGCAGCTCATGTGTTTAGGGATCCCAAAACAATTCCATTTACTGCACTGGGAGCTTCACCTCCTGAGGAGCAGCAGAGAAAAACCCAATTATTCCCATGCCAGCTGCAAAAGGGCTTCCAGTCAGAAAAGTCACAGAGTGCAGCCCTGGTGCCACGCAGCTTATTTACAACTGCCTTCTGCAGTCACCATAAATCTCGGCAGAAAGGGCTTCATTAAGATATGATCAGGTTGGGATTATTGCATATGAGATTCTTCCCAGGGCTTATAAATGTGACAAACTCTGAAATATGGTTTCCACAGGAAAGCAGAGGGAAGGAGGGAAGTGGTGCTTTTACTGAAATACACCACAATTCCCTAATTACTCCTCTACTCTAGTGACTCTGAGTGGTGGATAAAAACAATTAAAGAAACATTCTCTGTTCTGCCCTCTTATGCCTCCAAACCCACATTCTCTTCAGGGACTCAATTTAAGAGCAGCTGTGGAGTAAGACTTGAATGAAATTAGGCTGATTTAGGAGCCTTGCTGGAGCCCTGAGCGCATTGTGCAGCTTTGGAGATGAACTCCCATTGCTTGGGCTGCACCAGCAGGAAATGTTAACATCTGGAACTGACCAGAAATACCTTTGGGCAGAGACAAAAGGGCTTTTGCAGCGTGTGTGTGTTCACTTTAAAGCCTGCACTGAGGTGCAGCTCCTCCAGCCCCTCTGTGTGAACACAGCAGAGAATCATCTGAAACTGAGATTTGTTGCTGCTGCAGCTGAGGGGGAGCAATTGCTGCTCCAGCTCATCTGGACAACACTCAAATGTCATAACCTGAGATAAATATTTAATGTATCTGTAAAGGCAGATGAAGTGGTGCTTTCATATTAGAATGAGAGTCACAGAATGGGCTGGAAAAGGCTTTAAAGATCATCTCATTCCACTGTCCCAGGTTGTCCAAACCCTCTCCAGCCTGGCCTTGGACATTTCCAGGCATGGGAATTCCTCCCTTCACTGTTTAATATCAACAGCCACACTGAAATCCCTAAGCAGACACACAAAGGACCATGGACTTTGTAAGAATATTTGTTCAGAAGAGGAATATGGCAAAGAAATAACATGTATTGATATGTTGAAGGAAACTATTTTCTTTTCCCCTAAAGCTGGGATGGAGCCAAGCAGTACCCAGCTCTTCCTACACCTTCTCCACAGTGGTATTTTTTTTATTAACACTACTAAAAGAACATAATAAGCAGGTGTTTAAAACGTACAAATCTGTCCCCACCAGGTCCTTTTGATCACAGTGACCTCAGTTTGCAACATCACATTTAACATCCCCACCCCCTGAACCCCCTGTTGTTTTGAAATATTAGCCACTGGCGTCCTGGGATTAAAATAGAAAGTTTTCTGCTTTGACTCCTTGCCAAAACCATTAAAATATTCTCTGCACTGTCACAGCTTGTGCCACCTCCCAGGGGAGTTGATTTAAAAGTAAATTATATGTAAGTGTCAGATGAAAAGAGCTTCATTATCTAATTCTTCCTACACCAGCATTTCTTTAAATTGCTTACTAGGGACAGAAGACAATTAGTCCTGGGTTTGAAAGGAGAAGTAATAAGTATCTGTCACTCCCATTAACCATTTTTTTTTAAAAAACTATGCAAATACAGTTGCTTTCTAAAGAAGTTTAATGGGACAGCCAGGCTGGGACACACTCAGCACCCTGAGCTCCAGGGGCTGGACTGGACTGAGGGTCCTGGTGACTAAACCAGCCCTGAAATAATGCCAAAAACCAGGAATCCTGCGTCCCTTTGCAGGAACAACAAGCACACCAACGCTGCCATGGCACCAGGCAGCTCCCAGACAGATTCCAGGAGCACCAGGGTGTCAGTGGGACACTCAGAGCCCCACTGGAGCTGGGACTGGCACAGCCCTGCCAGGATGGGGGAGCTGAGCCCAAAAATGCATCTTTAGCAGGGATTGATCAATTCCTCACTCATTCCAGGTCCTCTGAGACCCCCCTGTTGTGGGCAGCACTCAGGTCCCACTGTGGGCACATTTCCAGCAGGGCTCTCACCTGAAACTCTCCATCAGGTTCAGTTTAAATCTGTCACATGGCTGAGATGCTGCTGCTCTCATCCATCCTCACAGGGGAGATCCTGCAAGTGCTGGTCAGGATCAAAGAGCAAACTGAACTAATCCAGGCACAGACAGTTCCTGCCCAGTCCCTGTCATCCCAAATCTCCCTGCCAGAGCTCAGAGCCTGCCCTTTGAGCCACAGCACCTGCATCCTTTACATCTCTTCATTTGCTTCCTCCTGGATCTAAAGGCACTTTGAACTCCTGTCAGGATGAAAGGGCTCCCCTGGGATGGAGATGAGTTCAGTGCAGAGTGAGCAGCCCTGTTCTCCTCTGCAGAGGAGCCAAGGTGTTCCTCAGCTCCCAGAACTTGGCTGTGGGATCTTCTGCATGAGTTCATCCCCAGCTGGGCTGCACAAGGCATTTTCCTCAAGTCTGTGAGCCCTGCCACGTCGCAGACATCTTTTCATGAAAAATCCTTTCCTTAGGATTTTTTCCTCCTGAGAAGCTGAGAGGCCTCAAGAACAAAATGTAAACATTTATTATCTGCTGCTGTGGAATGCAACAGGTGCATCTGGGATTGGTCTCATGTGGTTGTTTCTAATTAGTGGCCAATCACAGTGAGCTGCCTTGGACACAGAGCCTGAGCCACAAACCTTTATCATTCTTTCCTTTCTATTCTTAGCTTAGCTAGCATTCTGATGAAACCTTTTCTTCTATTCTTTTAGTATAGTTTTAATGTAATATATATCATAAAATAATAAATCAGCCTTCTGAAACATGGAGTCAACATTCTCATCTCTTCCCTCATCCTCAGACCCCTGTGAACACCATCACACTGCCATGCTTAGAGATGACCTTTCCATGCTAAGCAGTTAAAATGTAATTAGTCCAAATCCTTTAAAATCACTTTATTGGGCACGTGGAGTCTCTCTAGGGCAGATCCCAGCACTGAGGCACCTGGGTGACACCTGGCTCTCCAAGCAGCTCATGTGCATCTGAGCAGCAAGGGCAGAGAGCTGCAGAGCTGTTCCAGGCACATTTCGCTGCCTCTCTGCTTTCTTTGCACCCAGGGCTGCAAGGTTACTGCTTCCATACAAATCACTCTGCACTAAACACTCAGAGCAGGAGGCTGGTATTTTATGAGGTGCAGAACAGCCTTTGCTGAACTGATGACATCTCTAATTCCGTGGCCAGTTATTAAACACACAGACTGTAAAACCAGAGAGCGCCAAGAACACACAGCTCTGCCTCTAAAGTGACCTCACAGAGCAGCAGGACCTGCTGGGAGATACTGCCAAAGAACCCAGACACCTTGGATTTATTTTTGGCTCTCCCAAATATGCTCAGGAATCTTTTGCAAAGTGATCAGGGTTCATTAAACAAAACACTTAAGGATGAATTGAAGTGATTTATCTAATGGGAATCAACTTGTTTGTGTAGAACAGATTTACATCTCCCTCCTTAAGCCAAGAAAATTCATATTTAAGGGTTGCAAGACCAAGTTCAGAGCTGAGACAAAGGAAAGACCTTTGAACAGAGCACGACAAATAAGAGAAGCAGCTTGGATTTGACAGCTCTGTTACTGCCCAGGATTTACTCCTTTCTCCTGACTAAAATAAACCCCCTGCCAGGCCCAAGCTGGCTCAAGGCCAGGATGCAGATCTCAATTCCACACAAATTTCTGCTCTCACCTCAGTCTGGGAGGCTGGATGGAAGCAGGGAGAGAATGGATGTGGTCACTCTCCATGAAAGGCACTTGTAAATTATAAAAGCTTCCAAGTGCAGCAAGTGAAAGACTCAGCCACAGCAATTGTGCTTCACATGGGCACTGATGCTAAAGTTACTTCAGTTCTCATCCACTTGACATCAAAATCTGTGTAAGAGTAATATTCAGCAATCAGTTTGTGTCTCCTTTAATGCCCCTGGTGTAACCTTTAGGAATGCATTTCACTGCCCTCCTGTCTTTATGAAGCTCCAAAATTCTGGATTTTGTGTTTAGCTGGTAATTTCCTTTGTCTCTTCACCAGCTTCTCTGAAAACAAAGCTTTTGCCTCTGCTCTGATAAAGCTCCCAACAGTAAAGGGAAAGAGGTGTGAAAGATATTGAGGTCATTGAAATAAAAGATATTGAGGTCTTTTGGGTTGCATAAAAACAACTGAAGGAAAAGCTGCAGTATTATCCTCCACAAGCAAGCAATAGAAAAGTATTTATCCATGCTAAGGGTCTAGAGCAAGTAAATAACAGCAGCTCTGCCAGCATTTAACAAATGTTATCACACCTGCCCTCCCTTTGTGCAGGCACAGACTGGGAGTCACCTGCTGCATTTCTGGAGCACACACAGGTACCAGGAGGACATGAAAAGGGGTTTTTATTTGTGATTTGAAGCTGAAACCTGAGCAGATGTCTCTGAGATTGTGCTGCTCCTCTGCACAATGCATGGGGCTCACAGGAAGGTTATTTTGAGGGGGGAAAGCAAAATATGTTTTTAAATAGTTTTTATGGTAGGACAGGCAGCTCCCATATCCCACTGCTCTCTCCCCACTCCTTCCACCAAGAAAAATCCCTAACTCTGGCTCTCTGTCCCTTAACTTCACTGCCTGGATAAAGCTAATTTTAATTACAGAAAACTCTCAATATTGCAGACTCAGACACAAACCTGACTCGTGGCTGCCGCAGCTCAGACTGGGCCCTGCACACACCAAGGGGTTCATTTTCTATTTGCTGCCATTCACCAGGGTGGGAATGTGTAAAACTTGGGTGTGGAGCTCCTGCCTCGTGCATGCAAGGATCAGCACTGGAGAGCACTCAGGAGCGAATGTTCCTTTAATAAATGGTAATTTTCATGACAAACCCCAAAAAAAATCACAGGGAAAACTGTTTGGCTTCACACAGACACTGGGCTGAGCTGACATTTTGCCTATAAAACAGTGAATTCTAGTTCTGCAGCTCTTGCAGAGAATTGCTGCAGCCTGCAGATGAACGACATGCATAAAGCAAGATTCCTGAAGAAATTTAATTTGGGAAAGAACCCAAAGGGAGCAGAGCTGCCTGGAGAACCTGGGCTGCTGTGGAGCCCCTCTGCTGACAGCCCAGCACGCTCCAGCCCTGCCTGCCACAGATTCCCGAGCAAGGCTTGCTCAGCTCTTATCTCTGCTCTCCACAAAAGCTTGAAAGGAGCCTGTGGAAAGGCTGCTCTGTTATCTGTGCCTGCACAGCCAGCCCAGCCTGCTGCACCTCACTCACAACAGCCTGGGATCAACACAGGGCCCTTTTTTCAGAGGGGTGCAGGCTTGGGAAGGGGTGAGGAAAGCTGAAATTGCGCTGCACACTGTCCAACAGCCAGGCTGGGTGTTTGTGTTTGAAAGGTTTCAAGCAGAGACTAATTAATCCCATTGTTGATGCTAATACAGTTCTTTTTCAGGACTCCAGATTCAGCCTCCGAGCAAATTTACCTTTGATCTCTGGCTGAGAGCACCGAGGTTTTTATCAAAATGCATTTGTCTGTGCTTCAGCTCACACAGGGGCTGGGGCAGGGCAGGAAATGCAAAGTGTCACTGCAGTTCCAGAAGGAAACTGGAGGAGCTGTGACCATGCCTGGCCTGTTTAGGAAAAAAGAAACTTTGCCAAAATGATTTTCCTGAGTGCAGAGCTCAGTGTGCTCTTCTGGGTATCATCCCTGGGCTGCTCTAGGTTTGTTCTGCTGGGGGAAGAGGTCTGTGTTTATTTTCTGGGCAAAAATAAAAGGCAGGCTAAGGCAGAGATGAAATGTGAAGCTACTTTGCAGAAATAAATCAGCCCATTGGGGTCCAGCTCGAGGAGCTGATTATGGATTATTTATCAAAGTGCAAAGGGCTGACAGGTAAAAAAATCCATGATGTCAAAGCAATGTCATAGACACAGAATTCGTTCTGTAGATGGGGTGGCTTGGGATGATTAATTAGGAGGAATCTACTGCCAGCTCTGTCTGCTGGGCTCAGCCCCAGCCTGTGCCAGCCCTTGGCTCCAGAGCTGCTCTTCGGGATGAATTAGAAGAAATTCCAGCACTTGGGGTTTGCCCAGCAGAGTCAGAACCTGAACTGAGATCCCAGCCCAGGGGAAATTGCATTTTGAGCTGAGCTGAATAAACAGCCTGAAGGATGCAGCACTTGGGAAATGGATTTACTGCTGGACAGGGAAGGCCAGAGATCCATGGTGTCACAGACATCTTTAATGAAAAATCCTTTCCTTAGGATTTTTCCTCCTGAGAAGCTGAGAGGCCTCAGGAACAAAATGTAAACAATGATTATCTGCTGCTGTGGAATGCAACAGGTGCATCTGTGATTGGTCTCATGTGGTTGTTTCTAATTAATGGCCAATCACAGTCAGCTGGCTCAGACTCTCCAAGATAGAAGCTTTTGTTATTCATTCTTTCTTATTCTGTTCTTAGCTAGCCAGCCTTCTGACGAAATCCTTTCTTCTACTCTTTTAGTACAGTTTTAATGTAATATATATCATAAAATAATAAATCAAGCCTTCTGAAACAGAGTCAGATCCTCATGTTTTCCCTCATCCTCAGACCCCTGTGAACACGGTCACACCATGGGGCAGGGCTGAGGAGATGAGATTTTCACTGCTCTGCTTCTCAAGCCAACCACTCCTACAGGTCATGCTTTGAACTCACTGTTAGCTCATGCCTCAAGCCTTAGAAACCAGTGAAAATTCAGCAATTTCATGGAAAAAACTCCTGCCATAACACCACAGGTAAAGTGTGAACACCACAGGTATGTGTGCAGCAGTTTTTATCCCAGCTCTGGGGCACCCACTTCAGCTGTGCCCTCTGCAGGAGCACAGCCATGCCTGGGATGCAGCTGATGCTGGATGGATTTTGGGAGGGCTTTTAATGAATCCAGGACTGCCTTGCCAATCTTATGGGAACTGGCCACGTTCAGGGAGCTGAACCACAGAGCAGGCTCCATCCAAGAAGGGCTTTCACAAGTGGTGAGTGCACTGAACCCCGCAGGGTACCAGGATTCCCCAGCATTTCTTGGTGGGAACTGTGAACCAAGGCAGAGCCGTTTTGAAGATCATTAATTCAGCAGAGCTGCAGACAGAACTACATCCTGCACCTGTTTAATGGGGAGGAGAGGGCTTGTCACTGCCTTCCCCAGAGCAATTCAAACCCTCAGCCCTTGAGATCTTTGATTTTTTCACTCCCTGCCTTGAGCACAATGATTAAGTGGCGCTTCCATGTGTGGTGCAGGCACACAAAGGGGAGGCAGCTGAGGATCTGAGTCCTATTGATGTGAACACCCAAACCCTTCAGACAGCTTCAAAAAGAGACTGAAGGCTAAATACCTACTTACTGAGTGCTGGAGTGCAGGCTGAAAGCACCAGGGGATTCACTCCCATCCTTGTGGTCCCTCTGTTAGACCACACTGCCTCCCAGTTAATTAATTCTATTGATTTGTTTGTTTTTATTGGCCTTTTCACACTCAGCAGTTATTTAGGACTTACATGGGTAATGCATTTTCCAGTTAAATTGATCCTACTTTCTATATCCTTCCATGCACTTATTTGAAATTTCTCTGGCAAGTATTTTAATGTTTTCAAGCTGAATGTTGATTTGTATTATTTAAAATACCCTGCAAGAGGCAGGGGGGAAGAAAGTGTGGAGCAAAGCAACCACTCAAATTGGCTCTTTAAACCTGATTGATGGCCAGGGAGGGTAAAACGCTTCCCCCCAGCAAAGCAAACAAAACAACCCAGAGCATTAGATGCAGTAGAACCTGCTGGGATTGAGTTTAATTTTCTTTCACAGGGCCATAAACAGAACCCCAATCTGCCTTCCTGCTCTGTTTCTGAGCTGCTCCATTTAGGACCCAGCCAGTTTGGGTCAATGAATTTATTTTTGGAGTGGTGTGTCCTGGTGGCTGCTCCAGACCTTGCCAGGGAGCCAAGGCACAGCTCCTGGCCAGGCTGGAAGGGAGAAAGCTTCGTGCCCAGCCTTGGCCTGCAGATATCCCTGAATCCTGAGCTCTGTCAGCCATAATTTACACCTGATGGCAGCTGTTGGGAAGAGTCTCCAGCCATAATTTAGCAGGGGAGTGTTCAAGGGCCAAAAATCTCACAGGGCAACTCAGTGTGGGTGATGTGGTTTGGAGCTTAACTCCAGCTACTGCTGACAGGGACATCACAAACCCTGGGAGAGAGGGGAAAAGGAGAGATGGGAGTTTATTTTCATATTTACACTAAGAAAAATGAAGATATTGAGCTGCTGTCACGCTTTGGAAAAAGTAGTACATATAAATTGGTGAAAAACCTAAGTATTAGTGTGGGTAGAGATGTATTGAAGTACCATTGAGCAAGTTTGAAATTTAAACATAGAAGTCACTTAATGTTACATTAACCAGAAAATCCCTTTTTGCTTTAGACCCAAAGAATCCCTTCTGGCAGGACAGAACTGTTCTTTAGCCACTCTTTACGTCCCATGGCTGGACATTGTCCATCTGCTCTGCTCAGCTGTGGACAGCCCCTGGATGGGCTGAGCAGCTCTGGCAGTGGCTGTGGGCAGAAATAGGCTGTGCTGCCATTAAATGCTGCTCCTCTAAAATGGGAAATCATTTTCCAGAGGTATTTTGAAGCCCAGCCTTTCAAACCAACTCCTTTGCTCAGTGGAGTCTCTTCCAGGGTGACTGACTTGCCCTTGTTAGATTATTTATGCACCCTCAGGTTCCCTGGATCTCTGCTGCGTTTTCAACCCAGTGATCCTGAAACATGCAGATGCCAGCCCCTCCTGGGTGAACTCCTGGGCTGAGGTGGTGATCTGGAAATGGCACCAGGCTTTAGAACAATATCAGTGGCTCCAGCACCAACTTCTGCTTGGGAGCAGCCACCTCTGTCGCAGACATCTTTGATGGAAAACCCTTTCCTTAAGATTTTTCCTCCTGAGAAGCTGAGAGGCCTCAGGAACAAAATGTAAACATTGATTATCTGCTGCTGTGGAATGCAACAGGTGCATCTGTGATTGGCCCATGTTGGATGTTTGTAATTAATGGCCAATCACAGCCCAGCTGGCTTGGACAGAGCCGAGACACAAACCTTTGTTATCATTCTTTGCTGTTCTATTCTTAGCCAGCCTTCTGATGAAACTTTTTCTTCTATTCTTTTAGCATAGTTTTAATGTAATATATATCATAAAATAATAAATCAGCCTTCTGAAACATGGAGTCAGATCCTCATCTCTTCCTCATCCTGGGACCCCTGTGAACACGGTCACACACCTCTTGACTCAGAGAGACCCCAGCACATCCCATGGACAGACAGACAGCACAACTCCCACACACAGCTCACACAGAGCTGACTGGGGAGGAATATTCAAGCTGACAAGATGGACAGCACGTCAGAGCACCCCAGAGCACTGCAGCCCCTGTCCCTGAGCAGCAGTGACAAGTGTCTCCAGGGATGCAGCATCAGGAGAAGCCTGTCCCCAGAACAACCTGCATAAATAAACCCCAGCCCCACCAGCTTTGTCAGTCTTGGTGACAGAGATCACAGCATTTGGATAAGGAGCCCAGCCAAAACCACATTTCCATTCCTCTCTTCATCATTAAACTTGATAGCTGAGTGATAGGCAGCTATTCAGGGAGATTAGGGCTTGCAATGAAAAGAAAAGACACAGCAATCACAAACTTCCCTCCCTCCATTTCTGTATATAAACATTTTCTTTTTGTTCAGTTTACAGTAAGTGAACAGCACAGAAGTGCAATCTCCATCAGAGAAACATCTCCAGCCCATTTACAATGAAATCAATTATCTTAAGTTGCTCAGGCACAACAAAAGACTCTGGCCAGGAGGACCTGGGAACAAAGAGGACTTTATCAGATGGGAGATCTTTTAAACCTAGATGAGTTTTGGATATTTTCATGCCTGCACCTCCCTGGGTCTCCCTCAGAACCTGGGACTGGGTGTAATTCCTCTGCATCTGGCCAGGACTCAAACTAAGCCTGACATTTTGATGAGCTTCCTAAGCAGTAGACAATTGGCACATCTCAGGAAAACATTTACTGGCCAGGGATAAGAAATCAATTCAAACCTCAGATAACTACCTCAGATCAATGGGGCTGAGTCACCGACACAGCAAATATTTATTTATAAATGCAGGATAAGTGGAACCAAGGGCACCTTGCTGCCAAGTTATTAACAGCAGCAAGTGAGAGGCAGGATGGATGCAGGGCAGGGACTCATCTGCCTCATTTCAGACATGCACAAAGCTGACTGGGGAGGGCAGGCACATCTGGCCTGCTTGGGAAGTGTGTGTTTGATTAAGCTGAACAGGTCCACAGGAGACTCCTCACCAGTGATAGCTAAGAGGAAACCCAATATTGGACCTAATGAGCTGTCAGAGCTGATGAATCCATCTCTGGACATTAAAAGCTCCCTCCAAAAGCATTTTCCAGTACCTGCAGAGCTCAGGGGTTTAGCCTGATCTATGATGTGCACCAAGAGGTGCTCTGCTGTTGGTGTTCTTTTTAGGAAAACACACATTTTTCTAAGGGGAAGGCAATTCCCCTTAGAAAGCACAGTTAAGGGTCACCTCCCCACCTATTTCTGGGAAACTTAAACTCAGTTAAAAAGTCTCAGCTTCAGTCAGAGCAGCCAAGGCAGCAGAGTCCAAACAGCTCCCTGCAAACTCCCCAAGGCCTGGTGGTGCTCACGCCAGCATTACTCACTGCAGGTATCTTAGAAGGGTCAAATGCATCAAGAACCTCAACAAGACCCCCAAGCACGTGGAATTTATCTGCCTAGAACAGGAAAAAGTTATCCCACTGTCCTCTCTTCCAAATGCACCCCCTTCAAATTGTGCTGGAGCACCAGTGAGGGAGGCAAAGCTGGCAGGATCCGTGCAACTCTCCTGAAAATCTTCCTCCTCTGAAGCCTCAGTGGGCATAATTAGGAAGTGGAGTTGCTTGCTCTGCAAATCTGAACCTTGTTTCCCCTCCCCCAAACTCTAGCATGGCTTGCACTGCAGCATTTTAAGTGTTGGTGGAATTTTCCTGTGCTGAACACGCTGCTACCAAGCGGAGATGCAGGAAAAGGTGGGACAGGGCACTTCATGGAGGAATTCACCAGCTGAGGGCATGTGGTGGGCATTCACTCAAAGCAGCATCTCCCAGCCACTGATTCATTCAAAATCAGGCATAAAAACTGCACATTTTGTCAAAATGGCTTGAACTTGGAGGAGCTTTGTCTTCTCAGACATCTGAGATGTAAATGTAGATACAAGGGCTGTGAGAAGTAGAACCAAAGAAGAGTTTGGGTTGGGAGGGACCTCAAAGCTCATCTAATTCCACCCCTGTCATGGCAGGGACACTTTCCATTATCTCAGGTTGCTCCAAGCCCTATCCAGCCTGGCCTTGGGCACTGCCAGAGATCCAGGGCCTGCCCACCCTCACAGAGAACAATTTCTTCCTAATTTTTAATCTAAACCAACTCTGTCAGTGTGAACCCATTCCCCCTTGTCCTGTCACTCCAAATTCTTGTAAAAAATTATCTCCCTATCTTTCTTGTTGGCTCCTTCAGGTGCTGGAAAGCCACAATGAGGTCACCCCAAAGCCTTTTCTTTTCTTTTCCAGGCTGAACAATCCCAACTCCCCCAGAGGAGCTGCTCCATCCCTACAGTCAGCCTGGTGTCCTCCTCAGGATTTACAGGATATGAGTACCTAGCAGAGGGAAGATGAAATCCCTCGGCAGCATTTGCAGGATGGCTCCAAAATGCCAGCACACATTACATGTAATATATTCCAAATTAATGTTGTGCCCATGCCTGTGGGGAAAAAAAGAAGCAGAGAGGAGGAAAAAACAAAAAAGAAAAAGCAGAGAGGAGGAATCTGTGCTCTGCCTGGCTTGCTCCAGCCTTGCAAGGTCTTGTTTGCAATATGTGGCAGATGAGGAAATCTTTCAAAGACATTTTCTGAGTCCATTCAAACTACATCCAGCACTGAGGTTGCTGCAAGCAGTCACTGTCACTTAATGTCATTGTAAAAGTCAAGTCCTCACATCTTTCCTCAGTTCACCAGCAAAACTGAGCATCTCCAGTCAATTGAATTTGCTGGAGACTCCTGAGATGAGTGGTCTGCCCACTGCTGATCGTGGGCACAATTAAAAGTGATTTGCCCCAAAACTGCACAATGTCTAAGCCTGACCTAGTTTACTCCTGCAGAGACCTTTCAAATGGGTCCTAGAATGACCCATGAAGAATAGAAAAGCTTCTTTAATAGCCAAGCTAATAAATTAATAACCCAGAGACCCATCCATTGCAGCTGCTCACACATCTCGAGTCCCTGGCACCAACAAAACTCTAGAAATGTCATAATGACAAATGTCATCTTCAGAGCTGAACCTGGGCTCAAACCAGGCCTGATAAAAGATATTTGAGAGTAATTAGAATTAAAAACAAAAATAAAAGGGTCAAGGGGTCTGTTGCAATCACACTTTCCAGGGGATACAGTTCAAGGGACCCTGTTTTATCTCATAGCAGCTTGGTGAACAAGCATTGCTTTCCAGAGGAGCGTGCCACACAAACAGAAAGGATCACCACAGATCCCTCACTAACGCCTCCCATGACCTTTCCTGCACTGAGGAGCAGCAGGAAGGGAAATTTGTGCAGTGACTGGTGCTGCCCTTCCCCAGGAGATGCAGCACATCCCTCAGTGCTGGTGGAACAGGTCCCAGCTGTCACCTCTGCCTGTTTCTATCCAGTCACACCCGGCCTGACAGGAGCTGCTTGGGGCCCTTTGGGCACCCCGAGAGAGCATCAGGAGCAGCTCAGCTCATGCACAAGCCCTGCACACAAAGCAGCACAGGCACTGAGGGTGGTGGGAGCTCAGATCCTTGGGAAATCAAGGCGCAGAGTCCCTTCTGCTTGGATCAGATCTCCAGAACCTCTCACCACAGCTGGGGAATTGAGCCACGGCAGTTACTCATAAAGAATATGAAGAGTTCTCCCACCTTTCTCTTTGGCAGAGCCCTGCATTCAAAGCTCCTCTGCACATCTCCACCCTGCTGCAATGCTGCTCAAGATGCTGCTTATTAATATTCCTTAATAAAAGCTACCAGAATTAAATCTTTCCTAATTAGTAGCGTTGGAGTGCCTCTTCCATTATTCATTAGAACAAAGAAATGGGTTATTCCTTTGCAGCATCTTCCAGAGGAGCAGCATTATTGAGGTTATTCTGATACGGTTCAAGTGTCTCCAGCTGCAGCTGTAAATTTCCACTCAGATTTTCTGTCATTTCTCCCCTCAGATCATGTGCCCTGGCTGCTAATCCTGCCTGCACATCCCTGCTGTGCCCTGCACAGCACACCATCGCAGGGGCACACACAGAAAGCAAAGCCCAATCTCTCCACATGTCCAAATTTTGAATTTTCACATGGAAACGTGGCCTGGCATGTCCCTGCCTTTTCCTTTTGGAAGCAATTTGAAGGGCAACACAGCAAAAACTTTGTGCTGCTTTCATCCCCCCACTCAACACTGAGCACACCTTCAGACAGATTTGGAATTCTGCTCTTTGTACCAGGTGTTTTGTCATGGGACAAGGCATTAGGAAAGAATTAAGGACGGTAACAAGAAACACCAGACTCCAACAGGCAAAAATAAAGTCTTTAGGCTAATTCCCTAAATTCCAATTCCTTAATTCCTAATTAGGCAATTACCTGATTCTCCTTCCATCCCTAGCTGGAAAGAACTGAATTATCATCTCACTTTGTGCTAAAAATATGAATTGAGCTGGAAATTGTTCCATGTTTTTCACATGCAGAGAATGTGATGGTGGGGAAAGAGATTTTTCCTCCCAGCTCACATCTCAGATATTCAGAGAAGTGAGGTGAAGACAGGCAAGAAAAGATGGAAGGACCAACAATTTAGGAAAATAACTCTTCTAGCAAGGGGAATAAATTGCTTTTTGATGTATTGCATCTTCTGGCTGTAACCCATGGGTGGGAGCAATCCCCAGGAATAAGAAATGCCCACAGTGGCCATGAGCTCTGTGGTGTTCTCTGCCTGCCTGGGTCCAGTGTGATTTAAGGAAAGCTTCTGGCTCCCAGGAAAGAAGCAGGGAAATATTTAAAGGATATTTAAAAGGCATTGGGTTTTTTTCTTTGCCTCAAATAATGGGAATAGTCTGAAAAAATGAATTTTCCATTTCATCCCCTGTGTCACAGTGCAAACCAGCCCAGAGCTGGATGCAATATTTGCTTGAAGGACCTCAGGAACCTTTCACTGCAAAATTCTTCCATTTTTTAACCACAGAAGGAGCCTCTTGGAAGGAACTGGACAACAGCAACAGTATATATTATGTATTTTATATATTATATACAGATCAATTATCCATGGTCAGGGTTGGTTCCTGCTGGTCAGGGGTGGTCACTGATGGTCATTGATGTTCTTCTGAAGTTCTCAGAGATGTTTCCCTGATTGACCAAACCCCCTGAAATCCACATCTGTTTTGCCTGAGCAAGAACAAAGGAGAGCAGAATGCATTTAAAAGAAATTTAAATTGTTTTGCTGCCATAGGCTAAAAAAAAAAAAAAAAAAATTTAAAAAAATCCCCCTTCCCTTGGGCTTGGAGTTTGATTTGTATTTCAATAAAAATAAATCAAAGTGGACAGATTAGTGTGTTTTGAAATGCAAATGCTTTGAAAACATTAAAGGACAAATAACAAGGTGGCATGTTCTAAGTTTATTTTTGGTTATTATTTTATTTACCCTTTGTTCTTAAATGATCCTGTGGATCCTGTGTGCCTGATGGAAAATTTTGCTCTGTGCACCAAACCAGCTGTAAGAAACAGGAGAGCTCCTCCTGCAAGATTTCCTTATGACTGAACAATGCAAAGGAGCTCCATCATTTCAATATTGATGCCCAGGCACACCCTAAAGCCTCACAAAGTTCCTGGGTTGTTTTGGCTCAACCTGAACCCAAGTAAATCACAGCAAACAGCTTTTCAGGTGATCCTCAGGCACTGGGATTTGAGAGTTTTTGATCCCTCTTAAACAAATAAAAGCCAAGAGAAGCACCTGAGTCAGTGGTGGAGTTACCTCAGGGCCAGAAAGGAAGGACTTGACCCAAACCCAGCCAGGATTTAAAGACGTTTTCAGGGTAATCCATAATTAATAAGGCAGCATCGTGGTGCCAAGTTAATGGGCAATTAATTGAGAGTGCACGAGGTGCTTGCAGGGAGTGATGAGAGCTCTCAGCAGGACAGGCATGACCTTCAGGAGCTTCTCACAAAGCAGCTTTTCCACAGGTAAACACTGAATATTTTAATTCCATTCATCTGAGGAAGGTTCAGGAGCTGTCCCCACTCAGGGATCCCTCAAGAGTTGGCAGCTCCATCCCATATTCCCCAGCAGATTCCCCGTCCATGGGGGGGTCTCACACACAGAGGAAGCAAATCCCCATCATCAACTCCCTGAGCACAAGCACAATGCACTTTTTAATTCAGAAAATTGAGCAAACAAAGCTTTTCGAGCTTGGCTTTATGTCTTCAAACAGCTTTTTTTAAAGGAATGGAGGAACACTTTTGTTTGAAGGAACACTTCTCTTTGCAGTGGATCACAAGATCTTGTGAAAACAAGCAAAGAGAAGCCAAAGAGGCTTTCAAGTGCTGAGGAAGAAAAGAACTTCCTAAATTCCTTGGGCCACTCTACTTCCTCCCAAAATCATTTCACTTTTAATATCAGAGGCAGAGCTTTAAGCCAAAACTTGCCATCCTCCCAAACCTCAGGGATCTCCAGAGCCCAGCCTGGAAGTCCAGCCCCACTTGGGAGACAGATATTCCACAACTGCAGACCTAGATTAAGTGTTAAATTCAGCTTGAGGCTGCCTAGCAAGAGAGATTTGTCTGGTATCATCTGCACACACTCCAAGGCAGCTGACAAATTCACTGAGCTCTTTTAAGAGACTTGAACAGAGGATTTGAAATCATTCACAGGCAGCAGGAAAGAATAAAGCTGTGAATTCAGGTGTAAGAAGGACAGAGACACAATAGGAAAATGATCTTGTGGTCACAAAACATCCCAGATTTGAGGTATTCTGTCCTGGGAAGAGCTGTAAATTCTGAGTGAACACATTTAAAGGTAAAAGAATTGCTACAGATGTTTATTGCTGCCAGGGAGGCAGAGAGAAGAATGTGCTTCAGTGGGAGAGGCCTGTGAGGGATTTTGTGCCATCCACACACAGACTTAATTTATTTATAAATACAAAGGTTTCCCCAGGACAGTCTCCATCCCTGCAGCTCCTTTTACAAAGCACAAGGGCAGGGGGAGGCATTTTCCAGCCTCCTCCCAGGAATTGCCTTCTCTGAGTTCAGGGGACTCACTTGTATAACATGAGGACTTATGGACAACTTCAGTGTAATAGGGACAAGGCATTCAGACAGCTCTTAAATGATATTTTAACCCCTTAATGTTGAATATCAGCATATCTGAAACTTGCTGTGCAACACCCATTTTTCAAAGGTAAATGAAATTCATGTAGAAATTGTGAGAACATTAAATCTGTCATTGCAGGTACATAGCACTTCTCAGCCATCTCAAGTGACACAGGGAGGGCCAAAATATTTCACTTTTCATGTTGGAACTCCAGGGAACACTAAATACCCACAGCCTTTACAGTCACAAGATGCCACTGGAAGGAAAGTGCTGCTCAAAAGCTGGAAAAATGTGAATTTCACTTCTCTAAATGCCCCCCTCACTGAGGGCATGGTACACCCCAAAGTAGTATTGAACACCATGTAGTTAAAATTCAGAAATATACTGCTTGCTCAGTTCCTAGGAGCCACTGTCACCTTGTATTTGGACACAGAATTTAGAAGTGCAGCTATGAAAATTAAATGGAATGAAAGGGACAAATCAGAGCTTTGCTCTGTACAGCACATGGGGAAGCAGCTCCTGCCAGCCCTGGGCGCTGCACCAGAGCAAGGCCCCTTCACTTCACTTGGACATTGCAAAAAGAATAGTTTTCAAAAAGGATAGCATATTTTAGAAGTTGTTCTGGTCCGCTGTGCACTTGATTCTCTTCCTTTGACACATTTTTAAGTGGTTTTTAACACAGCCGGGCACAACCCATCCATCAGAGGGACAGACACACACTGAGCTGCAGCACCAAGAATTAAAAGTGCCACAGGTCAGCCTGCCCTGGAGAGGAGCAGGAGCCTCCATCCTGTGTCACTGGAGCACACCAGGCTCTGAACCACAATGGTGCTTTATAATCCCTTTTCACAGATGTAAACACCACAGCAGTGTGAAAATGGCTCTGTAGATTAATGCAGCAACAAGGCTGAGATGATAAATTTGGTTCATCACATGAATGTTTAATCCATTACCTTTGAGCACAAAGCAGCAGCAGATATTACAGCACACCAGATACTTGCTGAACACTCAAACTTTTGGGAGGCAGCCCCAGTAGCTTTTCCCTTTCCAAATATATTTTCTCTTTATGAATTCAGCAGAGAGTATCACTTGCCCAGTTTCAGCAAAACTGCAGCCAGATGTCAGCTTTGATCTCATCACCACATAACGAGGAGAGAGAAAGGACAAATAGGTTACACTGCACTTCAGCAAGAGGAAGAATTAACTTCACTGTTCCTTGCAGCACCATCTGGGTTTGGCAAAGTTAATTCTCATCCATGTCAAGAGTTCAATCAAGGAAATAATTTTGTTTTCCAAATGCTATTCCTTCCTGTTTCTTCTGGATACGTAATGCCTGATCCCCTGACCCACTCCTTCTGTCCTCATTATTCATACTTTAAGCATCTTAAAACAAAAATACTGCAGACAACTGCTAGAACCAGTGCTAGGCGTTTAAAGCATATTTTTAATACATAAAATAACATGCTGGGATGGATTTCTCATCGAGAGTGAAATGAAAGGAGAAAACCACAACGTCCTACTCAAGGCTACAGGCCAGGAAAAGCAGAATGCTGCATTTCAGCTCTGGGTTTTGATGGATGCCAGAGCCCTGGCAGAGCTCAGCCTCCATCCCAGCACCCCAAGGACAGAAACTGCTCAGCAGCACTGGGGATGAGGCACTGCAGGACCAAAGGCACAACTGCTCCACCAGCCAGAGCCCAAGCTCTGAAGCAAACAGGGCTCCACTCCAGAAGCCTCTCAGTTTTCTCCTCCAAAACACCACTGGGTCACCAACTCCATCCTTGGATGCAATTCAGAATCTCCAAATGACAAAATGTTTCAACCCCCAAAAATCTCCTCACTCCAATGCCCCTCCAAGACATCACAGGGTGCTCAATTCCATCCTTTAAAACATTTCAGAGTCTCCAAAAGACAAAATTTTTCAACTCCACAATCTCCTCATCCCAGTGCCCCTTCAAGATACCACTGGGTCACAAATTCCATACTTTGATGCAATTCAGTCTCCAAATGACAAAATACTTCAATCCAATCTCCCACCCCATGCCTCAAGAATCACTCATCACATCATCCTAGATCATCAGCTCCAAAGACAAAATATCACCCCACATTTCACCATGCCCTTCAGACACCACTGCATCACCAATTCTATCCTTGGATTCAATTCAGAGTCTCCAAAAGACAAAATATTTCAACCTCACAATCTCCTCACTCCAATGCCCCTCCAAAACACCACTGGGTCATAAATTCCATCCTTTAAAGCAATTCAGAATCCCCAAAAGACAAAACATTTCAGCCCCACAATTTTTTCACCACAATGCCCCTCCAAGACAGCACAGGGTACTCAATTCCATCATTGGATTCATTTTACAGCCTCCAAAAGATAAAACATTTCAACCCCACAATCTTCTCACCCCAATGCCCTTCCAAAACACCACTGGGTCACCAATTCCATACTTTGATGCAATTCAGAGTCTCCAAAAGATAAAACATTTCAACCCCACAAACTTCTCATCCCAATGCCCCTCCAAGACACCACTGCATCACCAATTTCATCACTGGATTCAATTCAGAGTCTCCAAAAGACAAAACACTTCAGCTCCACAACATTTTCACCCCAATGTCCCCAGCAGTACCTTTTTCTCTCCAGGTGCCTCCAGAGAGCTGAGAAGACCTTGTGGTGCAGCAGCTCCTGAGACCTTCATGCCCAGCCTGGCCCACTTGGCTGGTTTAAATAGCGCTGTGGGGCAGGGCTGGAAGGCAGGTGTTTCCCTTCAAGGGATTTTTATACAACAGAAACCCCTCCTTATGTCAGCAAGGGTGTGAGTCCCTGCATCAAACCCTCCTAAAAATGTTTTGCTGCCAGCAGAAAAAAGTTAACAAAATTACATGAAAATTTGCTGCATTTCCCATAAATATTATTAATGACATTATTTTTAAATGTTGTGTTTGAAAGTGTTAATCTTGCTCATGGCAAGGTCTTCCTTCTAGATGGCCAACCCATTATTACAAATTGTTTTTTTTTTTTTTTATTTTCACTTTTATACCTCTATTTTTTTTCTTTTTTGTTTCAAAATGTACAACCCTTATGTCTACATCATGATGATCCATCCCATCATGTCAAAAATATGCTCTGTGCTGCTCCCATCCTAAGCAGAGCGTAAGGCAGGACAGATTATAATACAATTTTCCATCAAACCCATTGCCAAAATCTGTAAGGACAGCTGCTAATTAGCAGAGATCTGAACTACCTTATTCTTTAGATCAAAGTGTCCCCTGTTTGAGTTTGTAATGAAATAGCCTGACACTTTGAAGAAGAAAAGAATTCTATTAATTAGGGAGGGGGGAAACTAGTCAGTGTTTGTGGATTTGCCTGCAATCTTCCCTTTTAGCAGAATCCTATGGACTTTTAATTTCACTGGAGATTCTGATGGATCCAAATTTCCAGGGAAATCGATTTCAAAGTTTCAAGAACTTGGTGTAACCCTCTCCAACTTGGGGTTGCTCCATCCTTGAGGTTTCCAGACATCAAAACATTTCATCTGCAATTGGAGCGACAGCCTCGCGCGTCCTGCACTGCTGGTTCTCCAAGCACCCACCAGGTTTTTTGGCCACTCTTCATGTCCTTAGACAAGGACTTAAAACATGACAGGGACATTCTCTGCCGTGTTTGTCTCGCTGATCAGCTGAAATAAACAGAGGGAAAACAGGGATAAGGCAAATGTGAAGTTATTCCCCCCTAGAGGATCACGTATTTGGAGCGCCTGGCAAGGCGTGAAGATCATGTTTGTGGTTTCTGGGAATCTGTGGGAGTTCTCCTGCTGAGAGCTTGACCCAGAGAGTTTCGTGTTGTTGGAGGCATATGTTCCATCCCTCCTGCTGGGGCTTTGCAGCTTCTCTGCTTCCCTTGCTGTCCTGAGGAATATCTGCAATGCAGGGTGTGCCTCGGTGGTGTAAGAACACCCAAACCCAAAGGGAACTCACCAATCTCAGCAGGGTGGGGGAAAAAAGGACCCTCTGTGGGTATTTAAGATGAATTCCTTGAGGATGTCAATCCACAGACACAGAGGGGCCAGGTCTGAACCAGCTCCACCTGCCAGAGCCCAAGCTCTGAAGCAAACAGGGCTCCACTCCAGAAACCTCTCAATTTTCTCCTCCAAAACACCACTGGCTCACCAACTCCATCCTTGGATGCAATTCAGAATCTCCAAATGACAAAATGTTTCAACCCCACAATCTGACAGTGCTGGAGGTTTCCACTGAAGGTGCGGGAGTTTTGCAGGATGAGGGGATAAAAGGCACCTCAGGATTTTTGGGGGATGGACAGCATTCTGTTGGATATTTGACCCCAGGAATGGTTCAAACATATTTGAGATGGCTGTGCTGTAAAGGGCAGGCAATTTTTGATGAGATGTGGGCTCCTCTGTAGTCAGAGGAGAGTTTTTAGCAGCAAAGCCCTGTTTGATCTCACTTCCACTGATGTTAACTGCTTTTATAGGTCATTTCATTATTGCCTCATTGTAGGAGATTGGAACTCATTAATATGCAGCAGATAAAGTCCTTTGCATTTTAACATGCTAATTTTTAGGTGTCCATATGGCAATAAAAGCAGGCTTTGAGCCATCCATCCATATCTTTATGTGTCCGTCCATATAAAAAACAATTTTGTGGTCTAGTGAGTAGGGCACTAAACTGGGAGTTGAAACTGGGGCTGTTGCTGTGTTTGCCATTGACTTTGGAGACAGGAACATGAACAGATTATTATGGGCTACACCAGCCTGTGAACTCCCCATATGCCATCTACTCTGGAGCAATGCCCCGCTAAATAAACTTCTGTGCTGCAGAAAAGCAAAGGAATTCAACCCTTTAATGAAAAGTGGGGGCTGCTCCATGTTCCAAGTGAGCATGGCTGAGTTACAGCCCTGGGCTGGCGCTTGCACTCAGATTTCACATCCCCAGGTGCTTTTTTACACGGCTCCTGCATTTCTCTGCATTTTGGAAAAGCTCTGTGGGATCACTGTGCATCCCCTCTTATTCTGCCTCTTGTGTTTGTGCTGCTAAGCCTTCAGCAGGCTGAAATCTCTCCCTGCATAAAAGCTTGGGGATGAGGGAAAGCAAGGAGGCTCTTCTGGGATCCAGCCTGCAGGCACATATAAATTATAAAAGCAGTGAATGCCATCTCTGACATTTAGAGGAAGGTGATTTCCTTGTAGGTGGGTAAAGAGATTTAAAGCATCTTCAGGTGCCATCAAGCACCACTGTTGGGCCCATGTAGACAAATGCAGATGCAGCCTCTTTGTTGTGTTCCTTCAGCTCTTATTACTGAATTTCTACTCCTCTCTGTTCGTTTTCTTGATATATTTTCCCTGTTGGGTTTTAAATTTGTTTTCAAACAGATAAATGAGGCTGTGCTTTCTTTAGCTGAACACTTTGGATGACACTGGAGCCGCTCTACCTGGTGGGAGAGAACAGCACGTTCCAGCTGAGGCACTGAAGATGGCTCCTGTTGGGATAGCTTAATTGCCTTTCTGCTAATTAGCTTTCTATCTAAGTCTTATTAATTTTGCTTTAGCAAAGTTGCTCCGAGTCAGAACCTGCTAAACTGGTATTTTTAAATTCTGCCTTTCATCTACTGGTGCAGCCCCAGGTTGGGAGAGGAAAGGATCCAAGTGTGGAGCTGTTCTCAGAGGGAATCAAATAAACCCCAGGCCACTGGTGCAGGTTTGTGCTCAAGGAGCATCACCCACAGTGGCCTCTCCTTCCAAAGACAATTGGACCCATCTGTTCCTTTCCTGCAGAAAGGCTTCTTAAAGAATGGTGAACTTGTAATGTTCCTCTAAATTACTTTTCCTGCTGCAGGGAACATTTTGCCACGGGCAGAGGAGATGGGCTGTGTAGCCTGCAAAAGGCTATTTTTGCATCCCTGTTATCTCTGGAAGTGGTTTGAGGCCACTCAGTGATTAAGGATTGGTCAACATGTTCTGCCTTAATGAGTGGCTGTTTGTTTCTCAGCTGAAGGGCTCTTCTAAACTGAAGCCCTGTTCACCAGAAAAAAAAAAGCTTCTATTCCTGAGCAAACAAATTAATAAGAATTTCCATCTTCTCATTATTTAAGTCTTTTTTTTACCTCCAAACAAAAACATTATCTGCAACCACTGCAGCTAAGAAATGACATGAATAATTCACTCTAATTTCACACTATTTAAGCTACCTTACTAGCCTTTAATTAACATGTGTAGATTATTTAAGGACGAGAAATTGGCTTTAAAATGCAGGTAAGAGCAAGATGACTGTCCCCATGTATTATGTGATTTGATGACTTTTTAGAACCCAGCCAGGGTTATGGCAGCTGAGGACAAAAGTGTATTTTGTGAAGAGTGGGCTAAAGATGTCCCTGCAGATCCCATGGGATGTCCATGATTCTGTGGAAATTGCAATTTTGGAGGGCAGTTTTCAGTGCTAGGTGCCCAGCCTGCCCTGGCAGCAGAGGCCTCAGCAGTTTCCTTGGCTGATCCTGTCCCTGTCATTCCCAGGTTGCTCTGGAGCTGAGGATTCATTTTCTGGTCTCCTCCTTTGTCACCGGAGGGGACATCAGGAGAACAAATCCAATCAAGCCCTGCAGAGCACCAGGCATTGCAGCCTCTGCAATTCACCAGCTCATTTCTGTCTGCTCAGAGTTTGTATTTTGTTCTCTTTAAACACCCAGAGAAGCTGATCTGACAGAGGAGCCAGCCCAGAACAAAGAGCTGCCCTCCCAGGCAACTTGTGGCATCTACAATTCTGTCAAGGTGATATGCTGAGGACAGACCTGGCTGCCAGAAGGTCTTTAATCCCTTTTTTTTGCACACCTTGTAGACAATCTGAGACTCCTTTTGACTGGGATGCCCCCTGAAAATCATTCACCAGGAATGACTGGAAATGGTGTGCACCTCAAGCGGATTTTCTCCTCCCATCTTTGAGGCTGCCTGGGGAACACACCCATGTTTTATGTTAGAAACAGCTCCTGTTTACCCCAAAAGGAGCTGTCTGGACTTGGAGAACAAACCAGAGCTCCAGACAGACCCTGCTGTTCCCTGAGAGGAGGCAGCTCCACTGCAGTCCACAAATGCACCTGAACACCCTGATGGGAATCATCAGGGCTCTCAGATGGTTACAGGCAGATATTTCCCAATGTTTTGCCAACAAACTGATTTCTGACATTTGTTTTTGCCTTGGATATGCCCATCTTCCTGTGAAGGTTTGTGCACACATGGGGCATTAAAATGTTTTGGGTTCCTGGGGTTTCCATGAAAGGAACCAAAAAATCCAAGTCCAAAGCAATCTGGTCACTTAATCATCTAAACTGGGAAGAGACTGGTGCAGAGAACTGGGCTGAGAGTTGGCCAGGGTGAACAGTGAACTCATCTTAAGCTCAGAAAATGGGATAATTATACCTAAATTGCCTTTCATAATTAAAAAGATGCAACAAATGAATCAGCTCTCATCTTCAAACAACATTAACCTGAACGCCAGGGTTTGAGCATTGCTGAAGGAAATGGTGGTTATCAGATTAATGGCAAGTGCATTTTCAAGCTGATTAGCTAAAAGCCCAAGAAAATGGAAAAAGAAACAGGCTGCTATTTAACAGCACGAGCTGAGCATTTCCATACCAGTAAATAAGAGGTAGGATAATAAAATCCTCATTAAGCTGCTGAGGCCTATTTGGTTTTGTTTCCTTTTTACGGGAATGTTTTAACTCTGCAAACAAGCAGGAGCAAAACTCGGGTTCATGCAGGCTTTAATTGCCTGGGGATGGTTTCCAAGCCCAAATGCTTCTGAGAAGTTCCTCCTTGCCACATGCCCTGGGTCTGGCTGATCCTCCTGCATGGAGCAGAGAGGCATTCTGCTGTGTGCTTTGGCAGGCATCCCCCTGATAAAACCCAGCACTTGATTGCAAGTTTGGATCACTGAGGGGAGGCTGTGCTGAATTCATTTCAGTCTGTGGAGGAAAATTCAGGAAGCTGAGGGCACCGTTGTAAGCAGAACCAATTCCTTCATCCCAGCTGCAGGAAGAGGTTTGATGGTCAGCTGGTGCTGAACTTGGTGACAATGATTTAATATTTTGGGGCCTGGAAGGCTCAGCTGGAATCACACAGTGCTTGTTGCACAAGAGCCTGCTGGGGAACAGGCCTTCACCTTAAAGTTTGCAATCCTGGGCCCCAGTCCTGCAGGAAATCAGTGCCTTGCTTATTTCCACAATTAAACATGGATAAATATCTGCAGGATTGAGATGCAAATGTACAGAACAGGCAGGAGAATGAAGGAGGGGGAGAGTTACCCTGATTTCAGAGCTGCCCTGCTCTGCTGGCTCTGAGCTTATCTGTGCTCTGGGCCAGCATAAATCACTCCTGATCTGGCTCAGATGTGTCCTGCTGGGCAAGCAGCAGAGCACAGATCCAAGATTGATGATCAGCAAGGCAGAGACCTGGGCCCCTCTGCCAGGAGAAGATGAAGCATCCTCTGGGGAGCTCTGAGAGTCTGACAACCCTGGGAGCCTCTGCAGCAAGCCTGGAGCAGACAGCTGGGTTTGGATAGCTGGAGCTTGGGCAGATGAATTTCCCTCCTGAGAAGGTAAGGGACTTGATCAAAATCAAACATGAAGTCCTGGGCATAAATTAAGTCCTGTGATCAGGGAAAATACAGGAATGGGACTTAAATTGATGGGCAGTATTTGGGGATTTGGATGAAGGGTGGTTTTGGTTTTTTCTTTTGTAATTGAAAGATGGGTTTGATCAGAAAGATAAAGCTTGATAAAGTGTGATTTGCAGGGCCTGTGGTAGCAGTAATGTTGGTTTCCCAGAAGAAATTTCAAAGCCTGGGCAGTGGGAGGACTCAGATATCATGAGCCACAATTAATTAATCATTAACTCTTTGTTAATCTGCCAGAATTGCTTCCTTCAGTTCCATGCTGCTGGAGAGCCTTGGTGCAAATGAGGAAACACTTGATACCACAATCTCCCATTTTGGCCTCCTAGGAAATGGAGAGGGAAAACCACCAGCTGGTTTTGGGAGGATTTCCCCAGGTTTTGGGGGCACTTCCAAAAGTTTGGCTCAGTCCCCTCTGCCCTTGCAGAAGACCTGAACCACATCTGTACTTGGGACAAAAACAGATGGAGAAGGAAATGACCCAGGGCATTCCTGGTGTCCCCAGATCACTGCTGCATCTGTCATTTATTCCTCCCTCTCTCCACACCCTAGGCAGAGGGAAAACCTCATATTTTCACCGAACCCTCCAGTTCTCCAACATTTTGCCCTAATGGACACTGGAAATGTCCTAATTTGCCATGAACTGGACCTGGGCTGCAGTGACACAAAGCCAGGCCCTTTTCCAAGTGAATTATTATTGGTGCTGAAGAGAGAGACACAGGGAGTGGGTGAGGTGGTCAAAGAATCCAAATTTATTGTGGGATACAAATGCTTATGTAGTATTTTAGGAAGGCTAATAATGTTTTACTACAGTGATTGGGTTAATCACCATATAAACAAACCTCTGCATTTTACAGCACCTCTGACTTGCAGAGTTCGATGCAATTTTTTTTTTTTCTGGTAAATCTGTCTGATTTAATCTTCTTGCAATCTTGATTTAAGCCTCAAAGTTCTGCTTGCTATTGCCAAGGCATCCTGTTATCAAATCTGTTATGGTCCCCAGGTCCAAATTCCATCCCCTGTCTTGTGTGCCCCAATAAATGATGAGGGGTGTTGCTCACCTTCAGCTCCCCCAAGCCAGGTTTCCCTCAGGGATGTTTCACACTCAGCCCTGCTATTCCCTCCTTGCTGTACCTTTACAGTCTGAGCTTTCAGATTGAGATGAAACCCATTTCACTTCACAGCAGCTTGAACACAAGTCCTTGAGTTGATTTATCTCCTTTAGCCCTGTGCTGTTGGGTTCTCTACTACTTCACTCATATCTCCCTGGGTTTTTAGCTACAGGATGTGACTGGTGTCTGAATTGTAATTTTCCATGCTTTCAGGCATGGTTAAGGCACAATAAAATCCTCATGCTGCGTTTGGATCAAGGTGAGTGAAGCTAAAAAAGTGGTTTTTAAAAAATAAGCATTTTTTTCTCTTTTGATTTACAGTGCTGAGCATGTTTACATTTTGCTGAGGTTTTGAAAGTGGTTTTAATTGGGCACAGTGCTTTATGGCTTTTACACTCTTTCTTCTCCAGCACTGAAGGTGTCTCCAAATAAAATAGAGAGGCCACATTCCCTGTGAGTCAGCTGCAGCTTGGATAATGCCACAGGACAGCTGTTCACACAAGATTTTCTCCTCACTGTGTTCAGTGGAGGCTGGGCTGTTTGCTTTCTCTGTTGAACTTGATGCTTTTTTCTCCTTTTTTTTCTTTCAGAGTGAGAAGTTCCACCTGATAATTCACCCCTGGCACAGCAGGGTGACACCAAACCCTTTCATTCTGAGCATTCATAGAATCATGGAATATCCTGAGCTGGAAGGGACCCACAGGGATCACCCAGTCCAACCCCAAAATCCCACCCTGGGCATCCCTGGAGTGGTTCCAAACCCTCCTGGAGCTCTGCCAGCCTCAGGGCTGTGCCTATTCCCTCTTTAGGATCCTTAAACCATTTTTGCAGCTGGCAGGAGAAATAAACCCTTTAAGAAAGGTAAAATTTGGTGCCTTAATGCAGTATTTTTCCCACAATCTCCCTGCATGGCTCTGTGCAGAGCCCGTGGGTGTGCACAAGGAAAGAGCTGTGACACAATGATGGACCAGGACTGCCTTGGCACCATGAGATGTTTGAGGTGTGACAGGCACCCCCAGGGTGGGCAGCCACTCACCAGGGGCTGTTTTGGGGTGGTTTTGAGGTGGTTTTGGGGTGATTTTTGCCCCTGTGCCTCGTGCTGGTGAAGCTCTGATCAGTGGCTGCTGTAGGAATTGTGCCTTCTGAAGGTCACTGCTGGATCTGCTGGAGATGTCCCTTGCAAAATGCAACACCAACAGCTGCAGAGAGGGGGAAATGAGGGAAAAAGACCTGTGGAGCTTGCACTGGCACAGGGAGCAGCAGGGCCCAGTGTTATTATTAGCCAGCAGAGTGCTTGGCCATTATCTGCCCTGACAGCTCCAGAGCTCCAGGCTGCCCCTCCAAACGCTGCTGCTGATGTGCTGCTGATGTTAAACAGCCACACTGCAATTCTTTGGCAGCAGTACAACTGCCCCCTGTGCCCTCTGGCCGTGTGGCTTCCATGGAAATGCTCCACCAGGAGCAGGGAGCTCCAGGAAGGTGTGGGAGATGTGACTCCAGTTCTCTTTCACTGGAGCTCCCATCATGGATCCAGGAAGGTGTGGGAGATGTGACTCCAGATTTCTTTCACAAAGGATGCAGTTTCTTGCTCTGGTCAGGATTTTGTGCTGCCATGGCACAGAGCTCTCTGGATGTGGGAGGTTTCCATGACTGGTCTGGCTGAAGTCAGGAATAGCAGCTGGAGCTGAGAAATTGTTCTATTTCCTAAAGAGGAACCCGAGCTTGAATCACAGAAAGTGCCAAGTTGGAAGTGACCCATAAAGATCATCCAGTCCAATTCCCAGCCCTGTGCTTCCCAAATCGATTTCGATTCTTGCACACCATTCAAAACTTTAATTTTGGTAGAAGAAAATGTAACAGAGAAAACCAACATTTATTATGGAGATTTGTATGTTTGAGTAACACCCCAAAATATTTTTTTGTTTCTTCAGATTATTTTTTGTATGAATAAGGTACACCCAAGACCTGAGCAGGTTTTTGTTAAAAAACAACGTGCCAGTCCATAAAAAAGAGTTTACTTTGCTCAATCTTTAGCTGTGTGCAAAAGAACCATTCAAAACTGCTCCTGTGATAAACTGAGGGGGGTTAATGCCTGCAAAATGCAGAAATCAGGATAATGGCGTTGGCACAGGACACTGGAGAGAGCAAAGCAAAAAGGAGAGAATTACACCAAAGACAATCTGAGCTTGGTTTCATCAAGTTTCACTAAATGAGGGCCTGGATGCTTTTAAACCATCTCAAAAGGAGCAAAACCACCCCCTGTTTTCAGGTGGATTTTCAGCACCCAGTGAAAGGATTTTTTTGCAAGTCTTAGGTTGAATTTCTCAGCTCCACAAAACCTCCAGGGCTGAGCTGTGGCTGCATCTCTGCCTGGCTGCTGCAGAGAGCCTTGGGGGATATTTCTGAAAGATCAATACAGCCAGGGATGTTGGAGGGATCCTGCTCCTTTTTCATGCTGTAAAATTTCATTTAAGTACCAAATAAATTGGGGTTCCTGCCCAGCCCTGAGGGCTGACATGACTCTGCTGTGTTTGCTGAGCCTCCCACTGATTTTTGATGACTGAATTACATCCATGATGGATATTTTTTGCAGATCCCACCCAGAAGGCCTGAAATTTTCAGTTCTTAGGGGGATTTCATCCTGATGGCAACTTCTGAGTGAGAAACATTCTTTTTGCTGCCAGAGGAAAGCAGCCCATGGCTTTCAGTGCCTCTGCAGCCACCAAGCAGGGTCTGAGTAATGACTTGTCTTTATTATTCCAGAAACGTGCCCACAAACAAATGGAAACCCAAGAAGTGGTGCTTTGGTAGCATTTCCCAGCATTGATTTTTTTTGGAATTAAATTAGTCTTATTGGTTTATAAATTTCATCTGTGTGCAATGGGCACCAGAGTCTTTGTTCTTTCCTGTTTAAGGTGTGCCATGAAATTTTGTTAAAACCTCTTTTCCACAATTACTCACACACAATTCTTTTTTTTAATCAGCCTCTCCATATGAAAAATGCTCACGAAAACCTCATGGAGGGAAAAATGAAGGTTTAAGTCAGGAGTCTGAAATTAATGAGTGGCAATGCTGTCTTTCATCCCAGTTCTTCTGCCCCTGGCCCATCTGAGGTCACCTCAACAACCAGCACGTGAAATTAGACCAGGAGTAGGGTTTAGATTAATTAGAAAGAGATCTGGATCAGGTATTATCTGGTGCTGAGCCACCTCTGAATAAAGTCAAATTATCCACTTCAGAGCTGCTCATTATCTGCTCACATTTTGGAGTGGATGATGATGGTTTTTCACTCGGAACAAGGTAAGCTCCACTTCCATCCTGGCACTGCTGCTGTGCAGTGTGTGGTCAGGCACAGCACAGCTCTTATTTGGATAAAATTAGCTGCAGGAAACCTATCGCTGAAATATTTTCTGCTCCTCTGCCATGGCATAATTTGGCTGTTTTATGCTCTAGTAAATAACAACTAAACTCAGGTGGAAGAGGAGACAATAGGCCAGGCTGATCTCACTGCCCATGTCACCAAACAGCACAGCCAGGAATGGCTCCTCTGAGGTGGGCTTAGAAAAAAGGGCTGGCCAACAGCTTTGGGAAGTTTCTGCCTCCTTTCCCAACACCCAGGGTTATTAATGCCACATTAAATGCTCCCAGCAGGTCACAGAATGGCATTTGTGCATTATCTCTGCTCTGTGCTGCAGTTGCTTGCCTGCATGAAGCAGGTTTGGAAGTCTGGGAGAGTTTTGTGTTTTTCATACAGAAAATGCACACCAAAGCTGAATAAAGCTGGGTTTGGGTAGCCTTAAATCAACTAAATTCAGGCATAGGAGTAAAATATGGAAATCCTGCCCTCCTTCCTGGAGCTGGGGCTGTATTTGGACCATAAATCCCATTGCCAGATTTCCCTGCCATGGGAGCACAGGGAGGAGCTGTGTTTGCCCTCCTGGCACATCCCCTCCAGAGTCAGTTTGGTGCTCAGATCACCCTGCTTTGGGTGACTCCAGAGCTGCCCTGGGAGTCTTTGCCAGCAGCAGCTCTGCAGGCAGGAGAGACCCTGGATTAAAGCTGGGGATTCCCAAAGGAGCCCCAAGACTGGAGCACAGCATTTCACAGGAGGATGACAGAACAGGATGTGAAGACTGAGATGTGTAAGGACATTTTCCTGCCACCAGTAATGAGCATCTCATTATTCACAAAATGCCAACTCCTTAATTCTTCTAAACAACAGCATCAGCCCTCCACCATTAATTTAAGGAAATGGCTGGAAAGAATTTATTTTGTTCCAACATTTAAGTGGCATGTTGCTCTTTTCTCCTTGTTTTCCATGCCTGTTTCAGAGTGCTCTTCTCCCCACTGACTTTTGGGCATGTTCTGAAAGGTTAGACTTTGAGAAAGGATTGAAATATATTTATTTTTAAGTCACATACACACCCCCCCTCCCCAAATCAAAAGGGCACCTTGAAATATGAAGGAATATTTTGTATAACTGCAAGGTAAAGGAAGCTTTAGTTTTGTAGATTGGCCATGCCCACCTTTTTAATTCAAGGACAAAAGATGAACTCTAGCTGTACCAGTTCCCTAACAGCAGAGTTTTTACAAATGTAATTACATTTTTCTCCATTTTTCCCTCTGTCTATCCTGCTCTTTCTGTACTTAAAAAGATTTCTTTGTTTAGAATTATAATGATTTCTGTTAGAAATTATATTCATTTCAGCTCCTGTCTTTTTGGAGTATTGATGGATCCCGTTAAAGGGCAGCTCTGCTTTGAGCAGAACTGGCTGAATTTTAATGGTACATAAAAGGATTTCTGCATAATGGCAGACTTGAACAGAGCTGAGAGAAGAAGTCTTTTTTTTTTTTTTTTTAATCACCCTGGGGATGTGCAGAAAGCCCCTCTGGCAGTTTTTCATCCTCACATTCCCTGTTTGGCTGTGCTTTCCATCAGCTCTGTCCATCCATCCCTGTCCCCAGCAGTTCCCAGCTGCAATTCAGGCAGAGATAAAGCTCCCACCATCAGAGCATTAATTACCCCCATCCTGCTGCCCTTTTTGGAGAGTGTTCACTCCTCATGGATGGTGTTTTCATCCACCACCAAATTCCAGGTTCCTGCTCCAAAGGGTGCAAGGTGCACTGGACACATGGACGCTCACCACCAGCAGCCTCTCTGACAGCCCAGCTTTGTTAAAGCACTGTGAACTTTGCTAAAGCCCTGAAAAAGTCACAGATTCACATGAATTTTATACTTTTTTTGTGGTATAAAATGAGTTCAACCACTCTGTGGGTTCACATTACCTCAGGGAAGGTAATGGAAGGAAAACTGGAAACTGTGTGAGGAAACTTCCAGGAAAACTGGAAGCTGTGTGAGGAAAAGTGGAAAAAGAGCAACCACTCCCAAGAAAGCAAAAAGCAGACATGGCACGTGGCAAATCTCAGCTAGATTTGGAAGCTTGCTGAATGCATTAAAATAATAATACAATAATAATACAAACTGCCCTGAGGACATCAGGAGCCTTCTGGGAGTCTGGAGGACAAGGAAGGGTGGTGGAAGATTAATTGGGAAGATTAATTATGGACCCCAGTGTTCCCAGCTCTGGGGTTCGGGCAGGGCTCCTCAGCAGAGCCTTTCTGAGGGAGGGACAAGGCAGAATAAAGCTGAGCTGCTGGTGGAAGGGTCTGGGGATGAATCAGAGAGATGAAAAAGAACAAATTGCCAGGAGCAGATGGGCTTCACTCCTGGGTTCTAATGGAACTCAGATCTGAAATTGCTGATAATGGCAAGAGGGTGAAAATCTGAGGTTTTCATCATCCTCAGCACAGAGAAGGCAAAGGTTGCAATGGATCCACTGATTTTTTAAAGGCTGAAGGGGAGTCTGGAAGGCTGCAGGACTTTCGGGTGCAAAGGACAAAAGTGGTATTAAAGAACAGAATTAAAAGACTGGGATAAGGATGGCAAAATAGGAAAGAACAGGGCTTTGCAGAGAGAAGCTGTGCCTCACAAAATATTTCCTGAGAAATCAGGGTGGCCACAAGGGTGGTCTGGTGGCTGCAGTAATCTGGGGTTCTCAAGAGCTTTTAACGAGTTCTCTCCCTAAAGGTTCTTAAGAAAAATAAGCTGAAGGGATGAGAGAGAAGGTCCTTTAGTGATTTATTTAGTGGGTAAAAGCTCAGAACAGTGGTCTCACCCTGCAGAGCCTGGGGCTGTCAGTCAGGCTTCACAAAAAACATGCAAAGAGCTGGGGCAATTCCATTTCCTGGCGAAATGAGTTTGTTCAGGGTAGAAAAAGCTAAAATGAAGGACCTGCAGAAGCTTCTCGTGGTTCTGAGAGAGTGGGGGATAAAACAGAAGATGAAATCCACATATTAAGAAATGCAGGATAATGACCACTGTGAAAAAACAACATTAATTACAACCTCCACAGTGATGAGCTGTAGATTAGCTATTAGCATTCAGGGGAGAGATTTGGGGCTTGCTTTGAACAGCGCTATGGAAACAATAGCTCAAGGCTCGGTGGGAATGAGTCAGAAGGTACAGAGAATTTTAGAAATTATTAGGCAAGAGAACATAGCAGGAAATGTAATTAAGCACTGTTCAGGCTCCTTGAAAGCTGTGCATAGCTTGGGTTCCCCTGAGATGGAGAGGAACACGAAAAAGCACACACAGAAAGGCAGTGACGAGGGCTCAAAGCCCAAACCAGCTCTCTCACTGAGGGGCTGAACAGGGAATGAGGCTTCTTTCCTTCTCAATATGCAGCAAGCTGCAGGCCTCCCACCAAACAGGCCCAAAATATTTTGAAACAAATGGGAGGCAGTGTTTTATTCTGGCACAGGGCATGTCTGAAGCGCAGAACTCATTTCGTGGATGCCACATTCAGCCACTCTAAAAATCAGTAGAGAAATTAGTGCAGGGGAAGAGTTCTGTGGATAAATGATAAATCCTTGGGTGGGAACAGCCTCAGAAAGCTGGGAAGGTGGGCTAGGGAAAGGATCAGTCTTCATTGAACCTGCCCTTGAAAATGTGGAAGGAACAAATGTCAGAAAGAGCACTCAGGGCAGAGGGCATTTAGTGCTGCCCTGACTGCAGCTGGAATTCTGCTGGAGAAACTTTATTTACTTGGAAGAAAGAAGCTGAGCCTCACATTACAGAAGCCAGTCTTCCAGGTGGACTCCAACAGGCAGCACCCAGATGGATTTTCTGTTGTTTCCCCTGGGTGCTGCCTTTTCTGGTGTGTCCTTGTCTTCCCATCACCCTGGTTTTCTCTGCCTGGCTGCTGCCTGCAGGACCATGTGATTGTTCCTCTCAATGACACATGGACAACATGAGGTGTCCCCCCAGCTGATCTTATTAATTTATTTCTAATTATACTGCTTTCTAAAACCAACCTGGCACACTGAGTGTAATTCTTCTGTTGTTGCTGCTGACTTTGGTGGGACTCTGTGGGGTGCCAATGGAACAGCAAAGGAAACACAACATTTTGGAATAGAAAATCTGAGCTTGTGTTGGGATTTTGTCGCTCTGAGTAATGAGCTTGAAGGGCTGGTTTTGCTGTTTCTCTCAGTTGTTGCTCCTGGCTGGGTGGCACTGGCACTGTCACATACTGGAGAGGACACTGTGGGGCTGTTTCTCATCCCATGTCACTGCAGGTCACTTGGACCTTGGGAACCTCAGAGCCCTTCTGCCCTCACCACCAGCCACCCTCTGGAAAAATTTAGAAAGAGAGATTTTTATGCCTTTTTTAAGGGTTGCTCCTTTCTGGCCTTTCCAAACTCCAACCTCTGACACTTCATTTTCACCCACGCCAGGAAATTTCATATATTCTCCATTCAGGGTGAGATTTTACTTGGCAGCTGTTCTTTCCATATGGCTTTTTTCTTTTTTTTTTTTCCTTTTCTACACCAGGATCACATAAAGCTTTAGAAATTAAACCCTATAATTCTTTTCCATGGCTTTCACAATAGTTCTACCTCATGGAGGGAAAACAGTGGGAGCTGGAGGTGATGTGAGAGTGGGAAAGGCAACATCCCTGCAGACAGCTCAAATCCTGCCCTTCACTTGTTGGTTTGCTGGGATGGGGATGCTCCAGGATATTCCTGGAGCTCAGGAAGCAGAGCTTGCTTGAGGAACAGCCAGTTTAGGAGCCTGGAGAACAGCTTTGCTTCTTCCTTAGACTTTCTGGAGCATGTTCCCTCTCCTTGGGGACCTGCAGGTGACACTGATTTAGTTGTAGGAATGATATTGGCAGGCTGTGTCACTCCATTAATCAGGCAGGTCATATCAGAGACCTGAGACAATAACATCCCTGTCGTACACACACACACACAGAGGAAAAAAGATGAATTGTTGAGTGATTCAGCTTTAATCTGAATTAATGCTCCCATTCAAGCCGTGGCTCTGCTCGTGCGAGGAACGCCGGTGCATTTCTAATTTCCTTGCCACACGAAATTGTCAGCATAATCTGCTGGCAGGAGCCAGAACTGCTGAAAAGAGGACAAAGGGAAGGGCTTGTGGAGGAGGTGGGGAACAAAACATCTCTGCTGTCAGGCACAGTTCGGCTGTCACCCGGGGGGTGGGTGACAACAGACGCTGAGCTGGGAGGGAGGGGAGCCCTGATGGGAGCAGGGACAGCACCAGCAGATGGTGAGAGATGCCTGCTGCAGCCTGCACTGAGCTGTCCCCCTGTCCCCCTGTGTCCCCATCCCACCCATCCAATGCCCCTGTGTCCCTGTGTCCCCATCCCACCCATCCACTCCCCCATCTCACCGAGCTTAGGGGTGCACATCCTGCCCCTTCCCAGTCCCCTCTCCAGCCAGAGCTACAGGTGATGCTGGAAAAATAAAATATTCAAAGGGTTCAGCTTGTTAAAAATCCTGTGGGGTGCTTGCGTATTTTCACTGTTTTCATTGCCTTGTCCCCTATTGCTGCCTGCATTAAAAGGAATTTTTGGAGAGGGCAACTACTGCGTGGGGAGTAAGATCACTGAGCAAACTGCTGTACATGTCCAGTTTACATCACCAGAGTGGCTTTTTAGTCTTTCTATTGTCTTTAGAATTATTAATTATCATTAATTTATTGAGGATATGTCTGAGCTCAGAATAGATGTGAGAACAGAGGTGGGAAAAAGGAGAATTTTGTTTTGCTAAAGTCAGTGCTCAAAAAAGGATGGGGTCCTGTTCAACTCCTTGCCCCACTCACTGAATCATTCAAAGACCTGATTTCACCTCAATCCTCTCCCAAATCCTAAGCTAATGACCAACCTTCCCTGTTTCCAGCTCTTTCTAAGTGCCTGTCTCCCCCAGGTGTGATAAGAAATTCTGAAGTGGGTATGAGTAATGCTCCAAAGGAAAATAAGCTATAAAATCAAGCAGATCTCCAGGAACACCTTTGAGTTTGTGATTCAGCACTTCCTGAAAGGCTCAATTCATCAGAGACAGGTCTGATTGGCTCCACATGAACTTCCTCTCCGAAAGAAATCCCTTGCCTGGTCCAGGGAGCAGTTTTAATCCTGATATCTGTGGGAGAAAATCGATCCAGCACCTCCAGCCATGATGCCTGGCTGTCTTCAGAGTGACTGCATTATAAACGATTCCAATGAATATTTATGGGGGATGCTTTGCAGTTTTTTACTCACTTCTAATCTCTGAGTGATGATCTAAGAGGACTGGTGTAGCTGCTCTTCCATATGGGCTGGTGATAGACGTTAATAAGCGCAATAAGGCACGCACAGAACCTGTGATGGGCATGGAAAGTCTCTGAAGTCTGCAGCTCCTGCACTTCACAGCTCTGCAATCCTGCAGGAGGAGGCAAAGCCATCCTTCAGAGGAATCATGAAAAGGGGGTGATGCAATCGATGCCTTCCAGCAGCACCAGAGCTCACCAGCTCTGCCTTTAATGGTGCGGACAGGGAATGTCAAAGCTCGTTCCCAAGCACAGGAGCTGCAATTCCCCTCTCCTTATTCATCTGGGAGAGGGAACTCTGAACAGCAGGATGGGTTTGAGAAGCAGCTCTGCTGGGAAAACACTTCAAAATGAGTGCTCCTACAAAATACCTGCGAGACAGGGTTTGATTCACTGCCACAGCTGACTCAGTCATTTTTACTTGTTCTGCACTTCTGAACAACAGCATTTGCCTTCCAGAGTGCAAATGATGTCAACTATTGGGGTGTTCATCTTCTGGCAGCAGAAATAGGCTGTGAAATCTCTCTGTGCTGGCCCTGGGGAGTGACTTCCCAAAGGGACTGAGGGTAAGAAAGGCCCGTGTTTTGTTTGATGCTGAGGCTGCTCTTTCATCCTGCATCATTAGGCTGTTCCAGTTTCCTCTGCTGGAAAAGGGGCATTTCTCATTTAACCAAGCAGTTGTTTCCCAGCTTTTAGGGAAAAGAAAAACCAAAAAACCAAACTGAAAAAAGCAGAGATATTATTCAGGAGCAAATCAGGGAATAACAGGGGAGAAAAGAAGGTGTCAACTTTTTCCTAAGTCTGCTGAGGTGACTCTGGAGCCCAATCCATCCAGCCAGGATGCTTGAACTGAGCATTGTCCTTTCTTGAGCAAGAATCAGCTGTGTTCAAACCCAGCCATCTCCACTGCAGCCTCCACCCTAAAGTTAACCCCTCTCCACTGTGGAAATCAGCTGGAACAAAAATGTCTTTGTTTTGTAACTCTGGACACAAATAACTGCTCAGGACAACCCATAAAACCCGTTACAAACCAAACAGGTTGTCCTGTGCCAGGAGAGAGGAACATTCAGCCATGCATCCCTCAGGACATGCCCAAACAAAGCCACTGGGGGGAATTAAACTGCTGGGAATGACCTGGGTTGGAACTTGGCTGCAGCACTGGGATTAATGCCTGATTTTGCTGTTGGAAGTGCCAGGGGAGCTCATCAGAGATGCTCAGAGATGCTGCAGAGACACCTCCAGCCCCAGCCCAGCAGAATGAGGCTTTGCATTGCTGGGGAGAGCAGGGAAGTTTAGGCAGATGGATAAGGAAAGGCATCAGGCTGCAGGCTCTAAAGGAATATGGGATTTTTGTTTTCTGTAGCACATCCAGTGCATTAGATTCCACATGGGGCCTTCATAACTTTTAAATTAGGTGCTTTAGGACATGGTCAGATCATCACAGGTGAGGGAGTTGGTGTGGTTTGAGGAAGCGCTGCTCATTACTACATATTTCCACTGCTCAGCTGGGATGTGGTAATTGCCTGGAAGTGTGCTCCTAGACCAGTGTAATGGGAAATGTGATTATTTTCAGAGTGCTGGCCACCAATTCCTTCCCACAGACCCTGAAAATAATACTCAGCTGACACAAGATTCTTCCAACTTGGGAGTACGTCAGGCTTAGCTTGATTTGTGGGTCATGCAATTCAGGCATTAAATCTTATTTAAAGACAAGGGTAGAACCTCTTGCAGGAGGAGATCTGCAAGCAGAGAGATGAGATCTCTGCACCAAGGGCTCTGAACCACATCAGTGAATGCAGAGAATGCACAGCTCACATGGGGTACAGGCCTCATGCTCAGCATGATCCACTCAGTGATCATTAAAGAACTACAAATCTGATCAGCTTGAGGAATTTCTGGGAGTTCTGGGCCATATGTGTGAGCCCTGTGCATAGAATAAAAAATGCCAACATGCATTAGATGCATTAGATATATAGAAAGATCAACCAACTGCCAATAAAACTGTGAGAAATTAACAGAAAATCTGTGTACAGGCTCAGACTGTAGGAACTATTCCCTGGAGCAAGACAGGTGGCTGCCACCCTGCCTCGTGCTGGAGCAGAATAAATCCTCTTTCCTGAGAGTGGTTTTCTTAAATTCCAGCTCTTGAAGGAGTCTGTAGCTGCAGGAGGTCTCTCACATTTGGGCTGCAGGGCTCAGCTCTCACCAGGTGAGCAGCACTGATCTGTGCTGGGGCTGGCTGCTGCTTTCTCAGATTGCACCACAACTCCATTAATATCCAGGCATTTTGAATTCCAGTGTGTTGTTCCCTCCCAAATGCTGGTTAGGGATGGGATTGACTGGAACACTTGCACAGAACAAGCACTCCAGGGAATGCAAAGAGCCCCTCTTTTCATTCTGGGCAGAGCCAACAGAGGAGGATTCTCTACAATTACCAAAGAAAACCCTCTGACAGGCAGATGTGATGCAAATCAGGGCTGTGTTCATGTGTGTGTGCATTGGGGGAAGATGCTGTGAATTCACAGCCACAGGGCTGGGCTTAAACCCAAAATATATGCAGAAATTTTAAATGCTGCACAGCACTTTCTGTGCTCAAAGCATGTGCTGGAGTACAGGCAGCTGCGTGGCTGGAGGAGGGGAAAATCACATTTATTTCCTTTTGACAGATCACTCCATTTTACAAGGGTTATCTGCTGCACTAAGCAAATATTTAAATAAGGTGGTCCTGAGAATATTACAGGAGGATTTACTACAGTTTCATCAGAGATTCATACATTGGAGGGCCTGAAGATCATGTACTGATTGCTATTATTATTATTGTTATTATTATTATTATTTCATCTTTATTAGGGCAGTGTCTGGAGCCAGCCCTGCTGAGAAACCCCTTGGACAGGGTGGCTGCAGTTGATGGGATGGGGTGAGCAAGGGCTGACCCCCAAACCCCCAAACCATCACACCAGGCTGGGATGGAGCAGCCACAGCTCCCAGCAGCACCAACCATGGGGATAAACCCACCCAAACACAGACTGGGACTTTGTCCTTGAGCTGCAAATACTCTAAAAAACCCAATTTCTCTGCTTTTCTGCATGAGAAAGGCAACAGCTTTATTCTCAGCAAGGAGGGAGGTGAAGCATTTGGTGGCAGCAGTGCCACCATCCCACTGCCCATCCATGCAGAGCCCGGGCTCAGACACACATCACTGCTCAACTGTTCACCTTTTCCAGGAGAAAAAGCCACACCAGAACTATGGAGAGGGAATATTTGGTGTTGCCTGTGAGCCTCGAATGCCCTCTAGTGCTGCTCTGCACCCCTGACCTGGTTCTCGGGCTCGGGCAGGAGCTGGAGCTGCCGACAAAATTCAATTCGCATTTAGGATTTTATTTTGTTAATTAAAATGCTTATTGATGACTGGAGAGAAGCTGCTGCCTGGCCAAGAAGCAATATCCTGAGTCAAATAGCAGGGAAGCAGTTGGAGAGAGTGATTTCATCAGCAGCAGATGGGAAATTGAGCTCTGTAATGCAAACTGTTCCATCAGACTGTCCGGGGCCGTTTGTTAGGATGGCAGAGGAGCTGCCAGCTCTTTGCAGCATTAAACATTCTGCATCCTGCAGAATTCCAAGGTCCTCGATGTGTTAGACCAGTCAATATCAATTTGTTGGCTTGTGGAAACACACAGGCTTTACATCTTTATCAGGCTCTGTGTTAAATTAAATCCCTCCCTTCCAAACTCGCAGCTCTCCATCTGCATTTATAGAGCTTTGTTTAATACCCCAGAGCAAACCCAGCTTTCTTCTTTAAATAAATCCTGGTGTCTAAATTGTCATCAGAAGGCTTCAGATTTAAAACAGGTGGGGAAAACAACAATAACTTGATTTTAGGCTGTAGAACTAATCACTGATATTGCTTTGTGTGATTCTAAATATTTCCAGAATAAGCCCCTTCTTGCACCAGAACTGCTTCACGTTAGGGAGAAAAATCTCCTTTCCCCATGCTCATTTCCAGACTCAAATTCATGCTTGGGCAAACCCCGTGGCAGTCCCACTTTCCTGGCAAAAATATTATTTTTATTCAAGAGTTAAATATTTCATTGACACCTTGTTTCCTCAAGTCCTGGTACCTAATCAGGCTGAGCAGGTCCATGTGAGTGACATTCATTTTAAGGTGGGAATTTTAATAGACAAACTGCAAGCCCTCAGTCACCCCTGGAAGATTACTCTCCATAAAGGTGAAAATGAATGAATTTTGATGAAGGTGGCTTTATTTTAATGGTATTTCTATACCATAAATCATCATGTAGGCTCCAGCATGTTTACAAAAGCAAATTATGATGAGATTTTTCTTTAATGCCTAAGATGACCGAATCATGAAGATGGGGAATAAGAGAGCTCTGTTTTAGTGAGATTATGCATTGTATGACATCTTATTTCAGGGATTTTGTTCAAATAAGAGTTATTAAATTTGTGGAGAAATCAAGTATAAGTTGCCTGTTATCCTCCTTTACTTTATGGAATTATTTTCATATATCTCTGCATTTTCTGCAAATTTCTATGCCAAGAGACAGTGGTTTTCCAGGATGTGCTGTGCTTCCTGAAAAATTCTGATTGTTATCTGCTGGAATCTTGTGGAAAAGAGGGAAAAATACATGTGGATTTCAGAAATAACCTACCTGCTTTCTTAAAATGAGCAGGTGGGGAAAGAATGCCCTGAAACCTTAAGGAATGAGGATTTTTAGCATTGCACAGGCTAAAATTCCCACAACTATTTAACAACAGTGGCCTCTGGTGGAATTTTTCCTAACTAAGGGAATTTGCGGAAGGATAGAGACATCTGGGCTGTGGATTGGAGCTCAGGAACACGCCCTGAAGCATTGGTGCTTCCAAGCAGGTCGGGTTTTGGCTTTTCATTAACACTGACCCAATTTTAGCACGTGCCTCAGTGTGTGTTCAGTTCTGCTGTATTCCTAAACCCTTGGAGATTCCTGGGTGACAATGCCTGAGTATGCTCCTTCCCCCTGTTTCCTCCTCATTTATTCTAAAAGTAGTTTTGCATATCTGGGAGTCCAATCTGGGGTTTCTTTCTTTTTCCTCCTTTTCCTTTTCCTTTTCCTTTTCCTTTTCCTTTTCCTTTTCCTTTTCCTTTTCCTTTTCCTTTTCCTTTTCCTTTTCCTTTTCCTTTTCCTTTTCCTTTTCCTTTTCCTTCTCCTTCTCCTTTCTCCTTTTTTTTTCTTAGACACTGATTTGTACCTCCCATTGATCTCTCCCTCATATTTTTACATCTCTGTTACATTTATAAAACTTCAAAATTCACTTAGAGATGTGAGTGACAAACTGCCAGAGACAGAGAGAAGAGCAGTCGCCTTTTAATTTCATTAAACATCTTCTAGGATTAGAGAGCCACCACAGCTCCTTTCTTACGTTTTGGTTTGGCAACCTGTTCCCATTCCATGGGTGTGTAAAGCATATGCTCACCCCAAAGTACCACTTCCATCCCATCTGCCTGCAGTCAACTGCTCATGAGTGTGTGCTTTTCTCAGGGCAACCTTTGCATCTGCTGAGATTCCCTGCCAAAATTGCAGCCTCCGTGGCTTGTTGGGATACCCAGCCTGATTCCTGGGACTTTGTGTGGAAGAGGTTTTACAGCCACTTCTGTGAGCCAGAGAGAAGTTTGATAATCCATATTTACCCCTGAAAGAATCCTCTACCAAGGTTGTTGATATAGAAACCAAGAAAGAAAGAAGGATAAATAGGAGAAACCTGCAACTGCCTGTTTCAATAAGCACTTTGTTTATCTCTTGTGACCAATGAGTAAAGTGTAAACTTATGAGCTTTGTAAGAATGTATAAAAAGCATGCGTGCTAGAATAAAAACAGTTTGAGGCCTTCTGAAAATGGAGTGTGTTGCTTTGGTTTGTCTCTGTCTCAGCTACGACAACTTTGAGCTGTATAGTGGATATTTTTGCTCCCGATGAGGGGGAGAGAATGATGCATCTGACTCCATCTTATCAGAAAGCTAATTAATTACTTTATTATACTATATTACACTATATTGCATTAAATCTAAACTGAATCTGCCAAGCACTCAACCCTGCACACACTGCCCAGAATCTCATGACTGTCACCCTACAGTCCCCACACACACACACCTGGCCCTGACAGGCCAAGGAAACAAAACACCATCACTGTGGGTAAACCATCTCCATGTTGCATTCTACTTTGGCACAACACGGGCACAGCAAATAAGATTTGTTTTTCCTTTCTCTGAGGTTCAGAGAATGTGAAACCCAGAAATATTCTTGGGAATAATTGTGCCTTGCTTTTCTCTGTGAAGAGAAACGTGGCCACAGAGCTGCGCCTTGCAAGGCCTAGGCCAGGCCTTAAACCATTGGGTCACGCTGCTCTGTAATAGCCACCCACGCCCTTCTCCATTTTAAATCCCATTATGGTACAGCAGAGTTTCATTTGATGTTATCACCACAGTGTGGTTGTAAGGAGCTGATCAAAGTGAAATCCACTTTAATGAGCTTTTCCCAGTGACCTGAGCGTGCTTCCATGAGCAATCTTCCTGCGTCAGCCAGGCCTGAGGACTCTGTCAGGAGGCACAGACCCCTCCCAGGGCCCAGGACACCGTCAGCATTCCCTCCCCTGCAGCCTGGCACCAGCTGGGATGTGAAATGCATCTCGTGATACGTTATTCTTCCCTCAGCCAGCCCTTAATGACTGCAGCTCCAGGCCAAATCCAGGATCCTAAAATGAGGCCGTCAACATCACCCAATTACTGCTGTTATTAAAAATGCCAAGTGTAATCATAATAATAATTAGACACTTATTATGCAGCGCTGCCTAAGGAATAGACTCTAAGTGTGTAAGATGTCATGCAAGCCCTATTAGCAGAGCTGGGCAATCTCACCACCTCCACAGCACAGCAGAAGATAAAATTGCATTGGAATGTGAATTGCCTGAATAAATCCAGTTTTCTCAGCCTGTCACCTTCTGAGGGTTTCTTTTGGGGTGTTTTTTTAATATTGCAACTGCTAATGCCCTCTCTGAGTTTACCTCCTGCCACTAATGCCTTCAGAGAGACTCTGAGCATCCAGAGAAATATCTCCCTTTGATCTGTTATTTATTATCAAACAATTATCCAGACAGACAAGTTACACCCACAGTCAGTTGGTGCCTCACATGCCAGAAAAGCAGTGGTCCAGAAGAGAAGGAACACACTCAGCACCAGATGCTTTTTATTGACTTCAGGCAAATACTTCCCCCTCCTTGGGCTTCTGTTGGGCCTAAACCCCACAGACTTCATGAAAACACTTGAATAAAAGTCCCACAGAAATGTGCTAATTAAAAATGTCATAAGTGTGCTAATTATGTTGAAGATTACCATGTGCCCAGCTGATCTGTTCCCAAGCTGCCATTTGAAAGCCAAGCTTCCAGTTCCTTCCAAATGTATGTGGAGAAAGCTGATATGGCTTCTTTGTCCCAATCTCCTGCATTGCATCCTAAGCATAATCTCCCTGGTTTTGCAACATTCAGGCAAAATCACAGCTTTTGAAAGAGATTAGGTGGTGTAACTTGGCTCCAGCCATCGTTCAATCCTGGCATCTGTTTTATTGCTTTATATATTGTGGAATTGAGGGAGATTATCTTCTAATTATTCCCTGGAGTCTGCAAGACAGATGGAGGGGGGAAAAAAATAAAAAAGCAAATTGTGTTTCATCAACGTGCTGCCAGTATGTGCTCAAACTTCAATCTCTTTTCTGGTCCTTGTCCCAGACATGACAGAAGTGTGGGAATCATCTGCAGATGGGATATGGATCTGTAAGACAAGGGTCCATACAACTCTACACACACTGTACTTGCATGAGTGGCCACAGAATATTCAGGGTTTATATTAGATTTCTTTTTCCAGCGTGGATTTAATGGTCAGGAAAGAAAACCTGTTGAGTTCAACAAGAACATGCAGCCAAACTCACCCAGCCTCCAGCAGAAGCTCGCTCAGGACAACTTGGAGACAACATCTGAGATAACTTTGTGTGCCCCTACTGCAGACAAGCCACCAGTGGCACCACAGCTTAGTTCAGTGGGAATCAACCTCAACTATTTATTTTTGGGTTTGTCTAGAAAGTGGATTTAGGCCTAGCTTTTGATTTTCTCCCTATCTTTACATTGGCACAGTCACAATCTCTTTGATTTTTCAGATGAGCTTTTGCCATGGATTTGAGGTGGAGGCATTTTCATTTTCACATTTTCTCTTCAAAATAGCTCCTGCTCTGCTGTGGGGTTGCAAAAGGAAACTTTTCTGTAGGGACAGGGGTGAAGAGCAAGAGGGACAGTCTATAGGATGGAAGGGCCCAGATGAATGTAAGAGGAAAACATGGTAGGGAAAAAACAATCCCAAAGAAACCAAGGGGACATAAAGATTCAGCTGAGTTTATAATCAAAGCATTTTATTGGACCTAAACTTGCTCCTAAATACAACTTCAGCTGCCCCAGACTGGTTTTGCCCTGAACAAGGGGTAGAACTGCTCATGGGGTGCTCCTGCACCCTCCCCAGGTACATCCCCGAGGGAGGGCAGCTTCTCTGGATGTGTTAATCCTCAAAGTAATGATGCTCCTGTGAGTTTCATGACATCAAACACTGGGAGGGGAGGGGGTAATTAATGCCCCAGTGACTGCAGAGTTGTCAGCAAAACGCTGGCTGTGAGCACCAGGCTTTTAATGGGGCATGAGGAAATGGTGTGGGGCTGGTGGAGAAGTCTCTGCTCAGCAGGAACAAGAGAAACTGACTGAATTGAATACTTTAAATAATGTAATAATTTAATATCAGTGAAGTGTCAGCCAGTTTGGGGAGGGCTGTGTTCATCTCCAGCCCTGGGTGCAGCTTCAGTGGGAATGGTGGGGGTCTCTGACCTCTCTGACCCTATTTCCTATAAATCCACACCTATCCTTAGCTTCAGAGATTTAAATTTTTTTTTGCCTATCCAGGTACATATTTCTGTTTGTTCTTTACCTTTAGAATGGCCTGAAAGAGAACTCCCAGGGACTTTGAAGCTCTGGAACAGGCTGGGATCTAGGATCCAGTCCTGTGGGAAGCACCACCTGCAGGAAAAGAGATGTTCACATGTCCTGTGAGAGGAACATTTCCAGAAGATTTTACTCGTTGGAGGAGAGATCTCAGTGCAGTTCCTCATTTTTTCATGTTCTAGGAGGCTGTGGTCAGTGGTTAGGGCTAGGCCTGGGGTCAGCCTGGAGAAGGGAGACAGAGTGATGGGGAAAACAGAGATCAGAAATGGGAGCCAGAGATTTTTCCACTCAAAAAGGGAAGAGAATGAGGAGATTGGAAACCAGAGTGATGCTCAGGAGTCCTGCAAGTGCTGTGCACCAAGCAAGGAGCAGGCCAGGCTCAAGCAGGCCAGGCTCAAGCAAGCCAGGCTCAAGCAGGAGCAAGGCACAGCCCTTGGACCCAGGAGCCCAAGCCAAGGGTGAAGGTGACCCACAGGAGCAATCAGAGAATTAATCCAGCTCAGAGACAGCACCTCCCTTGCCAGGCTGATCCAGGCCATGGCTCCCAGGGGCCCTGCAGGACTGACAGCTCACACAGAGCCTGATCCAGATGCAAATCCACACACAGGCCCAGTGCCAGGAAAAATAAAACAAGGTACTAACCAGTGCTGATGATGTGTCAAGTCCTTTTCTAATATTATCCCTTTGGCCACAACATTGGGCAACAATTTTGGGGGCCAAGTGAAAGAAAGGACGTTGTGATGGCCCAGTTTAGTGATTAAAGCAAGATAAACATGAAAACCCTGTAAAGGCTGAAGAACACAATCCACTGAGTGCTTCTCCACAATGATTTTTTCCTCTCCTTGGGCTGCTGCTGCTGCACATTTTCCTAATGCCCATTCAGCGTCCTCAGCTCTTTTTCTTTGCTCCTCTCTTGCACTGTGGCAAAATCCCAGGGAATAGAGATTTCTGACCACTCTGGGGGTTCCATTAGAGGAAACCTTCACAGATTATGGATCAAAACACCCCCTATTTCTAGAACTATTTCTAGAAGAAGACTGAGCCATTGCAAAGTTGCTGGGAAGGAAATAATCTATAAAATGAAAGCACTGCAGAGCATGTGATGAAAGGAAATTATTCCATGATCAAGGCAGTTGATCTGTGTGAATTTGTTTCTGAGTCTGGGGAGATGCTCTGGGTCAGCCAAGGGTGGTGCCCCCAACTCTGAGTCCTTTGACAATGTTTGGAGCAGCTGGATGAGGAGATCTCACAGGTCTGCCAGGTCCTTCTGCTCTGCCAGCTGATGAGTTCAGCTGCTGACAGCCACAAGAGCAGCATGGTTTGCAAGACAGCAGGGAGAAATGCTGTGCAAAACAGCTCAGAAAAACACAGCAAAGGGGAGCAGATGCAGGAGAGGGGACACATGAGGGGAATAATGGCATATTCATATCATATAAGATTTGAGATCCTTCCACAGAACTACAGATGGTACCTTGCAGAGCATTTTTTTCTGTTGTTCAATGAAAACCAACAAAGTATTCTCCCAGCAAACACTGTCTTTAAATTATTCTGTATGAGCTCCATTTGGGAGCAGGGGAAAGAGAGTTGTTCAAGATGAAAGTGAGACCATGAGCAAAGTGAAATATTGTTGTATTAAATGTCACAAGAATGTGGTGTTCCAAAAGGTGTTTGATTTCAAACCATGCTGTTTGCAGGTGTCAATCACAGCCCATGGTTTCTCTCTCAGCAGGTGTTGGTGTTGAATCCCCTACCTCTAAAATTGCATCTTGGAGCTTTCCCTGGCTGTTCGTTGCTGGTGAGGGATGATGTGAGCACAGGAGACACCACACATCCACTGGACTGGCCTTTCTCCCCCAACCCTGATGAATCCAAAAAGAATTCAGTATTGACTGGCCCACCTCCACATTCCAGGCTCAGGGCATCTCCATTTCCCCAGAAATCCAACTTTTCTCAGCTTTTTTGACTCCTCAGCTGAAGTGAGCACTGCTTGTCATCTGTAACCCAGACCCAGGGCTGTCCTGAAATAAACTTATCCCTCACTTGATGAATTTGTACAGCCTTGCACCCACAATTAGAGCAATTAACTGCAATTAATAATAAATATATAGATTTTTGAGGTGAGAGGGGACTTTCTTGGTTTTCTCATCTGAACTCTTGGTCTGGCTCAATAGAAAGTGGAAGATTGCACCCTGAGGAGCCTCTGTCTGACCCAGAGTATGGAGCTGGACTAGAAAGAGCAATCCTACCTTTCTGAAATACACCCTTCTCCTGGCTTTAGGCCTTCACACCTCTAGATAAGGGTATGACTGGAGATTTTGGGCTGTTTTTCAGCTGGATTTGTTGGGCTTTAACTGTGAACAGCTACAAAATGGTTTGGTCAGACAAGTCTGAAAGTGTTTCCCTTATGTCTCTGATTTCTGTAAAAATTCAAGTTACTTTTTGACCTTTTCTCTGTTCAAGTAAATGACCTTTGTCCCTTTGGATGCTCACAATTTTGGTGGTCTTGAATACAGTTAAGTTACCCAAGATCCAAAAGAAAAGTCTCCACTTGGCCAATGTGCAGTCAGAATTCCAGGTCGTTCTCACCATTGATGATCTGTGATTGCCTCACTCAAAAATGACGTGGACCTGGTAGATCCAGGGGAAAATAAAATGTTCATCTGATCCTTTTAACCTAATTCAATTTTCTGTGGGCCCCGTGCAAAGACACCTGTGGTTTTTCTACTCAATCAGAACAATTTGTCCAACACTGCAAGGAAAGTTGCCCCATCTGGTAAACTCCTTGCTGAGCAAGGGTGGATTTATTGTTGCTCTGTGATTCCTTAATCCCTTCATATTGTTTGTGATGTGGGACTGGATGAACGTAACTGAAACACAGGGTTTAATTACATCCAGAGGCTTTTGATGCTCTTAAGAAAGGAGAAACTTGTGGAGTTAAGAACTAGGCCAACAGCAGGTGAGAGATTTTTAAGGCTTCTCCTTCTTGAGCATATGACTTGGGTTTCCCCACAGGCACCCCTGCTAGAAAAAAAAAATAATGTGTCACACACAGGGACTGGATTCAGAACAGGTTATGTGCCATGAGACAGCAACATCTGATTTTGAGGGGATTTAATTGAGACCTGATGCCAACCTTTTGCAATCAATGGAAATATCTCACTGTATCTTGCACCCAAGTTAATCTGGAATACTAATTTTTTTTCAAAGCAAATCTGGAGTGAAAAAAAGAACCTGATGCTGAAAGAGAGGTACAAAGTGTGGGTTTGGAGTCAGTGCATGGAGAATTTTCTTCTCTGCAGAGTTATTTCTGAGAGGTGTTTCTCTTTCCATTCACACCCACAGCACACTGATGTGTCCCCCCGGCGCTGGAGGTGCTCCTTTATTTTCACATATTATGCAGGCAGGGGAAATCATGCCTTGAAGATGTAAAGTGCAAATTATACAGCAAAAGTAGCCAGCAATCAGAAAAATAGAATTGCTGTAAGTGGTTACAATCATGAAAACTCTGTCACATTCTCAGAGCCTTATTGCCACCACCCAAACCATCCTGGCTACAATGAAAGTACAAGTAGTGAAATAACATTTCCTATTCTCTAATCCATTGTTCACCAAAACCAAGCACAGAATGAAAACAGAAGTGCAAACATCTGTTTTCAGGTTCCATCTTTTTGCAGGTCTGATTCCTCTGAAAAACTTAAACCCAGGAGTCAAACATCATAAATAATTAGACAAAGGGTGCTGAAAATTACAGGAGAGTCAGGAGTATCTCCAGTGCTTTTATAGACATCTTTGATATTCCTTTCTCAGGAAAACATTTACTTTCAGGCAAGAACATCATATAATACAAACAGCACCTCTGATCTATTTCAAATTCCCAAGCAGGCTAATATTTAAACTGCCTGATCATTTGTGTCTGCTTCTATATCCTCTTAATAACAAATAAAAGGCATTTTAGCAACATTCAACAGAGTTTCTTTTGTGGAGATCTCCCTCTGCAAAGGGAGAACTGTTCAGCTTTTGGTGTCTCACTCTCAGACACTGAGAATAAATGAAATCTGCCTGAGATGTCCACAATAACCCACAGTCTGGAAGAACAAATCTCTGCATCACATTTCTACACCCCACAGCTCACAAATTAAGCAGGATAAATACATCAGGACCCATCAACTCAGCAAGGAAACAGCTTCAGCCACAGCAATTTAATGGTCTAATATAAGGATGAGATATTATTGGCTGAATTTTGCCTTCAGTAACGTCTGTAAGTACATGTGGTTTCTTGAAAGAGAGCAGAGCCTTGTAAATATTTAGGCTGTGCATTATCCCATATGATAGCAGTCCGTGTGTGACTTGCCACTGGTCCTGTTGAATGGGTGATTTTGCAGATGATGAGCACAGTCCCTTGTCATTAGAACGATACAGAAAAGGGCTTGTGGTGTTCTACACCAATAGCCCCAAACCCCACATCCCACAGCAGCCAGACTGCGAGGGCGTGCAGAGATTTAACTGCGCTGGATTTTTACAAGGGAATCTCTCTCCTTCCTCCTGTGCTGTGAGGATCATTAAGGGCTTTAATCTGACACCGAAACCAGTCAAGTGCGACTCAACCACTGCTGATTAAATCCTGGTTTTCCTCAGCAGAGGGAGCTTGAGTCTGCAGCAAGAAATGCTGGCTTCCCTTGGGCTTGTTCTCCTCAGCACACCCCAGTGCCAGGAATACCCTCAGGTAAGGGAGGAGAGCCATCCTGGTGTGGAGTGTATGCAGCAGAAGGCTCTGTAAACCCTTCAGAGAAAGAAAGAAATGCAGGGGTTGAATTAAAGCCTTTAGAGAAATTAAGATATATTAAGCTACATAGATATGAAGTAGAAGTGTAGGCTTAAATTTTAAGTTTAAGCTTATGTTTTAGGTTTTAAGTAAGTAGAAATATATTCTAAGTGCCTTAATAAATTGTGCTAGCTAGCAAAAGCCCTCAGGCCTAAAGTTCAGCAACTTAGTCCTAGACATAACAGAAACATAGCAGAACCTTGCCACTAGAATAGGTAGAATTATTCACTTAAAACAGATAAAACTACATATAAATAAATAGATTTACATATAAGTAAATAGAGAGAACTATTCAGGTAAATAGATAAACTTACACATGTAAATTTAAAGTAAGAAAACATAATACATTTGTATAAATAGATAATATTATATATGTAGTTTTTTAGGTAAGAACAGACACTACTTTCATACAGCTTTCACACATCAGAATCAAGTTCAGATTGGTTTAGAAAGAATGTTTTAGAATCGTGTTTTTAGCTGGTTGGATGTTTTATGAATAAAATGTCCTGTAACGGGCAGTGAGCATCATCAACAACCACCATGACCATCACCACCACCACTGCAAGAAGAAGACAACAAGAAGAACAACAAGAAGATCAAGAAGAAAGAAGCTGCTGCTGCTGCTCCTGCTCAGAACCTTGGACTCTACACCAGGGACTCTGCCAGGTAGCAGCTGCTGCTGCAGCTCGGAATTTTATACTAGAGAACTTCTAACATGGACTTTAACATTTGAACTCTTTGCCTTTGAGACTGATGTATTCATGCAATAAACAACCTTACAGCAACCTACAACTGCTCGTGTCTCTTTGAAGATCCTAGACCCAGCAAGACCTTGACATCCTGGCAGTAGGAAACAGTTTGGAAAAGCTGCTCACCCCTCTGGATCAGAGAGCATCGAGCAACCCAACAAGTGCTGGATGCCCTCAACCCACAGAGGGGTTCTGTGTGGGGTTCAGGTCCAAGAGCAGCCTGAGGTGGGGGTGAAACCCTGAGAAAAGTGGCTTTGCACTGGTCCTTGTCAGTACAAGGTGAAATCAGAGTGGATTTCAGTAGCTGAAGGTGTGAACTGAACCAGGGATGGGATTGAGTAGCCTCAGTGCCACCCCTTGGGAATTGGGGTTGAGGATGTGGCTTTTCATGGAGCCAGCCACACTGAGAAAGTTGGGACAGGGAATCAGTAAAAAAATAGGTTTCTTAGGGGTTTTTCTTACTGCAGGTTAGTACAGCAGTGCCCAAAGGCTGTTCTAGGATGCATCTGGACCCCAAGATGGAGCCAGAGGGGCCCCAGAGTGAGTGCCAAGGAGCCCATGGGCTGGCACTGACCATTCCTCCAGCTAGTTTGGCCTGGAGGGTCTAATAAAGGGATTTTTGCTTCACCCAAAGCAAATAAACCAGAGCTCCCCCAGCAGCAATCTCCAAAATCCTGTTGTTTTTTGGATCTCGGGACCCCTTGGAGGGTGGTTCAAAGGCTCCCCTGGCAGTGGCCAGGAGCTGAGCAAGGCACTTGTGTGCTGCCATTTCAGTGTGAAAACATAGGCCTGATGTTTGTAAACAGAACAGGAGGCAATTAGTGCTCCTAACTCAGCCAGAGATAAACGAGGATGGGAACACGTCTCAGAATAGAAAGCTGAGCATGCAGGTATTAAAATCACCCCAATAAAAATACATGTTGAAAGAATTAGAAGCAAAGCCTGTAAGATTGAATTCTTAGGCCTTTATCCTGTGCACTAGAGGAGTAGTTATCTAATTTTATTCTTCTAACAGGCTGTGATCCATGGGAAAATACTTCTATAAAACAGCCATTAACCAATTAATAACATTCTGGCTCGAGTTGTCTACTTATAATCCATCTTTTCCCACATATTCAAGTGAGTTAAAGCTGTATAATTCTAACCTCAGATTCTCTTGATGGGCAGATCATTTGTTGTGATGGAAGAAGCCTTGAAGAAGCGCCTGCTACCCACTTATTTTCCAGGTAAATTAAACAAACTGTAAATGAAACAAGCTGCAAAAATTAAATCTTGCAAAGGTCTAGTTCAGGGCTGCCTGATTGAATATGCATTGGATCAGCCCCAAATTGCAATTGGTTTGCATATTTCCCAAAGAAATGCCAGCGCATTAAATGCCCATGAATGCAAATAGGCGGTGATTTTTTCGGATTTGTATAATTTAAGAGAGGGTGGCTCGAAAATGAATGCACACAATAGGATTATCCAATATTCTCAGGGGTTCAAACAAGTCGCTGTGTGCCTCGGGGGAGGCCGATGTGGGGATTAAAGCCGAGCCTGCAGGGAGGAGGAAATCACAGCCCTTTAGCCCCATTGATGGCCGCAGGTTTGGGGAGCCACCCGAATTTTCACGCCTCGCCCACGGAAAGAGGGACAGAGCCCATTTCACCCACCCAGCCGCGTTTGTGCGCTGATAGCAGAGCAAGGCAGAGGTGGTGTTGAAAGGCAAATTGCCTCCTGGCTCCGCAGATGTATTCCTGTTTGTGCCACGAATAGAGCAGCACCCACAGCACATACGTCTTTGCTTATTACATTGATTTTTTACCCCGTTTATGCCTTGCCTTCCCTCCCCAGCCATTCACAGCCATCACTGCCAAGAACATCTGTAAAAACCAGGATGGCATCACCCTAAAGCTCCCCGTTCTCTGCCTCTCCTGAGCAGCCCTGAGTGGGATTGTCAGTGTTTTATGTATTTACACCAGCAGAGAAGGCCTGGGATGGGGACTTTTTTCGTTTATATGAGTCTCAGCGCCACAGGGGGTATTTAACTTTCTGCCCTGGTTGCTGTAATTCTCTCTCCAGTGGATATACAGTTCAGATCAGGTTCCTATTGCTGTGATGACAGGCATTCAGCAGGCACTGTAATTGCAGAGTTAAAACAGCTCATTTTCTTACTGGCAAGCTGTAGTTAAAGAGGTGCTAGGAGGCAGCCTGGCTGTCTGCAGAGGAACTGATCAAAGCACTGAAAGGCATCTGGCTTGTCTCTGTTTTCTTTCACCACCCCCCTTGCTGATGGAGGGGAAAAAGAGAGAGAAGAAGAGAAAAAGCAAATGAAAAAAAAAAAAAAAAAAGAAAGAGGAAAAAGAAGGAAAAAACCATTAAAAAGGAATTTATGAAAATGAATACTTGTCCTTTTCCTAAGGGTAAAAGGCAGTGTCTTATTAAAGGCAGTAAACACAGTCGGGTTAGGTCTATTTTTTTTCAACTCTCTGTATTTTTTAATGAGAAAATTGGGGCTTGTGAATGTTCATTTGTGTCTATTTCCATTAGCTCTTCCCAGTAAGATCTGAGCTGCTTTTTGCACACTTTGCACACTGCAGAGACAGAGCTTTTGCCATCTCTGAACCAATGTCATCCCTCCTTAGCACACTCAGCTTTTTCTTCTGACCTCCACCCTTCTCTGAAGGACATCCAGCTGTAGCCAGCATGTGATGGACAGTGGGATTCTGCATCCTGGATTAACAACAAAACTACACATAAAACACAGTTTACTTTGTTTTTATTTGTTCTAATTTGTTCCAATTCCTCCCGTCATAAATTTCAGCAAATCATGAAGGAAAAGGTGAACAGAGTTGTCAAACCACTTGAGAGAGAGGTTCATATGAAGGATAAGAAAAGGGGGAAAACTCCATCAGCAGGGGAAGGTGTCCATCAAAAAATGTCCATTGACATCAGTGATCCAAAACTCACTGAGAAGCCACTCAAAACGTTTCTCCCAATGAGATAAAGCAGCCCCCAGGCAAGGAATGGCTCCAATTCCAAATAATAAGAGAAATGTTGCTTCTTGGGGAGAAGAACCATTCAGGTGAAATGTGGGAATTTCTTGCTGTGAAGCAAAGGGAGAAATCAAATGTTACCACTGCAGGGCTGGCAGCTGAGGGCACACACTCTCCTCCAGCAGCTCAAAGAAGATTCAGGACTTCCAAAAGCTCCTGTAAGGCAGGAACCTGACCCAGTCCATTCCATTTTCCAGTGTTTTTCACCAAGTTTCCAGGCTGGCACCACCCAAAAGCAGCAGGATCTGTGCTGGGTCATCCCAACCCCTGGAATCTCCTCAGGGACAGGGCCCATTCTCACTTTTGCTCCTCTCCCACTCCATTTTTTCACCCCCAGTCTCTGGAGGGTGACACCACCGCTCTTCCCACAGACCAAAGAGGGGTTCAGAATCTTTGAAAAGAACAAACAAACCCCATAACTCCATGAGGAGCCCAGACAGGCAATGTTGCAAATTAAGTTGAAAGAGGCCCAGTTACTGCACCATTATTTGATTTCCCCTTCTCTAATCCCTTGCTTGTAATTAGCATAATTTATTAACATATTAGAGCCATGCATGTGAACCCTCTTTATAGTTGCTGAGTGCTCCCTGAGGCTGCCTAGTGAAAGCTTTTCCCCACTGTTTAATAATATGTTACATAAGGAAAACCAGCTTCTGATATAATTTAAATTATGACTTTCCTTTCTGCCTCTGAACACTCATTTCCTTTAAATGAGGTTAATTTCCTTAAATAATGAAAATCCTCCAATTTCAGTTTTCCATTCATTAGACCCCCTTAGTTCGACATGAAAAAGTCACACGCCAAGAGGGAAAAGAAAAAAGAAACAAAAAAAAAAAAAAAAAGAGAAGAGAAAAGAAAAGAAAAAAAATCCCATTGAACTTCAAACAGAACCATCCTGAGAAGAGGATTCCTTGGATCTTTCTTTCCTTCCTGGATGGAGAAGAGCATGACACAGACTGTCAGGAGATAAAGGTGGACAAACCACTGTGCACCAAACTCCTCTCTCCCATCTGGCTCAAGAGGTCCTCTGCATCCTGAGGGCATCTCAGAGTTGCAAACATTTACTGCTCTTCTGAAGCATCACAGACAAATATCCATTTCTTTGTATTCCCCCAGATAAGTCCCTCTTTTCCCATTAATCTGCTGCTGATATTTTGGCAAACCAGGCCCCCTTGTCCCCTTTCTGATGGCCAGGGATGCCCAGGTCCCTCTCTGGGCACAGGACATGCCCGGGGGCACAGGATTGCACCTCCTTGGCTGCTCCAACACCCTTTGCCTTCACTTTGTGCCCTTAAGGCATCACTCCTGACCCAAACTTACAGCTCACCTTGCCCAGGAATCAGCCCTCAGCTCTTTGCTCTTATGTTTTTCCTCCCTGTTCTTCTGAACATCCCCAGTGATAACCCAAAGCAAGGACACTTTCAAGAGGTAACTCAAAATGTGACAAAAAGCAGAATTTCCTTATTGTTCCTCTACATTCTGTACAGAAATATAAATGCATTTTCCTGAGGAATGCTGGCTCAGGAGTTCCCTAGCCCTAAGCCCAGGACCAAGCACTAGCTAGGCAGAAGATATGCTCAAGAGAGGCAAAACCAGGGCCAAAATTTGGCTTTGTGTTTTTCCCCTGAGTGCCTGTGTGCTGCTTGGCTCCCCAGTGTGTGCGTGCCCGACTGCAGCCGAGTTCAACCTGCCTTAACTCCTAATACCTTTGAGGATTTAGGCCTCTGTTATACTTCAATAAACTGGGAATAAAGTAATTTCTGCCCCTCAGAGAACAGCTGGGAGCTATTAAAGCTCGTGGCTGCGTGCTCCTGGTAGATAATTCCTCCTGCAGTCCCTGTGTGAGCACAGCCCAGCCTCAGTGGCACTTCCAGCTGTGCAGTGATGCAGAGCAGCAGCATCCCTCACATGGCTGAGGCTTTAAAGATGGTTTTTCCACGTTAACAAAAAGGGCACTCTGCTCTTTTTGTAAAGAAATACCTGATATGACAAAGCCCTTGGTGTCCCCCCACCGAGAGGTGTTGTAACCCCCTCATTTTGGGGCAGAGGAGCTGTGAGAAGCTCTGAAGGGAACTGTGTGCTGCTCACTCTGTGCTGGCATCTGCCAGAGCCCAGCAGTGCTCTGGGATGTGGGCAAGGCTTTATTCATCAGCCAATTATGATCCCTAAGGTTGGAAAAGGACTCCAAGCCCATCAAATCCAGCTGATCCCCACCTTGTCACCAGCCCAGAGCACTGAGTGCCACACCCAGGCCTTCCTTGGACACCTCCAGATTCCTCCTGGGCAGCCCCTTCCGATGTTTAACATCTCTTTCCTTGAAGAAATTCTTCCTGATGTCCAGCCTGACCCTCTCCTGGTACAGCTTGTTTGCTGAGTTTGGGTGAGAGCTTGTGCTTGCAGCCCCAGTTAACCTTTCTGCAAGGAAAAACCCAACCTAAGCAGCAGAAAATGTCAGGAAAATTATGTTAATTTGCAGAGTGAATTTTCTTCAGGACCTCAAAGAAGTAAGTGAATGTTATTGTTGTTATTACTTGTTTTTTATCACTGGGGAAACCCAAGGACAATTAAATGAACTCGCTGGAAATCACAATGCCAGAGAGAGAAGAAAAAGAAATGTTTCCTGGCTAATGTTGGAGGTTTATTGACTTGGGGATTTTAGGGGTGCTTTTCATGAGAAGCTGCCAGTTTTCTGAACCCAAAACTTCCATGGAAATGGACGGCCTGTCTGACCAGGAATAATTCTTGCTGTTAGGAATTATCTTCACCACAAATGGGAGAAAACAAGGCTCAGACAGGAGGGATTGGATGTGTCTCCCCTTCCCACCCAGGGTGAGAGCCAGCAGGGCCCTCCAGGGACAGCTCTGTGCCAGCAGGGAACAGGAAAACTGGTTCCCACCCCACTCCCAGCTTTTGACTCGCAGCACTTGACTAAAGCAGAGTCTGTTCCCCTCTCCTCTCCCCTGAACCCGATTTACTGTGGGATTTATCTGATTTAGGGTTGTTCCTCTCATGCTCTGCTCAGGAGCAGCAGTGTCTGGGATGTTGCAACATTTAGAAAGCTTTTGGGTGTATTTTTGTGTATTGAAATGTACTTTTCATGCTACAGCTGCACACGCCCTTTCCACTATTCAGCCTCTTCTCCTCCCACTTGAAAACAAACCTTTTGAAAGCAGAGGGGAAGAATAATTAAAAAAAATTGTAATCTGCCTCAGGTAATGACATGATTGAAACATCACCATTTTGTCTGGAGGGTCACAGGATGGTTTTATGAGAAAGCTTTAAAGCTGCTAACTCGAGAGAACCTTTGATATTTCACCTTTTGTTGTTGCTAACGTGTTCTCCTTCCTGACTCTTGGAAACAAAGCCCTGTCGCTTCGACAAATTTGGTGCCAAAGATGTTCTGCCACGGGCTGGTTTGACAATCTGGGAAGATTAATTGAGCAGCTACATCTGAGATATTCCAAATTGTTTCAGTAATTTAGGTTTTTACCAGGCAGGAGACACCATGGCCCTGCAGTCAGCCTTGGGAATGGGATGGGGGATCTTATGTGGGTGTGGTGTGGTCCCTGTGGGGTGATTTGGGGTTTGGCAAGAAAAAATCCTTCTCATGGTGGCTTGTGTTTCACCAAAATGGCTGCAAAAAGAGGGAAAGCTGAACTTACATCAAAATAGTCACTACGAACTAGGAGTGGAGATTTCTGTAGTTTTGATGTGACTTCTGTGTTTTTAGAGGTCCAGCAAAGCATTTCTCACCAGTTCATATCATACAGCTTCCTTGTTAGTCCTGTCTTGGTGATTATGAACTAACATTTCTTAGATCTTGATATTTTTACAAATGTTTTCAGTACGCAGAATTGCTTAAATCTTGCAGGCAGGGATATTTCTCCATTTGTTTGCTTCTAGTATTATATCTAACATATATTTCCACTGTTATTCTACCACTCTTATATCTAATGTATATTTCTGCTGTTGGGTAGTTGTTGTTCATGATGAAAAATGAAGTTATTTCTGATCAAGCAGCAGTAGACAGAAAATGGAAAAAGAAATCTCAAAATTAAACTGCAGTAGAGCATGAACTCTACTCAAGCAGCCATAGAAGGTTCTCAGGGTGTACTACCCAGATATTCTTCACTCAGCAGCAGCTCATAGAAAGTTTTGCAAGAAACAAATGAGACGGATTGGGAGTGTAATTGAAAAGAATGTGAGGATTTTACTTGAAAAGACATTAATGGGTCATTTCTAAAACCATACTGACATTTCTCCTTGTACAAGAGTCTATTTGAGGAAAACGTCTGCTTATTTTGTGAGATGCAGGAGGTTTGGAAAAGATGTAGAATTTTGCACTGTAGCCAAACCCAAATGAAGACAAATGAAAATGGGCTGGTGGCAGCCAAAGGAAGCCAAGTCAGACCATAGACACTGCTGGGACCTGTCCATCACGGGCTGCTGGCAGAGATCCTGAGCAACTAAAAATGTTTCCACCATTGCTCTCGCAAAGTGAATGGTCTGGGCCTCATAAAGAGCTGTTTCTTGTGGAAATCAGTGGAAATATTTAGCCTTTGGGTCCTGGTGGAAAGTTGTCTCTGCTGAGTTTGGCCAGCATGGCTTTGCCTCAAAATTATCTTCACCAGCCACCAAATGAGATAAATGAGAAGCTGAGGCTTGCAATGGAACCACTGCTGCCTTTTGTGATACCAATGAGATGGAATTGTTCTGCCATAGGAGAAGAATAAATAGGAATTATTATACATTATATGTATGTCTGCCATCCTGAGGAAAAAAAAAAGGCTGCTCTACACTCTTTTGATATGAAGTAATGAATGATTTTTCTCTCTTTATTTTTCCTGGGCACACCCAAGCTCCTGGAGGCTATCTCCTGTAAAACAGGGAGGTGTGGGCAGCTTATGGAATACATTTATTTTACTTTATTGTAGATATTGTCTTGTCAGAGACACTTAGAGAGGGATGCAAAACCTTGGATGGAGCTGACAGCTAATTTATAGGTGGTATATCAATTTTTGCCATCTGGAAGTGATTTTGTCTTGGGTTTAAATGCTAATTTTTTGTCTTCTGGACAGGTCTATACTCTAATCATAGAATACAGAACTCTATGTCTGGGAAGTCTGGGAACTTCCATGAATATTGCTCCTGTTCCCAGTATTCCAGATTGCCCACGGACTTTGAGCAGGGTAGATGGAATTGGATGGATTTTGATGCAGATCATCTCAAATATTTTTAGCTTTCATACCAATATCTGTGCAAGGATTCACCTGTCAGGAATGTTGGGTTGGACAACTCAGAGGTCCCAGTGCTCCCAGTGTGAATTTCCCAGTAGCACCATCACAGATCTATTTCCATCCACAGAGGCCACATAATGTGGAGCTTTCCTAAAGGATGTGTCAAAAATAAGATTTGTTGATTTAGGAATAAGTGGGAATGTGATGCATGACCCTGTCTGGATGCCAATGTTCACCGAAACTGCTCTACTCTCCCCTCCTGAGCTGGGCAAGGGAGAGAAAATGTAATAAAAAATCAAGATAAGGCCAGGGAGAGCTCACTGAGCAATTTCCCTCACAGGGAAGACAAAGAGATCCCAAAATCTTGCCATGCAGAGAAAAACTGCAATAAGAAGTGCACTTGTCAGTGGTTAAAATGTTGTGTGGGGAAATCCTGTGGGGTTTTGATCATTGCTTTCCCCAGTGAGCTCCATCCAGGCGGTGTTTGCCCTCTGGGAGCTCTGCCCTGGCTGCCATAGACAGAAAGGAGGGGAGAGAAATCAAATGCTATGGAAAACAAAAGTGGTCTGAAGTGGAGCTGTAGCTAACTCCAGCTGTAACAACAGGGCTGTGGTTTTCCAAATTTTAATCTCCCAAAAGAATCTGTATCAAATTCTTCAGCCCAGAGGTCAAGAGGGATTTTAGTAATGGAATGGGACAACTCAGCCTCTAAAGCCTTGTGGGCAAAGGCCTTCTGTGGAATAAGTGTCCATGATCAGTGCTCCCAAGCCCTGCAGGAATAAAAATAAATATCAGTGATTATGAAGTTATTTTACACTTTTCTCTCTTCAATCACATCACTCGTGGTGAAGATGACATGCTCTGCACAGGAGGCAGCTCAGATGGAGGAGGCAGCAGGCCCCACGCTTGGATTTCTGACGTTCTTGAGCACAGGCTGTAGTCATGGCACAAAAGCTGTCTCAGGAATGCTCTCTGGGTTTTGTCATTCCGGTGCTATTTAGATATAAAAGTGTGTGTGAGTTGGGAATACAGTCTGGGCAACCTCAGGGCCTCAGTATGGCTATTGCAAGTAACAAGTTGAAATGCAGTCAGTCGTTGCTCGAGAAAACAGGGTGGGAATCCCTGGCAACAAAAAACCTGTGGAAAATAAACAGTAACTCCAACCTCTCAGAAATCCTTGTTTATTCTTCTCCAGGTCCTAAGAGAGCATCCAGAAGGACCTTCCAGCCCAGCAGTGAAACCCACTCCCATTCAAAATGGAGCTGCTCACAGCTCCAGCCCATGGCATGAGCTCTTGGTGCTGATGGATGGATGGATGATGGATGGATGGATGGATGGATGGATGGATGGATGGATGGATGGATGGATGGATGGATGGATGGATGTGGGAGAGGGGAGAGATGATCAACACCACTGCTGTGTTCAGGCAAAAGCAGAGAGAAGTTTTCCATTTCCCACACAAACCCCTCCCTCTGCATTGCAGAGAAACCTGGGGTGCAATTCCTAGGCCACACCAGGTACAGGCAGATGGAGAAGAAGATAAATGGTGGTATAAAAGGTAAGGGTGAGGAAGATGAGCTCTGTTGTCTGCTGGGAAGTGCAGCCTTATCTTGGGCTGCTCTGTGAGCTTTTGGCTCCCATCAGAGCAAGGGACTGAGCTTGGCCCTCTGTGTCCTGCTGGAGCAGAACCAATGACCACCTTTTGTAGGGTTTGTGGGCCACTGGTAATATTTCTTGTGTAGTATGGGGATCAGAGCTTCTGCAGCCAGGCAAAACCTTGCTGCCCTTCTCTGTCTCCTTAAATTCCCAAAGTCAGCACGTTCTCCTGTGTCTCTGGCTCTCCCAGGACAGAGCCAGATTGTCCCTGCTGAAGTGGAGCAAACGTTTTTCCAAAGGGTCAGAGTTCAGGAGGAGCTTGTAAGCAGATTATGGGGCTGGCAGAAAGGCCAAAGGCACCCTAAGTCTTTACATTCCCAAAGTGCTGTGTTAAACTCTAGCCCAAGGATGTACTTAACCCCAAAGAGGACGGAGGTCAAGTGAACTTGCAGCATTTCAAACGCAATCAGTTTGGAAAAGTAGCTGTTTATAAAGAAGTTTATTGCAGGCCCAAGCTAATGTTAGCATTCCCTCTCTACAAACAGGCCTGACCTATTGTTAGTCTTGTCAAAGAGCTGCCACGTTTGTTTTATAGCATCGCACAGCCAGGCTTTATTTCAGTTTAGATTAAATCTCAGGGAACGTTTTTGCTCAGGGCCATTGAAAGGAGATGCAGGGGGAGTGGTTTTTGCCATCTCTCTTTAGGTACTTAACTCAGACTTGCTGCTTACACTGCTGGGAGAGTGAAGGAGAGGATTCCAGAGCACAGCCCAGAGCTCCTGGAGTGGGCCCTGAACTGATACCTGGGGGTCCTTCTGCCTTCTTGGGCCAAAAAAACGAGGTGTAAACGGGCCAGGCTTGGCCCAGCCTCAGCAGCTCTCCTGCTTTTCCCAAAGATCCTTCACCAGGCACCAGGACACCCAAGGGCTGTGCCTGGGGTGGCAAAGAGCCCCAGCTGGTCCTGCTGAGGGTGCTCAGCTGTTCCCACCTGCTTTTCCTTTGGATGAAAAGGAGCAAATGCATTATTTGGCCAGAAAAGATTTGGTTTGAATCACAGGATCATTTGGATTGGAAAAGGCATCCAAGATTATTGAGTACAACTGTGCCACACCTTGTCCCCAGCCCAGAGCAGAGTGCCACCTCCAGGGATGGGGATCCAACCCTCCCTGGGCAGTTCCAGTGCCTGAGCCCCCTTTCCATGGGGAAATTCCTGCTGTGCCCACCCTGAGCCTGCCCTGAGCCCCCTTTCCACGGGGAAATTCCTGCTGTGCCCACTCTGAGCCCCCTTTCCATGGGGAAATTCCTGCTGTGCCCACCCTGAGCCTGCCCTGAGCCCCCTTTCCATGGGGAAATTCCTGCTGTGCCCACCCTGAGCCTGCCCTGGCCCAGCCTGAGGCCGTTCCCTCTCATCCTGGATGTCCCCCTGGCTGTCCCCTCCTGTCAGGAGCTGTGCAGAGCGAGAAGTTCCCCCCTGAGCCTCCTTTTCTGCAGGCTGAGCCCCTTTCCAGCTCCCTCAGCAGCTCTAGCCCCTTCCCCAGCTCCATTCCCTTCCCCAGACACACCCAACCCATGAGAATAACAACATAAAAATAAAAAAAAGTTTCCTTTAAAAGACTAAGCCACCAAGAGAATCTCCCCCATGAAGACCATGCCCTGTACACATCACTATATTTAATTACCATTTCTCTAACCATTATAATTGATATTTTCATAATCATTGGAGCAACACCAGCAATAGTTCTGAAGAACCACACTCAAGAACCAAGGTTTTTTTGGGGGTGTCAGCAGGGAGGCATCAAATCTTCATGGGCAGTGAAATATCTGAAATTTTCAGTGGCAGCTGAGCACTTTCGCATATTATCAGTGCAAGACACCAACCAAGACGTGGTGAAAAGCTAGGAATGAGTGTCCACTCCTTTTGAAACTTTCCCAGCCTACACCTGGATGCACAAATTCCAATTACTCAGGTGGACATGGACTTGTACAGGTATTTTATGGGAGAAACGAGTTTATTCTAGTCCTTTAAGTGTTCTCCAAGAGCCTGTTTGGCTTTGTTTTATGATAATAGTAATCTTAAGTGAAGCATTTAAAATCCTGAAGCTTAGAAGTCATTCCTATAAAGGCCGGAAGCGTGCTGGGGAATGAGTAAAGATTTCATCTTTTGGGATTTTATAGCAGCCTCAAAGATGTCTCTGTTTTGTCAGGGAGGCTGAATATTCTTGAGTCAGGAGGCAATTACCATACGTAATATGGATGTTTATTCTTATATCTAGACCTTCTTTAAAAAAAAAAAAGTTTGAGAAAGCTCTCTTTTTGGTAAAAATAAAAGAATAAACTAAGCAGCCTTTTCTCATGGTTGATCCAGACACACTTATGGTGGTTTATAAGAAAGAGGACTCAAAATACATTTCAAATACAGGGAAAATTCTTTTTCTGGAACAAAAAAAGGCCTTCATTTTTCCTACTATACATCTTGCTTAAGAGCCCTGAGTGTTGAACAACCCACTAAGAAATGCTGTCTCCAGTCCAGCTCTCTCAGCTCTTTCACACATAATTGCCTAATTGAAATAAGATCATTTATTAGCTTCTTTGCTCGAGGCTTCTGCAGCTCCAGCTCCTGCTCTTGGGCATCCTCCTTTGAATTGTAGCATTTACCTCAGCTAATTATAATGTGGTATCACTTGATAAAGCCAACTGAGATCATAATGGGAAGACACTGAAACATCTGCCAAGGTTGGAAAATTGGGTTTTTCTTTTTACTCCTGCCAAAGACAGGTTACCTGTAATTAGTTCTAATTTATAAATAAGTGCAGGCTGTACTTCTAAAAGGTACAATATCATGCCTTGCCCCCTTTTTAGAAACAAGTTGGGAATTATACATCTCAATCAACTCTATTCCTTCTCTGTGTCAGGAATAATGGCTTTGCCTGAGAATTTAGGGAGGAGAAAGGGAGTTATACAAGCAAAAGATTCATGGGATACCTGTCCCATGTGACAAAAAACAATGGCACAAGTCCCCAAAATGGAAATCAAGCAACTTAATTCTCAATATGGATTATTTTTGTTGCTTTCTGAATCCTGAATATTTATTATTCAGGCATTACAACTCATCTTCAAACCCCTTTGAATTTTTTTTTAATTGTTGTTACTTTTTAATGCCAGCTGTAATTCTCAAATAATCACAGGGCTCCAGGAGCTGGAGTTTTACAAACCCACAAGCATCATAAGAGCTGGAAAACTGCTCAGATCTGCCTGAACTTACATCACATAATGGAACTTCTTGGCGTTCTTTTTATCTGTTTGGGGTTTTTTAAGCCTCAGAGGATCCCAGAATTCCAGCCCGTTTTGCCACGAGCTGTGATCCCTTATCCTGGCCTTTCCCAGGACAGGCAGAGCTGTGTGGGAGCAGCAGGCTGGAATTCCAAAAAGGCTGGAATGGTTGGGATGCACAGAAAAAGCCTGTCTGGAGTTCAGGAGTTGAAGACCTTCAGATTTTACACTCTGACTTGACCAAGACTTGATGAAAGCAGCTTCCACTGACTCCCCCTGAATTCCTCCTGCCTGCAGTCAGTTCTTCCAACCAGTCTTCCCTGATATAAAGTCAGGGAGGGAAGAAAAGCCAAGGCAGCTCGTGGCCCTTGATGTCTGACACTCACCTGCTGCCCAAGTGGGTGCTGTGGAGCAGCTCTGCAGCCTCTGAGTGGGCACCACTTCTCATTTTGCAGACACCTCCCTGTTCTCCAAAGCTCTTCCCCATTTCCTGTGGCACCTGATACCCTTCCCAGGGCACCCCCCAGGCTCTGGCTCCCACCAGGGTTTTCCTTGAGCAGCCCCAGGCTGAAGAGGCCGTGGAGGATGAAGTGCTGACTGCTGCCTCGGGTCTGGGCCATCCCCGAGCTCTGTTTTTAGAAGGCTGTTGAAGATAAGCTGTTAGCAGGCTGCTCAGGAGGAAAAGCAACAACAAAAAGGATGTAAAGGAAGGTGGTGGATATGCTGAGGAGGACACTGAGTTCCACAGCAATGCAGAAAACTTTTCAGAATGGCTGCTCCCTTGGTGGGTTTGTTTTCTCCCTCCCAATGCCTGAAATTTTGCACTGAAAATGGGAGGGAACCTGTTTGCAAAGTGTTTTAATGATCTTATTGTACATGATGGCACTCCTGCAGTCCAGATCTCAGCCTTTCCCTTTTGGACTTTGTAAAGACCTCTTTTATTTTTAATCCCTCATATTAGAAACTGAGGCAGACAATGAACAAATAACTACATTAAGATATTGGCTTCTTAAATTTCTTGACTCAGTCTGGAAATAGATTTTATGTGTATATATGTGTGGTTTCTCTATTCTCTCTTCCTTCTTTCTAACAGCCACTTTGTATTAAACATTTCATCACAGACATTTGGTCATCCTTTAGAAGCCTTTTGGTAAATACTAGCTGGTGCTGCAGTTTGTCCATGCAGAAAGACCAGGCTGAGTAATGAGAAAATAAACTTTCCTCTGTGCTGTTCTTTCACTTCTCTGCTTCTGCTGCTGTGGCTTCACCCAAGCCTCTGTAGCTCAGAGTTTGCTTCTGCATCTTTGCAGAAGATGGAGAGTGATTTCAGGAAATAAAAAGAACAATTCACTCTCCTTGGTTTTGCCTTTTTCTGAGATTAATGATAGGTACCCATCAGGAACCTGGGCTTGAGGCAGAAGTCTTTCTTTAGAATCCAATTAATGTGGGGTAAATTACAGACCAACTTCTCCTCCTTTTGCCTGACTAACAGGGTTTATTTTAAAAGTAAACCCCTAAACTTCAGCTGAGCCATCACCAGCCCAGCCTGTCCAAGCATTTGATAAATCTTTGTGTTGGGCAGGCACTTTAACATCATTACTTGAGGCTGGCAGCAGGCACTGAGGCTCCAGGCCCACAGAACTCCACAGGGACCTTTCAGAGCAGCTTTCTCTGGAAAATTTCTACTCAGATCAGCTCCAATATTGCTCCAATTGAGATGATTTGAAGTGTAGGAGCCTGGTTGTTTGGGGTCTTTTAGTGAGCACTGAAAGTTTCATCTGGGTGAGTTCTGAGAAACCAGGAACAGGTTCAGCATTTAGGAATTACATTAGATTAAGCTCAAAAAATAGGTCAAGAGCTCCCAGGGACACCATTGTGTTCTACAATTGGATTTAAAAGAACAGTGAAGTCCTCAACAAAAAATTGGCAGTCAGAGGAGAGCCTGCCCTTGCAGTACAGTTTGAAAAACAAGCCACAACTCAATTCATTTTCAGTCACATTCAGGCAGAAACCTGAATGTTGATTCACAAATATTCTAACTTGGCTGGCTGCAAACCATTGACTTACATGAATTCCTCTAGCTCTTTAGAAATTGATTTCCACTTTAGTGCAGCACTGAACCCCCCCTCAAAATCAAGACAGCACCTTGATAAAATATCTATTAAGTGTGGATGTTAACTTCAACATTCTCATTGTCAGCTCTGTATTACTGACAGTAAAGTGCAAAGGATTTGGAATTTTTGTTCAGAAGCAGCTGATTGTTGACTGCGGAGGTTTTTGTGCTTGTGACCATGAATGGGCTTTTTGGAAGGTTTGGTGTTCTCCAAGGGAAACTACAAGGGATGGAGGGACAGGACACTGATAGAAGGCAGGGATAGGTGGGATATTGGGAAGGAATTGTTCCCTGTGAGGGTGGGGAAGCCCTGGAATAGAATTCCCAGAGCAGCTGTGGCTGTCCCATCCCTGGAAGCATCCAAGGCCACGTTGCACAGAGCTTGGAGCAGCCTGGGACCATGGAAGGTGTCCCTGCCATGGCAGGGGGTGGAACTTTAAGGTCCCTTCCAACCCAACCCATTCCACAACTCTCTGATTCTATTCCATGATCCTTCCCTCGTTCTCTTTTGTCCTCCCCTCACTCTTTTGGGTCCATCCCTGCCACAAACCCCTCAGGACCAAAATCGCCTCACGCAGGATTTCGCACAGCGCTCACCCACAAATTCCCTCTGCTCCACACCCCAACGCCATGATCACACCAGAACACCCACACAGGACCCCAGAATCCCTCAGGATGTGCAGCTCAGCCATGTCCATCCCTCTGGGGAGGGAAGAATGGGCAGCACCCAGCCCAGGCCGGGACAGGCCGCGTTCAGGGCCTGCCCCCACAGCGCGGCGGGAGCTCTGCTGGGATTAACCCAGCCACTTGTTTATTCCCTGGGTTAATTTCACACGCCGAGCACCAAGCTTGTGTTAATTATATGATTTACTGGGCTGTGTTGCCTTATTTTTTTTCATTGCATCGTAAAAAAAAAAAAAAGGTCTTGAATCAGAACTCTTGTTCTGGTAAATTTTTGCTTGTTTGTTAACGGCCTGGAAATAGTTAACAGCAAGCAGGTCCTCTGGGCCAAAAGGGACTGGAAGGCTGAGATTATTGCCTTATTTATTTTATTTTATTCCTAATTAACGTTTTATGAGCTCTGAATATGTTTACAGAAGCACATGCTGTAAAGGGCACATGGACAAACAGAATTAAGAGCCATTGGCTGCTCCACAGCATGGCCAGATTAAAATATCACTCAGCACTCTTGTGCCTTTGCTGGGGGAAGCTGGACAGGCCCATTTATAGCAGCAACAAAAGTTCACCTGGACAAAAAGTTTCACTTCTAAACCAAGCCCAAGTGTTTGGGAGGGAGGAAGAGCTGATCTGCTGGTGGGGAAATAAATCCACCAAGCAGCATTTCCACAGGGAGCTTTGGAGCTGGGGCAGTTTGTTCTCTCATCCCAGCTCTTTGTGGATTCAGTAAAATTAAATTAAATTATAAAAATGCCAGGCATTTTGCACAGCAGCTCCTGAGTGTGGTCTCCTGAGATCAGAGGAAGGGGAAGATGCTTGAACCCAGATCCCACCCAGATCTGCCCAGTGGGGCAGGGAGAGGCTCCAGCCTGACCCCACTGAGGAACAGACCTGGGTTTGTCTCTGTGCCCTGACTCGTCCTACTCCAGGTTCCAGACTGAAATAAGCATTGCCTGGGAATAACCTGGCTTGGTTTTATTCGAGTCCATGGTGAAGCTAGGAGAAGGTTTTTGCTTTCCAGCTCAGGATGACCCTGGATCAGCCTTTTCCAGCCCCTCTCCCTCCCAGCTGCTGAGGAATTCCCACCTTCCCTCTGAGCCCACATTGCCCTCCTGCTTCTGCAGCAGCAATATTGACTCCTTTTTACAAATCACCTTTCTCTTCCCCCAAGTTTTGTCTGCTGCTCCCATTGGCAAATGCAAGAACTCTGGGTCTTACCAACCAATTGCCCACAGAGAGTTTTATTGCCCTTTTTTTTAGCTGCCAATGGCAAAACTAAGGCTGTTTATCAGAGAACTGCAAATACTCAGTGCTCCAAGAAATGTTCATATGATGCCCTTGGGATAAACATTGCTTCACTGTGTTTTAAGCTGTCCATTACTTTCCTTTGGAGAAATAAAAAGAAATTACTAAGAAACAGAATGATTGTACAGCATGGTTAAAATCAGAAATAATCTGGTGGTGGAGAAAAAAAATCCCCACATTTTTCTCCCAAAATACATTTTTAATTGGGAACAGAGCAGTATAGAGATCTAGGTGCAGATAAATTAAATTTTCCTGCCTTCCTAGGGCACAACAGAAAGATTTTATTGTTGGCTAACATCTTTTAGTACTTTAATTATCAGAACAGAAAAGTGCTCCATTACTCCTTGCACAAAAACAAAACCCTAAGTGAATTATTCATCCATAATATCTGAATTCCAGCTGGAGAAAGTTGTGAGAGGAGTTTAACTTGCAGCTAGAATGATGCTGAAATCCGTGAGAGTTCCAGATCCAAATTTCTTTGGTGTCCCTGAGTAACTCAGGGATTATTTCTCAGCTCTTTAGACCTGTAGGAGTTTTCTGTCTCTCCATTCCTTTGTGAATCCCAGTTTTAGGGCCAGGCATGGCCCATATTCCCCAAACATGAATGCATTACCACTGCTGGGTATTTCTTATTTGCATGGTTTCCCTCCCTCCGAATTCTCACGGTTTCCCGAGTCAGCACAGGAGGAAGGTGGGAATGCCCTCGTAAGCAAATTGTTGCTTCTCAGCGTTATTTTTACTGCTGAGGTGCCTTTGCTGACTCAGAGAGCCTCATAATTCTGCCTTTTCCACTCAGCCACCATCCTTCCAGTCAGAGCTCTCCTGCAGAAGGAAATTAGAGGGAAGAAAGCACCAGCAGGAGATGTATTGATTATTTATATTAAAAAGCAATGATCAGTTAACTGTAAATAAATACAGGATCCTGAGCAGCCACGAGATTCAGCCACTCTGGAGATGAAGGAGAGCTGATTCTTTAGCCAGAGGTTCATCTGCTGTGGTAGCAGCTGCAAACACTGATAGCCCTTTTCCTTTCCATCACCATAGAATCACCAGGTTGGAAAGACCTCCAAGATCATCCACTCCAACCCAGCCCCAACACCTCAACTGAACCCTGGCATCCAGTGTCACATCCAGGCTTTGTTAAACACACCCAGGGATGAGGACTCCCTGGGCAGAACATTCCAGAACTTTATCACCCTTTCAGTAAAAAACTTTTTCCTAATATCCAACCTGCATTTCCCTTGGTGCGGCTTGAGACTGTGTGCTCTGGTTGTGTCAGTGCTGCTGGAGAAAGAGCCCAGCCCCAGCTGAGCTCAGCCACCTTTCAGGAGCTGTAGAACGATAAAGTCACCCCTGAGTCTTCTTTTGTCCAGGCTCCACCACAAGCTTATCAAAATCACTCATCTACTGGCCAATATTCTGCTATTTCTGCTATCTCACTAAGCAGCAAAACCTGCAGGTGATGCTGGATTTCCAGACAAGGAGAGTGGGGGGAAAAGAAGAAAAAAATCCCTTGGAACTGGTTTCTGTCAAAGGGTGAATTAGTGTGGCATAAACAAACAGCCCAACACATTCTCCTGTTTACATGGGACCAGAGAATGTTTGTAAGGCTGAGTCCTGAGGGAGACACACAGAGTAAAAATGTCCAGACTTTCCCTGCTCCAGGTCCAGAACTGCAGGGGAAGAGGGAGGGAACAAGGAGTGCTCTGAGAAAGGAATTGTGCAATAGGAAATTGCTGTTGTTCCATTTTGCACCATTTTGTACAAATGTGCTGATGGGAGGTTTTATTTGCCTGCCTGGAGACAGTTCAGCAGATTTCTGGAGGTTTGGATGCCTCCATAAGGGTGAAAGAGGTGCTGTAGCTGCCACAATTTTGTTTCTTTTTTTCCTTTCTCTTCTTCTTCTTCTTCTTCTTCTTCTTCTTCTTCTTCTTCTTCTTCTTCTTCTTCTTCTTCTTCTTCTTCTTCTTCTTCTTCTCCTGCTTCTTCTCCTGGATTCTCAGTTTAACAAAGAATAAGTCCAGCTTTTTATAGAAAAGCAATTTAATTCCCACAAGTTTTTACCAATTGGAAGTGAGTCCTCCTGCTTCTGTCTGGGGTTGTGTTCTTGAAGGAATTTCTTGTCTTATTGGTCTGCCTTGCTTTTTGGAGATATTGGGCCAATTATCCATGAACTCCATGGATCAATCCCTATGAGCTTCCACTCTCACAAATTCAAAATGCAGACAAGGTGGCTTTCCCTTTGAAGAGATCTAAGTGCAGAGATCTCAGTTTAAGAGCTGTTCCAAACCTTTTCTCCTATTCCTGGAATTGCACCAAGCAGAAGTTCTGGAAGCCACAGTTTGTCCATGATCAGCTCCTGAGGCTGCTCAAGGAAAACCATCCCCCTTCTTCAGGGATTAAATAGATTTCCCTGTGGTTGTAATTGAGCCTGAAATCAGGAATTCAGTCTGGAGGCACCTCTTACTCCTGATTTCATTTTTCACTCTGGAGTCCGGGTCTGCATGTCAAACTCCAGAGTGAAAAAATCTGTGCAGACCCGGACTCCAGAGCTTGAAACTCCAGCAGAAAATTCCAGGAAACATTTGGAAACAAGGATTTCTCCACGCTCATTTGGATCCTCTTTGATCAAGGACAATGATGCTTAAAAGAGTATTTGGATAGAGAGTTTTTAAGTGGAAATCATATTTAATGCTCCCACTGCTGCTTCTTAAGGAAAAAAACCCCACACAACAGGGACCTGGAGGTTTCCTACCCTTCTCAGAAGTGGAATTCTGGGCTTTGCCATTTACTGACTTTGGTGCTCTCAGATGGAAACATTATCAGCCTCATCACCCCAGGACAGATCAAAGGCAGCAGCTCAGGCTCCTCCTCAGGGTGAAGATAAAGTGCTGCACTTGACCTGTGCCTGGAATGTGGGATGGGGTCAAAATGCAGGAAAATAATAATAATAATAATAATAATAATTTCCTTCCACCTCTGCCTGTGGAGGCTTCTGCACTGAACAAGGCATGGCCTTGACTTTCAGATATTTCTGCAGGTAAAATGTAGCAGAAGCTGGATGGTCATTCCTTTTTTCCTTCTACAACAAAGAACTCCTTTTCTGCAATTCAGGAAAATTCAGGAAGAGACAGACACTGAACATCCTCAATATCCTTTTCATTTGCTTCCCAGACTTTTCATTCCAACCAACAAAATAAGCATCTTTTCCCACCGCAATATTTCCTTTTTTTTTTCTTTTTTCCTTGAAAACTTATACTGCCTTTAAAAAGAAGGCTGTAGGACTGAAGGGAGCTGTCTGTTCCCAGCTCCAACAGCAGTCTCCGCTGTCTGAGCGATTTTAGGAGCTTTTCCAGCCCACTGCTGCTGCCTGAGCTGGTGAGCAGCGGCAGTGGGAAGCACAGCAGGCAGCCCTGGAGCAGTGGAGACACAATCCCACCTTCCCTGTCACCCTCCACCCATCACAGACCCCCTCCTCCAGCACTGCCTCTGCCTTTTGTCGTGATTACGAGCTCCAGGGCTCTGTTTTCTGCAGTAAATCACTCCCAGCAGCCCCCAAAAGGAATAATTTGGGCAAGCCATGCTCCAGCTGGTGTCCTGGAGAGAGGCTGTCTACAGACACCTTGGTGGGTTGCCTCTTCTGCTTCCTGAGCATGAGAAGCTCTCATTTCATCTCCTGAGCTTATTGCAGCTCCTGGGTACCTGCCTGACCTAATTTAGAACGCTGAGAGCTGCACTGATTCATCTCCTCAGGAAATTTGGGCTCTCCAGGCTTGGCCAGCAGTACCTGTTTCCTCTGAATGAGCTCTGGCCAAAACAGAAATGGTCCCTTCCTGGCACTGCTGTTGTTGCACAAAGCCTCAGAACTCCTGTGAAAGGGAAAAGTGTTCAGTGTTGGCCACAGTGATACAGGAATAATAATAATATTAATAATAAATATACAGTACAGGTAGCTCTGAAAGGAAAGCCTCAGAAATGGGGAGTTGAAAGGTGGCCTGCAAAACCTGCACCATCTTAGCACCAGCTCAACTCCCTGCCTTCATCTCTGTGATCCCAGTTTTATCAGGAATAAAGGCAGGCAATGCCATTAGAGTTGTCATTTGTTTGCTGACAAATCACCACGATACATCCAAGGGAAGAGAAACGAGCAATAAACTGATTTCTGACTGCATTTTGGAGCTACCTGAACCCAAATTTACCCAAGCACTTTCCACCCTCCCTGACTCTGGGTTTGAATGCACACGTGAAGAACTTTTCCAGACAAAGGGTCTGTGTTATCTCAGCCTGTCTGTGCTCCCACCTGGTGGAACACAGACGTGGTCTGAGACACCAAATCAGGGCTGCAGATCTACCTGGGAAATCACCTGTGGGAAGGGGAGCTCATGGCAGGCTCAGTGCTGCTGCCTGAAAGGTTTATTTGGGTTTTTTGGGTTTATCTGGGTTTATTTGGGTTTATTTGCTTCACAGACACCTTCTGTGTCCAAACCCATCTTTCTCACCAGAAAGAGGCGCTGAGGACCACGATGGGAGCAGCACAAACACTCGTGGCAAGCAGCTGCCAGGACCTGACTGAAGCACTCCTTGTTTGCTTTTTTACTGAATTCTGACAAAGCCTCACCTGCCCCCCTGCAGGTTTGTGCTGCCTGGGCTGCTCAGAGGGATGGGTGGCAAAGAAACAACAAACCCACTGGCCAGACTGGAATAATTCAGGGTTAAAAGCAAGAAATATCCTTTTTTGTGTGCCCTGCTGCCCCTCCCTGGTCCAGAGGCTGAGCCACCCCATCCTGAGGGCACTGCCAGCCTGGGATGGGCAGGGGCAGGAGGATTGCTGATCCCTGGGAAGGGAAGCCTTGCCCCAGCCCTTGGAGCTGAGCTGATTTACTTGGATTACCTCAATCTTTTAATTAGCCTGTGTTTTCCCTCTCAAAGCCATGGGTCCAGTTTATCTGGCTGGGATTCCTGGGTTATTTTCCTGATTCTTGGCAGTTCAGAGCTGCAAGTCTGTGCCTCTCCTGCAGGACAAGGAGAGGTGAACTTTGTGTCTTGGCTGCTGCCAGGGCCATTATGGAGAATTGGAGGTGATTCATTACTTAAAGACTTCTGGGCCCATTCCCCAAACTTGGAAGGAATTCTGGGCACTCTGCCTGCTCTACCCAAATTTGTGGCGGTTTCCCAGAATGCAAAATTGAGCACAAGGCACATCAGGGTGTGCTCTGAGAGGATAAGTGAGTTGGAAGGCAAAGATTCTTTTTTGTCTCCTAATTCCTTTGTCTGGTATTTCTTGACAAGGTAACCCAGCGCTGAAAATAAATTGAATTTACTGCAGCCTCGCATAGGAGTGGAATTGTTTTATTCATGTGCTGTTTGTGGCCTTAAAGAACCTTTTTGCTTTCATGGATTTGTATAAAAATTCCTGGCTGGAATGGTGTCAGAGATGAACAGGATTTACTGCTGCAGCTCTTGTGGTCAGAACTAATTACCAGCTGCATTCTCTCAGATCTTAACTGTGCCTCTGGATGAAGACATTCAGACAGAAATTTTGTTCATTTGGCTGGCTTGGGGTTCCCATCTTCAAGGTGGAAAATGAAAATTAACCTCCAGCAGAGGAAAAAGCCTTGGAGAAAGGAAAATTTGTTTTCATAGAGAGAGATGCTGCTGAAAAACCAGCAGCTTGTGGAACTGTTGTAGATAAGGAAATTTTGCTGGTGGCAGTGACAGAGATGGGCTGAGAAAGGCAGGTTTGGAGTAAATAGAATTGGAATTAATTTGGAGCAGAGCATTTGCTTACCTGAGCCACTGGGATGCTGAGTGACTTCGAGGTTTTAGCACATTTCTAGTTGTGAATTGTCACTTTGCTCATTTAAAAGCAGGCTGAACATAAAAGGCTCTTTTTTCCCTTAATTCATAAATGAGAGCAGATCATCAGTCCATTCATGGACGTGCCTGGACAAAAACTTCCTGGGATGGCCCGTGATGAACTCCAGATGATTTTGTCAGGTATTTTTTGGCCATTTGGAATGGTCCAAAGAGAGGAGAGGAATATTTTAGTACTCAGGTCACACACAGCACCAGTCAAACACAAGTGGCAAGGTCCAACCTCCTTGAGGGCAAAGCTCCAAGCAGATCCGAGACTTCTGGAATGATTTTTCTGCATTTTGAAGTGACTATGGCTTTTTGTTTAACATCACACCATTTTTATCTTTCTTCTCTTCAAAACCAATCCACTGATCCTTTAAAATTCTTGTATTCCACCATCAATTTCCAGCTGCATCTGAATTCCTCACAGCTCCCAGGGACACTGGCGACTGGGATATTCCTGCCTTGGATGTGATCAAGTGTGCTTAGTTTTAAAATCCATTTCAAAGCAATGATTTGTGCTGTGGAAAATTTGCCTTTTTCCCTTTATAATCAGTGTTTGCACTTGGGAAGCTCCTTTTAAATCTTATATCCCAAGCAGGAGATTCTTGGAGTTGTGATAATTGCCAGTGGCAGCATCAAAGAGAAAAGGCATTTAAAAAAAAATTAAATATATATATATATATATTTTAATATATTCTATATCTATTTACAATAAATATATTTTATTATTTATAATAATTTTTATTATTTATTTTACATTCATTATTATTTACAGTAAATATTTTTTTAAATTTAAAAATGTATATTTTATATAATTTTTAATACATATATTTATTTATCAGTTTTAGGACGGAAAGTGGCATTTTGCTAAGAAAGAGTAATGTTATTCCTTCAGTCAGGCAAAAGCTCTCAGCCTGTACAAAATCTCTGAATTTTAACCCATTTTTTTAGAAGAAAAGAGGTCTTCTAATGCAGGAATTCTCCTACGATATTAAGGGAAAGTGCAGGTATTTGTCTTTAGAGGAGATTTATGTTCTTTGGGAAAGTTGAATTTAAGTCAGAAAACATTTGTACCTTCACTGTTTGGTGTAATAAAAGTAAGATTTTTTCCTTTCTTACATGGAGGAATCTGAGCATTCTCAGACTCTGCTCTGGGTGCTTTCATTTCCATTCTTGTTGATTTTAGGCAGGATTTTCCATGAGGGAGCTCTCCTGCTCCATGAGCTGCCTGGGATGATGTGGATGGGAAGTTTCTCCTCAATATCAGGAGAATAAATTTTCATGTCTGAATTTCTAGACCGAGCTTCAAATGTCTTTTCATCTCTGTATTCACTTAAAAGCACAAACTTCCACTGAAACACCTCCCACTCATTCACAAACCAGCTGAAAATTACAATTTAACGGGGAAATCTCAGGACCAAGCTGATCTTTCCTTGAAAAAAAAAGCCCATTTGGAAAGGTTTGCTGAAAACCTAATGTTCCATAGGGACTCTGAAGGATATGAGACCTGAATCTCAGACACAGGACCCATCCAAAGGAGATCATTTCAAAGGAAACTCGTGGCTTTTTTGGCTTCTCTGCTGCACAACCTGTTTGGAACTGGCCAGGTGAAGTTTATAACTATGAGTACCCTTGTTTTAATTTAATATTTGGGCTTTTTCTCCAGATACTGGGATGAGACATCACTGCAGAGTAATGCAAAACAGTTAAACTAACAAGTGCAAAAACCACTTATATTTTATGTGAAAAATAAGGAAATGTATCTTTCTTTCTCTTTCTTTCTTTCTTTCTTTCTTTCTTTCTTTCTTTCTTTCTTTCTTTCTTTCTTTCTTTCTTTCTTTCTTTCTTTCTTTCTTTCTTTCTTTCTTTCTTTCTTTCTTTCTTTCTTTCTTTCTTTCTTTCTTTCTCTTTTCCTTCCTTCCTTCCTTCCTTCCTTCCTTCCTTCCTTCCTTCCTTCCTTCCTTCCTTCCTTCCTTCCTTCCTTCCTTCCTTCCTTCCTTCCATCTTTTTCTCTTTCTCTTTTTCTCTCTTTCTCCCATTCCTTTCTTCCTCAGAAACTTGACATTTCAGCCACAGCAATAAAAAAATCAGAGCAAAAGGCACCACAATGCATTGACAGCTCTGGAAAGAAAAAAAACCAAAACACTTTCTAAGTCTCGGGGACAACTTTCACTGTAAATAAAAATAAAAAAGAGCAGAAATTAATGTTTGTGGTCAGTCCCCAGCAACCACACTCTCTAATGCAAAGCAATTGCATTTTTACCTGAAATCTGTGACAGATAGCTGAGGCACTAATGTTTTTCTCTGGTAATAAGCTGGATATGGAACAGAGCTCCTTTAGAATATGTACGGTAAAGTGGAAATGCATGCTTTGGTGACTGCTAGAAAGCAGGCCAAAGATATGTCAAGTCCAATTAATGTCAATAAGGAACATCTGTATTTAGGCACCCAAGTTACTTAATGCAAACATTTCATAATTATATACTATAGCACACATGGAGCATTATGAGATGTGGTGTCCCAGTGTGAATAATATTCACATTTTTCAGATCAGTCAGCAGTCTTGGTCTGGCTTTGGCTCAGCTTGCAGTCTCCCTGTAAGAGCATTTCTTTATAATATTGAATTAAGTACAATCCACATTTTTTCTCTTATCTGTGAAATCTTGTGGTTGTGGCTTGACTGTTTTTATAAAATGAAAGATCCAAGTGCATGTAAAGCTGGGGGTTTGGGGGCTTTTTTTTTTCTTTTTTTTATTCCTGAGACATCTGGGTTTTTTCTTATATGCCTGAAGTCTGGAAGGAAAGGTTCAAGTGGATGAAGCAGAGCATGAAAGGCTCAATGTCTAAAAGGATTCTTCATCTCCCAGGCAAAAAACCAGCCAAGGAGCAGAACAACAGCAGGAACCTTTTCCCCCCACCTGAATTAGTGTGAAAAACACCTTAGCTCAGGCAGAGGCTGGAAGAGATACCAGCATTTCCAGTCTGGGAATCTCAAAACTTCCTAAATACTTGTAAATTCAAAACCAGCCGTGCAGCAATTGTTTAAACAAATGGGGCAGCCACTGTAACTGTGGCTCTGCACCCCAGGATGGGCTCCTGGAGCTGGGGGAGCTCTGGTGGGGCCTCCACCACTCATCTGGTGGAGATGAGTTTGGGGGTTTAATCCCCAGTTTAGAGGAGCTGCTAAGAAAAGATGGAAAATCCATCTGGTGCTTGATGGGAAACACATCCCAGGCAGCAGAGTACTCTCCTTGCTGGGAGACCCCCAGTCCCAGGGGACAGAAAAGGCTGCAGATGCTGAGGAAGAGCTGGTCTGAGCCCCCAAAACTCCCTTAGACAAAGGGCAGGGAAAAGCTGCTGAAGATGTCATGGCAGACAACAGGGCAGCCTCACCTGATCCAGCAAATGGAGAAAAATCCAGTCCAGGAAGAAGCAGGTGTCGAAATGGGCTTAGGGAAAATGGAGTATCAGCCACTGGGTGACAGCTCTGCCCAAGGATCAGCCACCAACCCTTGAGTCTCCTTCACCCAAAATTCCTGGCAGCCTTTCCCAGCCCCACCTGCCAAGAGGAGCTCTGCTCCGAGCCAAGCTCCCACACTGTTTTTAGCAAACTGCCACTGCCACCCCACCTATTTCAAGAAACATCCAAGCCTGAATACCCACTTCCCACTCTGGATGTGTTGTGTCTTGTCTGGGCTTTTTTTCCTCTTCCCTTGTGCCTTTGGAATACAATCACTTCAGGGCAGGCTCCACTCATCTCTTTGGCACTTGACCTGTTCCTCCTCGTGTGTTCACTGCTCAGAGCTCCCCTGTGAACCTCACTGGGATCATGCCTTGCCCTCCTGTGATTAACAGTGCTCCAATCAATCACCTTGGCTTGTGTTCAGGAGACAGGAATGCACAGTCACGTCAAAATTCAGCCAAGTGCTTTAAAACATCTAAAAGAGGCCAGGTCCTCACAGGATCAGAAGTTCTGGATGTTGGTTTTTTTACCAGTTTAGTCCTGGAAACTTTTCCAGTTTACACCTGGAATTTAAAAGTTTGGGGCTGGGAGAATTATTCATCACTTAGGGTTGAAAGAGGGTCTGGGCAGACCGTGGTGCAGAGATCAAAGCAAGGCCTCAATGCAAATGTTGCTGCTTCAGTTTCTTGATATAATTAACAGTGGTGGCAAATTTGGCTAATTGAGAAGAATTCTGCATGATTCAAAGCAGAAATAAAAGGAAGTAGGGAGGAAGAGGGAGGAAGAGGAGAGGGCACTCTCCCAGCCTCACTGGACATGGATTGGTGGGGTAATGGAAGACCTAAACACCATCAGAAGGCAGCCAGGAAGAGCTTTTCCAAGTCTTGCCTAAGGAATCTGTTCTAAAATCTTATTAATGACTAATGGGATTCCTGTATCTCCCTCCCACGCACTGCTCTGAACCTACAAATAACAGGATTTGTGTGCCTGCCCTCCTACACACCTCCAACCCTCCAAGAAAGGCTTTGGGAAGAAAACAAACTTCAACGTGTGCACGTTCTCATTATGAGCAGGCAGGAGGAGAGCTCCATTCCCTTCCCAGCTGGCTGAGATCCAGGGATGGAGCACAGGGATGGAGAGGGTGGAAATGGGCCTGCAGCCAGAAGAACTTGAGAGGTTCCTGACAAGTCTGAAGGGAAGAGTGATGGCAGGAAAGGAGCTGCACATCCCTGAGTGCCTGTGAGTGGGAGTGCAGGACAGTGGTGTGGCTGAGGCAGGAAGGACAGGGAGCTCTGGAGCCCTGGGGATGCTGAGAGGGATTTCCAGCTTGTCCTGGGTGAGATTCACTCCAGAGGGCAGGCGAGGGGAGGAAAAGGGTGAGGGGAGCATTCCCCAAAGCTCAGAACCCATGGGTGGTCTCTGCCCAAGCTTGGACAGGGGGATCCCTTTTTCCTCAGGCATCCCACGTGCAGCCCCATCCAGTGCAGCACTGGGGCAGAGTGGGTGCCCCATTCCCACTGATTTCCTTATTAAACATCAGGGCAGAGCCCCACGGGGTGCCCTGGCTATCTCAGCACATCAGGCACAGCTCCACGGGGTGCCAGGACTTGTTTTGCCATCTGATAGCAATGGGGAGGGTGACTGGGAATGCACTGCAGTGCTTTGAGATCCTCACTACAAACAAATCACCTGGACCAAAAAACCCCAACAACACACAGTCACAAACCTGCCTGTGTCCAGGCTCTCTGCTCAGATGGAACTTGTCTTGCTCACTTCCTATAAAACTGTTTTCAGCTTTCTACCAATGTGTTTTTTTAATATCAGTGTTGTTATTTTTTATTTCTTTTTGGTAGCTATTAAAATACCCAAATAGCTTTTAAAAGTTTCTCTGGGGACTTGCCCTTCCAACTCATTTATCTTAATTTTGAAGATGGAGACAAACTTCTTATTTATGTTTCAAAGATGACATGACATCAAAGAGTTTGAATATTAAATGCCTTAATTACAGATGAAGGCTGATAAAACGAGATCACCTCTGGAGTTTTATTAAACAGGAATTGCAACTACATTCACAGAGATTTAGGACTACACCAACCTAACCCCAAGTAGCAAAAGATTATTTTTGGAGAGGGAGAATAACATTTTTCTCACTTGTATAACTCCAGTGTACAGCTGCAAATTGCAACCTACAAAACCAACACTCTGAAATTATCCATCACACACTGACCATGTTGCTTTTCTTGCTGGGCTCTGAGTGGGTTTGTGAGTTTAGGAAGATTTTTGCCACAACCAGAGTGTCACAGGCAGAATTCAGAGATGTATTTCCTCAAGGGGTTCCACTTCTCGTGGGGCAGGTTAAAAATGAGGCTTTATCTGCTTTTCTCTGACCTTTATTTTACCCTCACTCAGTGGCTGCCCTGAGTGCTTGGAGTTTGACAGAATTTTAGCTGCTGAAATTGCAAGGGGACATGAGAGGAAAACCTGGTGCCAGCTCCTGGGACTGCAAACATTGATTTTCAGGGGAGGGAACACCATGAGGGAACTTATCACAAAACCTCAGTGATTCTTCTTGGTTGTGTGGGAGTCCTTAAATCAGCTGGGGAATTGTTCCTCACTCAGGACAAAACTTTCTGTCAGGAGAGGACTGAGGGGAATCGTGTTTGTGGTGGGGGTTTGGGTTTTTCCAGCCCCCGATGACAAGCACTCATGAGTAATTAGCAGAATCCATCAATATTCACATTACACTGGATTCATCATCTGGGGCTTTGGTTGGTCCAGTCCTGAGCAGGGTATGAACCCAGCAGGTTAAAGGAGTCTCCTCAGGGCAGCCAGTCCGGGTGTTTAAGAGGCTTTGATTATGTGCAAATCACTCTTTTACAGCAAAAGCACTTCCAAAAGCTCCCAAAGTCATTTCCACCCAAAACCTCGAGATTTCCAAGGATCCTGTCCAAAACTCTGCAGGATCAAGCTTTGTACCTGCCCTTCCTGGTGCAAGGTAAGTTATAATTGTAGCCCTTTTAACTTAATGAAGTTTTGGCAGGGAGAGTTTAGAACAGGGAGAGTTTAGAGTTTAGTCTCATTTTCCAGCGAGTTCAGCCTCAGGTGTGCCCAGCTCTGTCAGGGGATGGGAGAGCAAACGTCCCCCAGCACGTGCACAGCTCACAGGCACACAAACCCGGGACAAATGAAACCTTCAGAGATCACAATGCATCTTCACAGAGACCTCACAAAGGTGGGAGGTCTTGGACAAAAAGATAAAAGTCACTTTTCCTGTTTTCTCATGATTTGGGTTGTCCTTTTTGCAGCTGGTACCCCAAGGACTGAGCTCTGAGCTGCTCAGATGGGATGACCCAGGTGGAACTGGAGCATGTCCAGGGAAGGGAACAGAGCTGGGGAAGGATTTGGGGCAGGGAGAATTTACAACAGTTTCCTGTTTTCTCATTATTTGGGTTGTCCTTTTTGCAGCTGGTACCCCAAGGATTGAGCTCTGAGCTGCCCTGATGGGTTGACCCAGGTTCCCAGGGAAGGGAACAGAGCTGGGGAAGGATTTGGGGCAGCTGAGGGAGCTTGGGGGGCTCAGCCTGGAGAAAAGGAGGCTCAGGGGGGACCTCCTGGCTCTGCACAGCTCCTGACAGGAGGGGACAGCTGGGGAGTGCCACAAGTAAAAAGTGACAGGACAAGAGGAAACAGCCTCAGGCTGTGCCAAGGGAGGTTTAGATTGGATTTCACCAACAATTCCTTCATGGAAATGGTTGTCAAGCTCTGGCATGGCTGCCCAGGGCAGTGGTGGAGTTGCCATCCCTGCAGGGACCAGAAGCTGAGCAGTTGTGACACTGAGAGTTCAGGGATGGGATTGGCAGTGCTGGGTTAGAGGTTGGACTTTGATGGTCTTACAGGACTTGTTTCAACCTAAATGATTCCATAATTCCGTGATTCCAGAAAAGGTTTTAAAGGACAGAGCCCCAGATTACAGAGGCAGTCATAGATGGCTTGAACAGCCCAATTGGCATCAGCATTTCAAGATTTGGAAATCCTCATTTTGTTTTCCCTGCCCTTTCCTGATGCCTGAGTGTGAAACCCCTGCTCTGTTGGCATTGTCCCAAAAAAGCCAAACCACTGAGGATGTTTTTTCCTGTACTCACTCTCTTATTCTGCACTTCACACAGTAGCAAGAGCATTTCAGCAAGGAACCTGGATGTACGGCTTAGTTTTAACTTGCTGGTGACTAATTTTAACCACATTTGATGATAACAATTACTTTCAGCACATATTATCCCATCTTTATGAGCTTAATGAGTTGCTATCCATTCCTTCTATTTTAAGGCAGCTATGAAGTCACCTTTCATTGATATTTCTTTTTTTTCTTCAAAACCCTGAGACATTTGGGAAGATTCATCATGATTGAATCCCCAAGAGAGCAGCTCTGGGAATGCTGGGTGAGTGATACCAAAAAACAACATCCAGAGATGACAACCACCAGGGTGTTTTCCTTCTGGGAGGAACCCAGTTTTCTCCATATAGAGTACTATATTTGAGTAGGGCTGGATGGTGCAAAACCCTTTCATTCTGCCTTTGAGTATATTTGAGTGGGGCTGGAAGGTGCAAACCCTTTAAATCTGCCTGGGCACAGCCATGAAAACACTCTGAAATCTTCCTTCCAAAAAATAATCCAAGTCCTGGCTGGCTCAGCAGCAATCCTGACCCTTTTCTTTCTCTTCTTGCCATAAGGTTTATTGTCCTGCACATTTGAGAATTCCTCTGTCCTTCCATGGTGAAGAGGATCAGGACCACAGGGAGCGGTGCTGCCCTGTCCAGGGGAGCCCTGGTGGTGCCAGCTCCTCTGTGCTGTGCCTGCAGCTGTGCCATCTCCAGGGACAGGCAGTGGCACATCCAGGAATGTCCAGCCCCACTGCCCCTGGCACATCCCACCTCCCTGCCGTGCTCCAGCCTGAGTAATCCCGTTCCAATTGCAATTTGCATAATTGCCTCCTGCTTTCAGATCTCCTGCAGTTCCTTTTAGGTTAAGTCTTGTTGTCTCCTTATCCAAGGTGGTTGTTTAATGCTGCAACTTGCTTGAAAATGGCAGCATCTCCCCCCACCCTCCCCAGCCAGCTGCACATCCAAGGGTGGGGACACGTGTGCCAGTACATTGAAAATTGAGGTGTTTTGGAAAGACAGCACTACAGGCTTGCTGTCAACACGCACAGCAATAAATCAGGGCCAGCATCTCCTCCCCAGAGCTCCCAGTGCGAGTCAGGGGTGCCAGTGTTCCTTGGGGAGCTCTGATTTGCTGTATTTGTAATTGGTGGCTGTCACAGCCTGGGTTTCAGTCCAGCAGGAGATCAGGGAGCCTGGATTTTGTGTCCAAAACCTGAGGGGTGGCACCCAAGGTGTGATCACACCCCTGGGCACTGCCAGCCTGGCCATGAGCTCAGAGCTGAGCAGGGAGCAGGAAAAGAGGTGGAGTTGAGCTGATCCAGCACCTTCAGTGGCCACTGGCACCCATAAAATTCCATTTGGGATCCATTTCTGACTGCAACTCAGGGCTCTCCCTGACCCAAGCAGGTTCCTTGGTGATGGAGAAGGAATTCTCTGCCTGCCTGCTGAGCTGGCATCACAGGGATCAGATTTTCAGCTGAGGGCACAGGGCTGGAGCAGCCTGGGCAGAATCCCTCCCTGAGTGGGGGAATGTCACCTCTCTGTGCTGGCATCTGCAAAGCAAACATTGCACAAGGAATGGTGTGGCAGAGAAAAGGTGGTGCCCTGGATGCAGGAAATTAGTCTGGTGTTAAATTCTGGAATTTTTCCTGGTGTTCTGTCCCTGGAGAGGTTTGCAACAAGGCAGGAGCTTCACCTTCACCAGCTGCTGATCAAATCTGCTCCAAGAGCAGCACAAGCAAATTTGGTGTGTTGGCCTGGGAAACCTCACAGGAGACAAATCCATGAATATAAAGAACTTTAAAATGCCTTTAAAAATGCCTTTTAAAATTACTTTAAATTGTCATTCCTTTATAGAAAACAACAACCACACAAAAGATGCCACGAGGATAAAACAATGAGTTTTGTGGAGGTTTTATGGCAGTGCTTGGTTCCCATCTACCTTGCACTCCACCTGGTTGTGCTGTTGACCACGAAGGCCCAGCCTGTGAGGTTATCTGGAAAACAGGAAATAGTTTGTGACTAATTCCCTCTCCGTGTGCTGTGAGTCAGAAATCTTGGAGACAAGGAAAAAAAGAATAGGGGGGAAAAGAGTAGACAAGAAAAAAAGAGTTTCCTGGGCCAGAGAAAGGAAAAAGGAAGTGATTTTTCCCTTTAGAGCCTTGTGTGAGAGTGCTCAATGTCAAAGGCAGGTGTCCCATGGCTGGCACAAGAAGCCACAAATGACATTCTGAGCTGTATGATTGCTTCTGGTTCAGCTAATTTGACTAATTAATACATAAATACCACCTCAACGTGTTGATTTCACCCGTCTTCAAAACATGCTGCTGGGGCAGGAGGGTTTGTGCCAGGCTTTATTTACCCAAGATCTCTCCAGGAGGCAAAAAAAAGAAAAAAGAAATAAAGAAGAAGAAACAAGCTCTCTTTCAAGTCTTGCTTGCTCAAGTTTTTATTCAGATTTAAGTTTGCCTTCTCCAGACTTGCAATTCTCT